>NW_017731406.1:1274504-1286213 GCF_001890085.2 Hipposideros armiger | reverse complement strand
AGAGGGCAGTGTCACTGGCCCTCATATGTGGGATCCGAACCGGGCCCTCTGGCATCCCAAGCCAGTTCTTAACCAACGCACCACTCGGCCGGCCCTTTTTTTTTTTTTTTTAGTTTAAGAAATTTCATTTGGTTCTTTCCCAGATTTTCTTAGCCATTTGAATAGTATCTTGCTTTTTACTAATAATTTCTATCTCTTTTTAGTTCTTTAAACATACTAAACCTGCTGATTGTTTCTTATACTTTTAGGGCCTCATGTACAGGTTACAGTAAGTCCCTGACTTATGAACATTCTAGTTGCAAACTTGCACAGATATGAATGGACCGCACATTACGAACATTTGTAGATGTGAAAAAATTGCAGAAGTAGCTCACCAGTCTGCCGGACATTGTCACCGTTGTGCTGCTGTGTGCTTACTGTACAGTGCGATATTGTACAGGAGTACAGTGCTCAATCAGAGCCCAGGATGTCCGGAAGCAAGAGGAAAAGCAGTGGTGATGTGGAGGTGACTGCTAGGAAGCGCAAAGCAATAACCATGGTAACAAAAGTGAAAATAATTGAGAAATTGGATCAAGACGAAAACATGGTAGACGTCACTCGTTCTTATGACATGAATCGTTCAACCATTGGCTTTACATTGTATATTTATGTCAAAGGCATATACGACTCACTCTGTTGGACTTACGAATGAATCCGACTTACGGACATTCTCCCGGAGCAGAATTTGTTTGTGAGTTGGGGACTTACTGTACTATCCTTCAGAGGAGATTCATGTTGGTGTTTGCTAGGTTGCTACCAACCTAGGATGTCAAAATTTTGGCTTAAGTTTCCTTAGACTCTTGAGGAAGTGTGAATTCTGGCTCTATGAGGACTGGCTTTTCATTGGGAATTCTCGAAGATTTTTAACCTACATTTAGCACCAAGGTTCTCATATGGGCAATTTTCTTCGTGGGCCTCTTGGGAGATGGGCAAGTTTATTTCAAATTTACTGTTAAACTCAGTTGTAGTCCTCTGGGGTTTATAGAGCCTTTTGCTGTTACTTTTTCCACTCTGATCAGGCCCTGGACTTGCTTTTCATTCCCCCCATACTTGAGGCCTTGAAAACTGAAGTTCAAGTTCATCTGGGTTTATCAAATTCACTCAAGGTCAAAGCTGGCTCTACTGATCAGTTTACCTGACGCGACCTGCGTGCCAACTGAGCCCCCCTGGCTCATCAGCCAGGAGCGCACCTGAGAGGATGGGGTGGGAGACGAGAAAAGAGAGAGACTAGAGACAAAGTGCTGGGAACAGGAGGACCTCAGCCTGCTGGTGACAGACTGAGACCTCGTTTATTGATTACTCTCAGCTTTTATGGAGGAAGCAATTTCATCATAGCAGTGTGCAAGTCCCTCTTTGGCAGGGGGATTTTGGCGACCAGAATTCCCTAAGCAATGATTACATATGGGGATAGAAACTGTAAACAAGCTCTGCAGTGGGCTCTGCTGTCGTCAGAAGCGGCACGGCTCAGGCGGTGGGGATCTTGTCAGCTGTTGCCAGGTGGAGCTTCTTTTCGCCAGGTCTCCCTCACTGCTCACCCCAATATGGAATCTCTCTGTCAGCCATCTTATTGCCTGACTGCTGGCGTCTTATGGCCTGACTGCTGGGCAGTCTGCTCCTAACATTTACCTCTGTGAGTTTATCTTCCCTCAGTCTTTGGCCTCCAGGTATTCCTTACTTCCTTGCCAAATTATCAATGCATTTTAAACCATTTTAAAATACCTGTTGCATTTAGTTATTTTCAGTGGGAGGGGAGTAAGTTGGGGTATGTATTCTACCATACTTTCAGAAACAGAAGTTCAGGTGACCCACTTTTATGTGGGCAGGTGACATCTCATAGTGTCTTTATTCTTAGGTTGCAGTTTCTTAAACATGAGGCATTGGTACTTGAATACAAAAATCATGGTGCCCAGTTTTCCTGATCCAACTTAGTTAATCATATTAATTTTTAGAATAGGGGAAAATATTATAACTACCTCTTGAAGAATCTGAGTGATGCAAGAGGCGATTTCATGGGCAAGAACTGTGTTCTGGCAGTAGTTATAGTTTCTAGTCTCTGTTTCATAGAATTGTCACCCTCCTCATTCACAAAATAAATTTTTAAAATGTGAGGGGGAGGGCCAAGAAGAAAATAATCAATACAGTGTACCCAGAGCAGTATCTTACTAATGGGTCCTTAGTAATAAATGCATGTGTGCTTCTGTGCGTATGTGTGTGGTTTCTGATTTTTTAGCTCAGAACTGGAGGGCACTGAGTACAAGCTGTCTGCATATGGTTGCTCCAGGCTCTAGAAGCACTCACAGAGGTGCTGCTTATCATGTAGGGTGACTTGACACTAGGATTTTTGCCATAGGAAAATCTGTCTCAGTTGTTATCTGCCACCAATAATGGGTTTTACCAGGGAAACACATATGCCAGCTGTTAAGTTTCATGCCAGTGATGAAAATAGAAAACATAAGTATCATAGAATCACCATTATTAAATGCAATGTGCAGCAATGAATGATTGTGGCATCTTTAATGCCATTTAATTATAGATATAGGGGACGTCCAGGAACTATGGAAAGGCGGGTTTGAATTTATTAAATTAGAATACATTTTAATTTCTGACGTATAGCACTTTAAGAATTTTTATAGTTTGGCAATATAGTACTTTCATTCAAATCAACAAACATTTTTTTCAATGACTATTATGTACCAAATTGATACTAGTTTCTGGCGATATAAATATGGCCCATGGCTTTAAGAAACTCACACTTAATTGGGAGCTAGATATCTAAACTAATGATAATGCAGTATATGAAGTGTTACATCCATGCTAGGAACAAAAAAAATGTAGAAGCCAGAGGGGGAAGTAATTAATTTTGCTTGGAAGAGTTCAGGTAGGCGTCTTAAAGGAGACGGTATTTTAGTCCAGCCAAATGTTTTCAGGATGAGGAGTGGGATAAAAAGAGCTTTCAGCAAAGACATAAAAGACATATAGGCTTGGAGTTTCCTGACTTTTTTCAGGAATGGTGGGTACTCTGGTGTGGCTGGAACATTGGGGTACCTGGGGGCTATTCCTTTCATTTCCAGGCTGGTTTTGAAATGCCACGCTTATTACTTAAGCTTTATCCAATGGGTAGGGAAAAATATTAAGTATAAGTAAAACATCATAATATTTTTAAAAGGTAACCCCAGTAATGAATGTGTAGGAGAAATTAGAGAAGATAGAATGAAAAAAAATGCAAAATGAAAATCCAGGAGACTACTGTAAATTCATAGCACTTGCATATACCTTCATACATTGTTGTAGCTATTCATCTGGTCCCTCTCATGACAGAGGTTGTGCTTTCATCATTTTTGTATTCACATTGCCTATTGTAGTGCATAACTGTAGAATAAATGGACGAATGAATGAATGAATGAATGGTTCTAAGCCATGATTGTTGAAGGCTCTGAAGAAGGCAGTAGAAATGGAGGCGGAATTTTGTGCGGGACAGGAAGGCTTAGGGAGAGAAGAGTCAAAGATGACTTGTGGTTTTCTTACTTGTAAGAGATATATATATATATATATAGTCACAATGCCTTTATCCAATGTAGGGAACAGACAGACCACTTTTTACATTTAAGTTCGCAAACTCATCCTAGAAAAAGTGCTACACACCTCATTGCTGAATATCGCTATGGTCACCTTTGAAGTACTCCCCTTGGGAAGCTAGGCTCCGGCAACAGTGCCTAGTCCACCCTTCAAAGCAATTTTGGAACTCTTTTTCTGGAATGGCCATCATAGCTGTTGTCGTATTCCCCTTGATGTCCTGAAGGTCATCAAAATGTCTTCCTGTCAATATTTCCTTTATCATCGAGTAAAGAAAGAAGTCATTGGGGGACAGATTAGGTGAGTAGGGAGGGTGTTCCAATACAGTTATTTGTTTACTGGCTAAAAACTCCCTCCCAGACAGTGCCCTGTGAGCTGGTGCATTGTCGTGATGCAAGAGCCATGAATTGTTGGCAGAAAGTTCAGGTCGTTTAACTTCTTCCCGCAGACTTTTCAGCACTTCCAAATTGTCAACTTGGTTAACTGTCCAGTTGGTATAAAAAATGATTAGCAACATTATTGCAACGAGTTGTCGAACTTAAGTGTCAGACCTCATATATGTAACATATAATATAGATGTAGAAGATAGCAAGATAACCTGTCTCTGGTTTTAAATGATTTCAGATTGAAGCAATAGGACGGTTTCTAGGAAGGAGGGAAGAGAAAAAACACACACACTTCATTCATTTCTCATCTAATAAAATGGTGCTCTTATTTCTCAAGTGATCGGCTTGAAGTAGTTTGTTTCATTATGTGTGTTTATGCATTTCAGTTTCATTGATTACATGCTTTAAAAGGTTTAAATGTGGCCAAGTATTGAGGATGGAGCTGTAAGAGCCTTTATGTGGTGGTAAACTTCAGCATTTAATAACTGCTGAAAATGCAGTGTCTTCTCTCTTATTGTATTTGACAGGTTTTTTGTTATTATTTTGATACTCTTTAGTTTGCCAAGAGGTAACTCATTCCCAACGGTATTTTATGCCAGGGAAATTGTATTTCACTTGGCATAGAAGGCTAGCTTTCATATTATTTTTTGGGTGTGCATTTTTACTGTGGATTATAAATTACTGGAATTACTAAAGCAAAATTCATACCGAGATTCTTTACTTTCCATCCGATAATAATCATATGCCTTAGAAAGCTAGTCCAGAAACCTGCCAGCAAATCATCATCTTTGCCTTTGGGAAACGGTGAAGTCAGTACATCGTGCTTTAATTATCATTCAGTCTATCAGTGGATCTACTCATTGATTCATTTCTGTTAGTTTTGTTAAACCAGATTTTTCCTTTTTCATCTTTAGCAATGTGATTGGGCATGTCTCATATACTTACCTGTACCTTTCCAGAACCCCCTTTCTTTGTGTAACTCACTTGGTTACACTGCATATGTACAGTAGAATTTGTAGAATGATTGTTGGGGGGCACTGAATAGGAGTTGACATTTATGGAGGTCCCTAAGTGCCAGTCGTTCTGCTTCATGTGTTACGCATGATAGCTCACTTAATGCAATGATAGGCCAACACGCTAAGAGTGTCAGCTTGCTGTAGTGGAAGGAATACGGGCTGGAAAGCTCTACTGCCCTGAGTTTGCATCCCTGATTAATTTCTTGTTAGATGGACTATGTTAGTTCACTGCCCTGAACCTAAGTGTTTGTATAGTCAGAATGGGATATTTACCTTGAAGAGTTATTATGATAATGAAGTGATAGAGATATATAATCTAAAGCACTCATTCAATAGATAATATAATAATCAACATCATTAATAGTAACTGATACTAGAATAGAAATTAAATGTTTTATTTTCTTTGGATGTTATTACTAAATGTTAATTCAGGCATGGCATCCAGAGACATAGGAAGGTATAAGCAATTGTCTTTTAAATAAAGCCTAAAACAAAAATTTAATTGAAACGTTCATTTGGCAATCATGTTAGATACCATAGGTTTCTTAAGGCAGTGAGTATTTCCTGGAACTCCTCTACTTCCTAGGGTAGCACCTTATCCCCTAGCAGGAACTTAACTGTTTCTTGAGTTATATTGCATTGGAATTGTTTGAGCTAGCATGCGTTTGTCACTAAATTGACCCAGCAAATAGTATTTTTTCCTTTGAATATTTTCTCTTACTGAGATGACAAATGCAGTCAGTAAGTTGAGAAAGCCACCTGCTGTTTTGTTGGTGGGGCACCTAGCTGATCAATCTGTATGTGTAGAGGGAATCTTTACTAACTACCATTAGGTCTACATATGGTCAGATTTCACACCTTTAGGACACCATGGGTAATTGGGTGACAGCCAGTTTATTTCCTTCAGCTAATGTTGTAGATAAACACTTCTTATTTCAGTTTAGCCCTGGTATGGCAGAATTAAATAGTGTTGTAATGTTCATCAGCAGTTTGTTATTCAGTAACTTGTGTATTCTAATCAGAATGGCATAGGCTACTGCTTCTGGAATGGTTGCCCTTGAACATTCCAATTGTATTCATTTGCTGACTCCTATAGATGGTGTTATTGTGTTTCTTTGCCACAGATGTCCACAGGGCCTTATGGGCTGTGCTTGTTGTTTAAGCATTCAGTTCTCTAAACCAGGGGTCGGCAAACTTTTGAGACAGAAGAGCCAATCCTGTCCCTCACAACAATTTAAAAATTATTCGAGAGCCATAAATATATTTTTACAATAAGGAAAATTTAATATTATAGCAAGTAATAGTATCATTTATATCTTTATTACAATAAGAAAAATGTACACAAAAGTTGCTCTCATTGGTTTTAATCAGTGTGAGCAATGAACTTGCATTTTCTGAAAGAACCACATGGGGCTCGTGAGCCGCAGTTTGCTGACCCCTGCTCTAAACAATAATTTTGAGCCTAGGTGAGTTGGTAGTGCTACATACGACGTTTCTGTTCCTATAACCCTGGAAAATACTATTTTGTCACTGGTAAAAAGAGGGCGTGGCACTTGCTTACTCACTATGTGGACCTGCTTTTCCTGGTTGATTTCATTAAGGAGCGATTCCAGGAAGCTTTGGGCCATTGTATCACCTTGTCTCCTTCCATTATAGATATTGATGCAACATGGGTCGCTGAACAGTATAATCTCTTTTGCACAGTTTCTATTGATCCTGTCCAGTAAGTCATTGTATGCTGGGTTTGTTCTGAAATCATTTGGGGAATAAAAGCTGTTCTTGAAGTTGACAGTCAGGTGCCTTCTTATACAAAGCTGGGATTCAATCCATTGGCTTCTGTCTCCTTCCTACTATAGAGAATGTAATTTTTTCTACTCAGCTTCTCAAGTGAGTGGTCTTTTTTTATTTATTTATTTTTTATTGTTAGTTTCAGGTGTATGGAACAATGCAATAGTTACCCTTTTCACCCTCACAAAATAACAACCCCCCTCCCCCCATCCACTGCCCTCCCACCCCCGATATCATGCTTATCTAGTGAGTGGTCTTCCCTCACTGTTTCCATTTGCTTCTTCCTCGCATCCTGTAATATGGTGCTTGTTGCCATTGCTCTCTTGAAATTACTCTTTATGGTCTGAAATGGCCTATTTTCTCCTGGTCTTTTTTTTTTTTTTTTTCAGAACTTGACCTTCCCACTGTCGTTGACACTGTTGATGACTTGCTCTTATTGAAACATTTTTCTTTCTCACTGTGGGGACAATGTGTTCCCCTGTTGTTCACACCTTTTTGATTGTTCTTTTTGTCCTCTTAATTGGCTATTCTTTCTTCTCTGTGTCCATGACTTCCGGGCCTCCCCCAGGGTCTAATCTTCTGTCTTGGATTCCTTCTCACTGTTGAATCACTGCTTAGGCTTGAATTGCTTCTTGAATACAGAAGATCATCACATTCTTATTTCTCTTTCTGCACCCTCATCATTTTTCCACTCTAATATGTCACATATTTTATTCACCGAATATTTCTTGACTATCATAGTCTAGAGACTATGGGAAGTGGGATGGATGGAGATGGGAAACAAAGTTGGACCAAACATATTGTTTTTCCTGTGAACTTGTAACTCAGGGACGGCAATAAGATGCATACATGAGCCTTAATTAAATAGGGTGGCTTGTGGAAAGTACCTTATTCATGATAGAGGTAGGCAAAGAATGTAGTGGTAATTGGAGAGGTTCATAGAGAAAGTGGTACTTTATTTGGGTGTTAATAGATACAGGTTTGACAGCAAAGATGTGAAGGGAGTCAAGCTCAAAGTAGTTTGCAGTCATTCAGGAGTCTTGTCATACCTTTTCTAATTTTAGGTAGACTTGTCCCAGGTAGACAATAGGCAAAAATCACTTAAAATTACAACCTGTAATCTTTTCATGTATATTAAGCACACAGAGTAACTGTACCCGCCATAACTCATGTCATATCCATAATATATTTAAATGCATATATTTTGGATGTAGAACTTCCAGGGTGATTAAATAAGTATACCCATTTCATTTTCTGTATTCACTTACTCCTGTTGTAACTTGTGTGCCTCATTATTTTAAAAATACTGCACCAGATATCAGATATGTAATCTCTGCTCCTTTAAACATTTTACCAGATTTATTTCCATGGGATCTAAGCAGAAAGCTAGATATATTAGTGCTTTCGCTCACTTCATGGATTGTCACACCCAACTTGGGAGTTCATGTTTTTTACCTGATATTTTCCTATGGTTTTGCAGTAAGAAATAGGAATCTATCGTTTCTTATTAGCCAATTTGAAGCTTTTAATTTGATTATATTTCTTTAGGATGTTTCTGTTCCACATTTTATGCATTGCCTCCCTGCTCTCTCTCTCTAGTTATAACCAGGGCTTAAATTCAGATTCAAAGCATTCTAGGCTAAAAGCAGAGTCACACTTTGGGGGCAGCCATGAGGAAAGCAACAATGAGCCCCCATGGTGATGGGACTGAAGTAGCTGGGGTGAAGTAAAGGCCAGCCTAATGACGAGCACAGCAGGCTGGAAATAGTTTGCTAGGAAAAAGAGTCAGCAGGTCGCTGTCCTGATCCACTCAAATTTATTTGCTGTCTGAGACTATTAGCAGCTGCTTCTTACCTGGGTTATTACTGTCTCTTTCAAGTTTCCTGTAAAACCTTACATTCGAGGGATTTCTGATTTTTTTTTTCATAATGCAGGTTTCATTCTAAGCTTTATGAGATGTGTTTTACTTCATATAGCAATAACTCTATCTGCATTCTACTTTTCAGAGAATTTAGAGAGCCATACATTGAGGAAACAGTGTACATTTGAGTTTTGTTTTGCTCTGAGATTTAGTATTTAATTGTAAACGTTGTTTTTATCTTACACAGGCCTTTATAAACCATACAGAACCCTCGATTATCTACCTCTTCAGCTTAAAAGTTAATAAAAGGTACACAATAGGTAATTACTAATTATTCTACAATAAATGACTAGGCTTATGTTCTTGTTTTATAGTATATCTTTTGCAGTTACATTAAAAATGCTCTACACCTCTGAATATAGTACTATTAAAAGATAGTTCTCACAGGAGAGAGTTTCACATAGCTGGGCCCTCATCCAAGAACATTTTTTTGAAGTTCTTAAAAGCTTGCATTCCATACTGTTTCCGGCATTTGCAAACTCATTGTTAAACTGAAGCCACCTAACTATGATACATGTAATGATACACACACACACACACACACACACACACACACACACACACATCCCAATTATGGTTATCAATGACTGAACATCAAACTAAGTGCAAGTATTGAATTGGTTTCACAGAAGTTGATTTAATTTACTTTGATAAATAGCTTCCATATTGAACTCAGGTTATTATTCTTCTTCTTGCTGTGTCTAGGTGGTATCAACATGGTACTAGCAGGGATCATAACTGAAATTGACCTTGAAATAAACAGAGTATTCTATTCAGAAATATGTACTTTGAGTTTGGTTCTTGAGGCATCCATTGGTCTAAGGCATACAGACTTTAAAATGGTTACATGGTATGCAAAAGCAATGAAACCAAGTTATGGTGAACTGCTTAGCATTTTGTCTAGCTCAAGGATGGATTTTGGTTAGACTGAATTTTACCTTTATTGAAGAGTCTGGTTTTTATGGAATATAATAGTTTGTCTTTTCCTATTTCTCATATTCCAAGTCCTTAACCTGCCCTGGTTATTTTCAGTGACTTGGTGAAAAAGGAACATGTTTACATCCAGCAAGGATAAATTCGTCTTCAGCTACCTTTCGCTTTTCTTTTCAATGGCAAATCATTGTTTTTTTCTTTGTCTTCTCTACTAGCATTGTGATATCTGCATCTCTAAAAGGGGAGAGAGGCAATGGTATTTGTTATTAATTTTAGTGTGTATTATGTGCATACATGATTTTAATGAATGCATAACATACATTCTTATTTATTCCTAAAACTTCTATGTACTTAGCAGAATGATAAATTATAGAAATATATGGCAAGATCCTTGCTATCAAGTTGATAATTGATTTAAAAATAAACAGATTATGCCTTGAGTATCCTCCGCGTTCTCTTAAAATCTCTTTACTTGTCACTAATATGAACCTAATTGTTGACCAAGTGTTGCCTTCAGCGTTAAATTATAAACCTTAGAAGAAATTACAAACAGGGCTTCCATGGGTTACTGTGGATGATATTTGCACTTTTGTGTTTGGAGAGTATTTATTGAGCTGTTCTAGTGTTGTTTTATATGCCTTAGAGCAGTTGTTCCAAACCTTACTAATACCAAGAATTACCTGGGGTGTTTTTAAGAGATACAGGTTCTGAGGCTCTACCTATAGAGAGTCTGACATTCTGATTCCATAGCTATGGGTGTGTTCAAATTCCAATTACAAGTACATGAGAGAATGGGAAAGCACAGGGAGATGATGTCAGACATTCTATTGGGTCTTCAGAAAAGTCATGACGCATCTTTGCAACAGATGGCGCTAGTTCATTTTTGGAAGTACTAGACTCATTCACATCTAGATTATTGCTATGTCATTTGACAGCTGACAGTTCTAGCTTCATTGTAAAATAAAATTGAGCGATTTGGTTGAGTTTTGGAGATTTTACAAGTTGAAGATGGAAGACCAAATTGCATTTTTGCCATATTTTACTCTTTTACGTCCATAAAGGGAAGAACGTGCATTAAGCTTATGAAAAGTTGCATAAAGTTTATGGTGACAATGCTCTACAAGAACTTCAGTGCCAACGATGATTCACGAAAGTCCGTGCTGGTGATTTTGATCTCAATGATGCGCCTTGGTCAGGGAGATCCACCAAGGTTGATGATGACAAAGTAAAGGCATTGATTGAGTGAAACCCATGTTACACGACACGAGAGATTGTAGAAGCATTGAACATCCATCATTCAAGCATTCACAACCACCTGAAGAAGCTGGGATACATAAGCAAGCTTGATATTTGGGTTCAGCATGAACTCAAAGAAGTTCATTTGATGGCACGTATAAACATCTGCAATATGCTGATTAAACATGAGGAAAACGAACCTTTTTTGAAGCAACTGATAACAGGTGATGAGAAGTGGATTGCCTACAACAATGAGGTGCACAAACAGTCTTGGTGCTGACCTGATGATTCGCCTCAAACGACATCGAAAGCAGACATTCATCAGAGGAAGGTTATGCTCTCAGTGTGGTGGGATTTTAAAGGTGTCGTGTTTTTCGAGCTGCTACCAAGGAACCAAACAATCAATTCGAATGTGTACTGTTAGCAATTAGACAGTTTGAATGAATCCATCATCCAGAAACGTCCAGAGCTGTTTAATTGTAAAGGAGTTGTTTTCCATCGTGACAACGCAAGACCACACACAAGTTTGACCACCCGTCAAAAACTATTGGAGCTTGGATGGGATGTGTTGCCACACCTACCATCCTCACCTGACCTTGCGCCATCAGACTTCCACTTGTTTCGCTGTGTTCAAAACTCCTTGCATGGGGCCTGCCGAGTGGCACAATGGTTAAGAACTGGTTTGGGATGCCAGGGGTCCCGGGTTCAGGTCCCACATATGCGGGCCAGTGACACTGCCCTCTACAGCTAAGATGCTGAACAACAGCTCAACCTGGAGCTGGGCTGCCATGAGTCGCTGGTGATGGCGTAGGCTGCA
>NW_017731406.1:1269284-1274499 GCF_001890085.2 Hipposideros armiger | reverse complement strand
CCAGCAGCTGCAGTGAGCGGCCGTCCAGAAGCCGGCGACTGATCTGCCTTGCCCGGGAAGAGCGCAATGATGGTGCCAACTTGGGCCAGTGAAGCAGTGTCCTCCACAACTAGACTGAAGAACAAAAGGAGAGCAACTTGTCTGTTCCCCTTCCCCCCATTCCCCAGCACTGTTCCCATCCCCCCAATTCCCCAATTAAAAAAAATATCAAAAACAAAACAAAAGAAAAACTCCTTGCGTGGTATAACGTTTAATTCAGATGAGGCTGTAACTCAGCATCTGTTCAGTTTTTTGCAAATAAAGACAGGTCCTTCTATGAACGAGGAATTAGGAAGCTCACTGAAAGACGACAAAAGGTTATCGAACAAAACAGACTATATGTATCATTGATTGATCTTTGTTCTTTATATAAGTAAATGACCTTTGACAAACATAGACAAAATACGTCATGACTTTTCCGAAGACCCAATACATTCTTGGTAGCATAACACAGAATGAAGGGCATCATGAGTCTTTCCTAAAAACAGTACAGCTATAAGCTGATTTAAATTTTGTTCTTATCACATTTCTAAAATAGTATCATATATTGCTTACTGCTTTCAAATAGAAAGCTCCCAACAGAGTACACTTGAATTAAAAAAAAAAAAAAGGAAGGATGAAAACTTCAGGTACTCTCTCTCCTACCCTTCTCAAGGTTTTTCTAATGCTTCGAGTGCCTTCAACAGAATACACTGACTTTGTTCCTGAACTAAAGAAACTTACTGCTGAAAGATAAAATTGAAACCAGTTGGAATCTGAAAGGGGGACAACAGACTATGTAACTGTGGTTGTTTCCCATTGAGCTCAGCCGGCAACAAACCAAATTGAAATACTCAGTAATATTTTTATGTGCATAAAGTAAGAGAACTGCATTACATGAAATTCAGAGCCTGATTTATATTTTTTTTACAGAACTCAGATTTTCATCTTATCATAAACCAGTGTATCCCAAGTGAAGCATTACCAAACATTGTATAGCTCCTTATGAGCTCGCATTCTACCCAGATATTGATGGAATGGTAAAAACGAAATTTATAATTTTATTAAGGCTGATTTGTTTTTAGGGTCATTTTACATGTAGACATATGATAAATTCATATGAGAATATACGGGTAAGAAATAGGAGACAGTCATGGTGTCGTATCGAACCATTGATCCCTGTGGGATTGACACATTTAAAAAGCATGAGGAGTAGAAATGTATTTGATTATGTGAATGCTATTTGAAGAACAGAATTATCACTCCACAATTCTAGTAAGGCGGTATTTTGCAAGAAGGTTATACACTTTCAAAGGTTGAAGCAAGAATAAATTGACCTCAGTTGCCAAAGGAAGCGGATAAGGGACTGGACACTTAACGAGCACCGGTGATGCCGGGGACTGGCCCACTACAGAAGGCAAACCCAGCCCGTCACCTGTTTTTGAAAATAAGGGGTTACTTGAATGCCATCATGCTCATTTGTTACTTATTGTCAATGGCTGCCTACATGCATCAATGCCCGAGTTGAAGAGAGTTGCAGCAGTGACTGTATGACCCACAAAGCCTCAAGTCTTGACTGCCTTGTCCTATCCAGAACTCACACTTGACAGAATTCCTACAATTTGCCTCAACTACTTTGCAGAGACTCTGCTGCTTCATTTCTGGGGCTTACGGGGGTAGAGGGGATCTTGACTCATTAGCTACTGTTTTTTGACTTGAGCTTCCTCATCAAGCCTATGCGGTTTTTTGGTTTGTTTTTTTAAAATTACAGTTTTGTTTTGTTTTTTTAGCTGAGTCATCCTGCCACCTGTTGGCAGCTCAGCTCGGGCCTGGACTCAAACCGCTGTTGCTCAGAGCTCACACTCTTAAGCGAGCTCTTAACCAACTGAGTGTTTGTTTTTTTAGCTCAGCCATCCTGCTACCTGTTGGCAGCTCAGCGGCTGCTCAGCTTGGGCTGGACTCGAACTGCTGCTGCTCAGAGCTCAAACTCTTGAGCGAGCTCTTAACCGACTGAACCACTCGGCCGGCCCAAGCCTATGCGTTTTATGAGCATATTTCTCCACTTTGCACAACCATTTTTTTAGATCTCATGATGTGTCTGAACCCTTTGATCCCTGACATAATCTCTAAGCCTCTCACTCGCGTTCTTCACTCATAAGCAATTAAAAAAATCAGTCTTCAAGCCTGGACCATGCAGAAACACATACCCCAAGCCAATGCTCCATCTCTTCTTCACCTGCCCATCAAACATTAAAAAAAATTAATACCACCCAGCACCTCATATAGGGATTACTGACCACTGAACTCTGAATTCCAGCTTGGGCCAGCTGGGATGCCAAGTTTGTGTAGAAAAAGAAACCGTGGCTTTGATTTATACTTTAGAAGGTACAGCAAAACGTTTTGGTTAGTCCACAAGGAAGAACTCTATGAGAGATTTGAAACCATGGTGTGTGTTCAGCATCTCTACTGAACCCAATTATCTTGAATTATTTAGTAACAAATGTATGGGAGGCAACTGAGAGTCTCCTGTGTTTATGGAGAATGGGGGAGCCCTGTGTCAAGAGCACGGACTTTGGGGTCAGCCAGATTGGGATTCAATCCTGGCTCTGCCATTTAACTTTTTCTCTGAGATCTTTTGCATGTTTCTGGCGACCTGTTTGTAAAACAGGAATAATAATACCATTATGGACTGCATGTTTGTGTCTCCCCAAAATTTATATATTGAAGCCCTGGGAGCAGTGTGGCTGTATTTAGAAGTGGGGCCTCCGAGGAAGTAATTAAGGTCAAATGAGATCATAAACATGGGCACCCTGATCCAATAGGATTAGTGTCCTTATGGGAAGAGGCACCCGAGAGCCGGATCCGTCTCTCTCTGTCCTGCGCAAGCACCAGGGAAAGGCCATGTGAGCACAAAGGGAGATGGAGGCTGCCTATAAGCCAAGAGAATAGGCCTGAGAATGAGACCTGCCTTACCAGCACCTTGATCTTGAACTTGCCAGGCTGCAGAACTGTGAGAAATAATTTCTGTTGTTTAAGCCATGCAGTTTGTGGTAGTTTGTTACGGCGTCCTGAGCACACTAGACTAATACAAATACCTACCTTGCACCGTTAATAGGGAAATCCATTCAGCGCAGTGCCTGGTGGTGGTTGTATGTAGACCCCTAATAATTATGTGTACCCAATATTTTCCTAGCTCATAAGAGTCTGGGGATAGCAATAAAATTATGGCAACTGTAGTTCGAGTCATGTACCTGAATTGGTCTTGCAGGAACTAGTCCTCACCTATTCTCCCCAACTGGTTTAATTCTCCCGGGGAGGCCTACTTGTTTATATATCTAGGTTGCCCTTGACTTTTATATATTTCACCTTCAAAGTATCCTTTGCAGATAGTATAATTCATTGAAACTCTAACATTGCTTTTTGTACAATGAATTCAGGCATTTTTACAGACATGACAGTGCTGTATACCAAGCAACAGCTCTGGTTTTGTAGCATTGCTATTTTTGTCTATACAGGAAATGTTTGTGCAGGTACTTTAATATTTTATTGCAATTTGACTTTCTTTTATAAATCATAAATGGGGAATAAGAAAATGAATGTGTTGGTATCAGTGATAAGCAATATGGGCATCAGACATAGTACATTGTGAAGAAGATGGAATTCATTACGCACGTGAATCTTTAAGCCTCCCCTCCCCCACTCTCATAGCATATGAATATGTTGTTAAAATTTTGCATATTTGAATTTCACTTATGCATTCCGATATGCCTCTCTGATTAGGCCGCCATTTGGTGTGTGTCACTTTGTTCCTCCTCTGCTTTGTCTGTTGATTATGCTACTTGAAGCCTTGGCTACGTTTCTGTGCTGCAACCTGAAGTGCACAAAGCCCTTTCCCAGCAACCTGTGCCCTAGAGCATTGCTGCGCATTCATGTTAGAGATCTCTTCGTGGTGAAATCCTTTTGTTTCCTGTTTTTGTTTTATTTTTCTGTTCATTTTTGAGTTGAGAATATATTTACATGGTTGAAAATCCAGGAGGCACAAAAATAGCATAGAGTGAAACTTCTTCCTCTCACTTCTGTCTCTCAGATGCTGAGTTCCCTCCCGTAAGTAACTAATGTAGTACGTTTCCTGTAAACCTTCCCAGAAACATTTTATGCATATACCAGCAAATACATATAATTATTCCTTCCTTTTTCCCCCATAAATGGCAGCATATCCAGAACAGTCTTCTTTGCTTCATTTAATGATATTGATTGAAGATCATTCCATAAAGAGCATCCTTGGTTGTGGATATAGCAGCGGAGTAGTCCACTGAGTAGGCATACCATGGATTAATCAAGCAGTCCTCTAATGATGAGCTTTTGGGTCATTTCAAATCTTTTGCTGTTATAAACAATGCCTAATGCACCCTAATTAATTAAATGGGTTTCCAACTGATGAACATTTATAAACTTTTACTTAATAATACTTGAATACGTACTCTTCTACATCAATCATTGGGCACAAATGAGACTATCTATGTAGGATAAATGCCAAAATAATTGGACTGCCTGTTCTTTTCCAGGCACAATTCTAGGTGCTAGTATACAACGCTGAACAATACAGTCCCAAATCCCTCTTTTTAGTAGAGGTTCTGTCCAAGTGGAAAGCAGAGACAGTAAATAAATAAGACACATGTTATGTCAGATGGTGATCATTGCTCTGGAGAGAAATGAAGCAGGCCAAGGGAAGGAGGAGAGTCAAAAAGGAGGGCTTGCAATTTTGGACCACATCATCAGGAAAGGATTCTATGAGAAAGTGACATTGCACCAAGGTCTGAAAGAAGTGAGGGAAGGCCGAGAGATGATGTGGCATCAAGTGCAGATGTGCTGTTGTGAGTGTTGTTCTGACATATTTGAAGAACAGCAAGGAAGCTAGCATGGCTGGAATAGACTGGATGAGAGGAAAGTAGTAGAAAGTGAGGTCAGAGTAGCTAAGGAGGGACTATGAAATATGAAGTAGGACATTCTAGGCTATTGTAAGACTGGCTTTTTTTTTTAAAGATTTTTATTGGGAATTGGGGGATGGGAACAGCGCTGGGGAATTGGGGGAAGGGGAATAGACAAGTTGCTGTCCTTTTGTTCTTCAGTCTAGTTGTGGAGGACGTTGCTTCACTGGCCCAAGTTGGCACCATCATTGTGCTCTTCCCGGGTGAGG
>NW_017731406.1:1180717-1268577 GCF_001890085.2 Hipposideros armiger | reverse complement strand
TTTGCTTGAGCAATTAGGATTGAGTTGCCATTAATTGAGAAGAAGACTGAAGAGCAGGTTTGGGAGTTACGTAAGGAGTTTGGTTTGGGTTGTGTTAAATCTGAGACGCTTATCAGACAATCAAGTGGAAATACCCAGAAGATGTGAGGTTTCTTTTAGGATACATAGTTTCCCAGTGGCCTTTCATTTGAATAAATCTTTGGCGAGATCAACACTGACTTTTTTCTAGACATGCTCAGGTAGTACTTGAAACCCAGACTGAAAAACATTGTTAAGTTGACATGTGTCTACAAATATTTTGGGATATTGTTTTGTTTAGTCTTGCTCAGCAAGGTTAACTGCCTTCTGCATTAAACTAAATTGTGTGCAGGATTGTACCAGTCTGAGCAGTCTGAGAATGGACCACATTAAAAAAGAAAAGCCTGGGTAGGCGGAATATCCAAACTGTATTCTCAATAAGCAGTGCCCTGTTAGCCTAAGGTACTGGGTTTTACCATCGTAATTCGAATCGTTATGCTTTTCGTAGTATTCTTCTTTGTTTGACACACGTAATCTTTGGGGTTTTTTGGTGGATTTATTGATTTGTGAAAGGAATTAGGAATTCTACCATCATGGGAGTTTCTCGGAGTGCAGGAGATGGCCCGCAAAACCTCAGTCCATACTTAAGAAGCCAGAGCCAACATGCAGGTAGGGGATTAACTGTAGCTTGAGTGAGGCGCTTCACATTGGTTCAGAGTTAACAGGAAGAATGTCCATAACCTCATTTGTCAAATACTAGGTTGAGGTTAGAACCACATTTCAGTTATGGTATTTCAGCTATCACTTCAAACAAGGGAAATTCTCCCTAAAACCTCTAAGACAACTTTATTTGTCCTTCCTAAAATATACATTACCTGCTGAGCTACTGAGAGCCAATTGAAAATATACAACATTAGCGAGTGCATGTCGTTAAACATAGTGTTCTGGTGATATTTAGCAGTGTTCAGTAATTGGCTTAATGAACAGGTGTACAGTATATTAGTTATGCAGATGTTAATTTGCAGTAACATGTGCTGCCTGATTTGGGGGGGGTTCTTGTCTAAACTACAACCAGTAAGATTTGTTCCTTAATTAGGAAATCGTTAAGAAGTATGTGTGTGTGAGTCCCACCATTAGAACCATTACTCTTGTTTAATGTGCTGTAAACTTTGGGAGCACTCCTGGTAATGCCATTCCTATGGCTTCAGGTACTATGCAGGTGTCAGAATGAAATCTACCTTTCTGTGGGATGCCTTAGTTAGTGCACAGCTGTAGGCAACACAGAGAGGGGACGTTTCACAGCTGTAATATGCAACACATAAGAGAAGACAGAAATGCAATCTTGTACTGCATATTGCATCAGCTTTGCCTCTCAAGGTTTGGTAAACAAATGTGTTATTCCTCCCAAAATGGATTCAGAAACAATTGAAAACAAAATCGTGCTTGCTTACCCCACTGACTAATCTTTGCCTGTAGTTTTTATTATTTTCTCCTCTACTGTTTCTGATTCCTATCTACACTTGGGTCTTGGGATTACCAAGGCGAACAGTTTATATAAAGGGATGGGTATATTTATGTCACTCAGTCATAGCATTTTTATTTTTATGTTGAAAAAAATGGAAACTTCCAAAGGCCGTTACAGCACACACCCGTGTACCAGCCTCCCAGAGTGAACACATATTCACATTTACTCGCATTGACTACATCTCTTTGCTTTTAAAGAAATAAAACATTAACGATAAAGTTGAAGTTTCCAGAGTTCTGCTTATTCCAGTGTCACTTTGCTCCCCTAAGACAAGCACTGTAAATAATCTGCTGAGTATTCCATGCTTTTATAATTTGGCTATATGTATACTCTATATATCTTCATCTGTAAGCAATACAACACATAAAATTAGTCTGTTTTATTTTTTATTGAGATGAATGCTATTATACTGTATGTACCATTTTCCACCACGTTTATTTTTCCATGCAGCATTGTATTAATATTTGGGATCTATCTTTGTTGAAATATTTAGCTCTAGTATAATTGTAAATACTGGGTTATAGTTCATTATGTTAATATCCTACAGTTTGTTTATTGATTCCATAACCCCTGGCACATGCGTTGTTTCCAATTTTTGTACTGTTCTAAGCATTGCTGCAGTGAACATCCCTGTCCTTGATCATTTGACCTGTAAGTGGAAGGATTGAGTTATACTTATTGTAAGCACACCTTAAATACAGTATATTAGATGTTAATACATATTTATTTTAAGGTGATTGTTCTAATTTTTACTGTCAGTGTTGGCACAATCAAATTCTTACTTCTCTGCCCCCTCCTCCATACTTGGTATTATGAGACTTTTTTGGTATTTCCAATTTGATGACTTTAAAATAGTATTTCATTAGTTGTTTTCATTTGCATTTCCTTGATTACTGGTAAGGCGGAGCATCATTTTATTTCTTGCTATACGATTTTGGGGAAATGACTCAATTTTTCTGTTCGTTAATTTCCTCCTTTGTCAAATGACAATGGTAATACCTATTGTATGAGGTGACATAAAAATTAAATGATTTCCAGGCACAGAGCAGATATTTCATAAAAGTTGATTTGAGTGGTGATTGTGTTGATTGTGGTCGTGGTTACTACCAGTACTACTACCATTATTATTGTTGTACTTATTATTATTACCCTTTCCTCTTTTGCCCATTTTTCAATTGTGTTTGCACGATATTTCCAGAAGTGCAAGGATAAAGATGATTTTAAAACGTGGAAAATAACAATCAAATAAAAAAATCATCACAGCAATCACACATAGAAATCGTAGTAGAATTTCCCTGCCTGCCGTGTTACATTTGCACTCATTTTAACAGTGAGTTATTAATCGAAGTTAAAATAGCACCTATTTCAACTAATCCATGACAAAATATTTCTGTGTAGTTAGAATCACTTGTAGAATTATATACATATGGATAAAATATGTATTTATGCAGGGAGATCACAATTTTTATATTTGTATAATATATCTAAAACAGCAGTTTGGCATTTACTTGTTGATTATATATATATATATATATATATATATATGCGCACAAACACACACACACATATATTTTTTTCCCACACGTATGCATGAAGATACATAAATTTTCAATTTGGTTTTCAACACTACTATTATTAGCTTTATTTACCCTGACTTTGTGCACTTAATCGAAAGTGTCATACTTTTACTTCTTCACATAGTCCTTATTATATGTTACAGCACATCAGTTAATGCTGATTCAAAGACACAGTATTCTCTAATGTGGAGCTGCTATGGCTTCCAATAACAAAAAGAGAATTTGCTGAGTGATGTATATGTATTCATTTAAGCTATGTTGTTATTGTTAAAGAAAATTACACATATTGTGTAGATATCTTAGAGATAGTTACATAATTAGTTGTTTACATATGCCCATGTATTTAAGAGTATGAATAGACAATTCAGTCTCTTGTGGAATTGAATGCTCATGCTAGGCCAACATATAGTATAGGTGTTCATCAGGTATTTGCTGAATGAATGAATGAAGAGTATTGATGCTGACTTTAGGACTCAATCTTTCTCATTGGAGTTTTGAGATAAATAAAGTAGTTACTAAAATTTTTTTATGATTTATGGTTATCACTATGTAAACCATTCAGTATTACCCATTTGTAATATCTTAATAGTTGCTACAAATTACAGATATCTTGTCACATGTTCTGTGTATCCATTGGGATAGCAGAAATTAATAGGAGAGTTCTGAACATTGTCTAAATTAGATTGGGGAAAGAATATAACCATGTTTATTTATGCTGATGAGCATCCCTCAGTTTGTAAAGGAATAAATTTATAGTACAATTGCATGTAAAATTCCATGTATTAAAGGAAATATAAGAATGCTCAGTGGACATTTTATCTTAGATAATTAGTTTCTTGATGTTAACGTATCTTTAATAATAATACAATGTATTATTACATTATTATCTTTATACAGACAGTATTTTATAATGTTTCGTTATTATTTGGTCGATTAGCAGTGCCAATTTATGCACTCAAATTAATTTAATCAATTGGATTCAAACCCAGTGGCTATATGGATTTTCATTTGCGCAGGGAGAGATCACGTTTGACTGGAGGCCTCATTATGAACCTGAGGACCATAGGGCCATTGACGACAAAATCAATTCTTGAAGTTTTTGTATTGAGACATAAAATCTCTTCAGTCCCATCCAAATAATTACAGACGCCAATAATTTAAGTTTCTAAATTAATTTTTATTGGTATAAGCACATTTAACATCAGATGCATCCTCTTAACGTTTTAAGTGCACAGTATGTTAACTATAGGCATAATGTACCACAGATCACTTGAACTTATTCCTGTGTAACTGAAACTTGATTCCAGTTGAACAGCAGCTCCCCATTGCCCCCACCCTCCAGCCCCAGGCAACCACCATTCTACTCTTTGTTTCTATGAATTTGGCATTTTAAATGCCTCAGGTAAGTGGAATCATGCAGTATTTGTCCTTCTGTGACACTCTCATTACACTTAATGTCCTCTAAGTTCATCCATGTTGCCATGTGGTGTGATTTCCTTCTTTTTTAAGTCTGAATAAGATTCCACTGTGTGTGTGTGTGTTTGTGTGCAATATGTACATGTGTGTAATACATTATACATATATGTTATATATATGTATCACATTTTCTTTATCCATTCATTTGTGAATGGACATTTAGGCTGTTTCCATATCTTGGCTGTTGTGAATAATGGTGCAGTAAATATAGGAGAGCAGATATCTCTTTGAGATTCTGATTTTGGTTCTCTTGGATATGTACCCAGAAGTGGGCTTGCTGGGTCATACGTTAATTTTCTTTTTAATGATTTGAGGAATCACCATACTTATTTTTAGAGAGGCTGTACCATTTTATATTCCTACCAACAGTGTATAAGGGTTTTAGTTTCTCCACATCCTCACCAACATTATCTTTTTTTTATATATAATATTCATCTTAACAGAGGTGAGGTGATATCTTGTTTTGGTTTTGATTTGCATTTCCTTGATGATTAGTGATGTTGAGCAGATTTTCATATACCTGTTGGCCATTTGTATGTCTTCTTTGGAGAATGTCTCTTCAAGTTTTAATTGAGTTATGGAATTGTCCATTTTAAAATCAAGTTATGGAATATTTAATATTTGTAAGCATTAGAAACATATATGGAATAAAAGCATCTTAGGACAAGTGGCATTTTTTTAGTCATTATGAAACCAGGGAATTTTTAATATACTTGTATGAAGCCTGTAATACTGTTTGGGGAAGTCGGATATAACATTGCATTTCTTCAAATTCTCTATTTATCTAAACCTGTGTTTGTGATTGGTAAGGAGTGCTTTTAAAGACAAGAAAGCCAAAGGCAATAATAGCCACTGGTCAGTATCTGCTGATCATGGCTAAAACATGATTGTTTCGGAAAGCCTGTCTAGGTAAGGGACTCTTTGAAACTAGCTTTGCTCTAGTAATTCTCAGAACAGCAGTGTTCACTCATGGAATTCTTACCATTTCTTGAATCCAGGATAAAGCCAAATGGCATAATACAAGGAAAGTGTATTAGGATTCCACAACAAAACTGTGAACTCAAGTTATTTAAGGCATCTAATCTTCATTTTAAACAACTTGTTCACTTAAATAGGGAAGAAGTTGAAATACATTTTAATGAAAACAGTGCAGAAATATGAAGGCATATAAAATGAGCATTGTGTATGCCTGGGTTAGTCAGGAGTCTGCTAGTTTTCAGTCTGTTAATATATCCTTTGTACAACAGCATTTTTATTCTGTATATGCTTGGTTGGCCAGTCTCCCAAAGTAGGGTTTAAGGGATATTGAGAGATGAGGACAGTTTTCTTGGCTATTTCTTTGACTGGGTTAAAATTACTGAATGATTCTAGGAATAATTTCAGTACGATTCAGATAATTCTTTTTTTTACTGACAAAGGAAATGACTCTTGGACTGCCATTTCTTTTCATACAGTTGCCTTAAGCTGGGACTGCCTTGAAAATTAAAATAAAATGCTGATTATTGCATAGGAAAGATCCTTTGAGGAACATCCTTAATGATTTTAAAAGAAATACATTAAGTCATTTTTCTTCCAGTAGTTGTGATAACTCTACAGTGTTAAGTAAACATGACAAACTGCTTGTCATCTCTCCTAAGATTATGGTATTCAAGTGTAATTATTACCTAGTCTGCTTAGACTGCATCACTTTAGATTGGTCATACCAGTAAAGCTTAGAACTGTTAGGACTTTAATTATTCAGCCAATTTATTTAATCTGTTATTTTTGCAGTAAGTTTATTTAATTTTCACCTATTTTGCACCATTCAAATAAAGGGGGTCTCAATGGACTTGCAGTATTTTGATGCATTCTGTGACATGTCTAGCAAGTTTTCCAGAGGCTAACATCTTTGAACACATAGCCTAGCAAAAATGTACTGTGGTTGTGTTTTGAGTTTTCTCTAAAGAAAATCAATAACTCATTTGTGATCTCCTTAACAAAGATCAGGTAAATTAAAATAGCCAAATTAATTATTGCTTCAAAATGAAGTTATAGTTTTAAAAGTAATAAAGAAACAGCAGGATTATGGCCATATGTTTTAGTGATGAAGTTTAGGAGCGTGAGTTTGGGGCAAGAACCTATCACGCTACTTGACTGAAAAAAAAATGGTGGCTTTCATTTTCTTATATTTTTTCATGGACCCATTACCTACAACTCTATTTTTATATTAGAAGAGGTACACTGCCAACACATGAGTACAACCATAGCTGTAGAACTGTTTAGGCAGGGTTTAGGGATTTGACGTAAGTTTCATTTTCATAGCAAGTAGCCGCATTGTTTTTCACATTGGGTTTTGGGATGGCTTATTTGGCGGGAGGGCTGATGGAGATAATGGGAGCTAAAGCCATTCCTCACAGTTTCAGGTCATTTTAATTGCTTCGAACTAGAGGGTTACCTTGTGAATACTGCATAATTCTGTCTTTTGTTCTAAGAAAGCAGATAGTACTAAAAAATAGCGAGGGCGACAAATCTGACTTACTCAATAGACTGGTTTTGAGGTTTGTTGATAATGTGTATGCAAGCAGGTGCTACCATTGCGCAACTTGCAAGTGGTTCATAGCTATTCTTCAAAGCAGTCTCAGCAAGAATTTTTGTATGGCAACCGGTGTAGTCGTTAAAGTTACCTTAGGTACTTTAAAGCAATTTCACTGAATAGAAGACATGCCTAAGTTTTCACATAATTTAGTATAAATGCATTTCTTTTTCCTCATTTAGTGCAAATTAGGGAGATTTTACTATATATTTATTTAACTCTATTGCTGCTTGTAGATACCTGGTAAAGGACTAATTAATGTTGCACATTAGTTAAGAAGAAGCAATTGATTTTTGGTTCTCTTTGGCTTATCTTTTCTGCTTAAGTGCTGATATTTAATTTGTAGGGAAACCTCTAAACAGGTTATATTTTTATGTTTATTCTCTTCCTCGAACTAATGAAATAAACACATTTATTGATTTTGGCATGAGCTTTATTAATGTAGTTAATATGGCTTACTAATGTTATTCCATGCATTTGGATTAGTACCATTATTGTTTATGAATCAACATTTTTCTTTCAGTTCAAAAGAAGGTAGACGCTTCAGAAGAAAAGAAGGCTGTACCTACAAAGAAGAAAGTGAAAGAGTTGAGAATTTTGGATGCCAAATCAGCCCAGAATCTGTGTATGTGATATTTTCTTTGTAGGGGGCAGGGTGGTGATGGTGGTGGTGCGAGTGGGTTGTAGAATGTACAGAGGGTGCCAAAAAATGTATACATATTTTAAGAAAGGAAAAACTGAATTAAAATTGTAATAGCATGAATGACGCTAGCATTTGATTAATGCCATCTTTTGAGTGAACGTCATAGTGCACATTGCTGCCGTAATTCAATTCAACTTCGAAAAGTAGTACATAGATAACATCTCTTAAAAGGTGTACATTTTTTTTGGCACCCTGGTATTTAAACACAGTTGTAACTTCCTTGAACAGGTATATTTAGCCCCTGCTAGAAAAACAGAATTATGTGTAAACATGATTTGGTTTGCTTTTTTGTTATATCGCCAGCCTGGAAACCATCATAATTTAGCCTTGGTTAGGCTAGATGAAATTTATGAATAATAAAGCTTTGGAAAGTACTGATAGTTACACATTCTTAGAGGACACAAGTGAGACATAAGGCAGCGTTGAAAAGAGTCTTATTTGTTTTTCTTTCTGCCTAGGCATGGGAGTGATAGCTTTAGAGTATCCGCTAGCCACTTTGGGCAAATCCTTTTACTGCTGTTCCTTTATATTTGAAGTAATTGTGATGTGAGCTAGTTAAATCCTTAACCACTGCATTATAAAACTGGTTACTGAACCTTAAAAGCTTTCACAAACCAGTCAGCCATTAAGTATGCTTTCCCTAAAGCAGCTTGGACACTTAAAGCCATCTTTATTTAAGTAGGCCTGAAGTTTTACTTTGACGAAATCTCTCCCCTTTGTATTGAATTCAGCATTTTTTTTGTCACCACCATACACTGTGTTTATATTCTGAGGATACTAAAATGCTATGCGCGAGAAATTTCAACACATCAAGCATTTCTAATTGCGCAGCAAGATACCACAGGAGTTTATTTTGTTAAAGAAAGTGCTATAGGGAATCAGATTAAAATAAACAACTTGTCATTCTGTCAGTAGGAATGTTGCTGTCATAAAAGCTGTCCCTAATAGCTGTTGTGAATGTGTACATTGCTTACCTGACAGTACATTTGCTTTATAAAGTGGAGGGATATTTAGTATTGTTTTAAAAACACAGTATGATCTTTAATGGCTACTTGATATCTGTCAACATTATGTATTTCAATTTTAGAGATCTCATTTGGTGTTCATGTCTAGGTAATCATTTGCCAGGACAGTAAGGATGTTTTATTCTTTAGGTGCCATTGAAGTCATAAAGACCATTCCATGAAAAAAATTCTTAGGAATATATTCACGAATGTTTTTTTAAAAAGTAGTTTAGTGAAATGTATTGTGGAAAAGGACCTTCTGAGTAAGTGTAAACTTTTCTAGGTATAGTTTGTTGAATTGTCCCAATATGACATAGTACAAACGTAATTAAGAAAAAGTTGAGATGGGAAATTGTGATTCAACATATAATGCAAGTAATGGTATACTACGTGACTATCAGCAGGGATGCAGAGAACTTTGATGATTCAGGCACTTTAATTTTTTCTTATATGGGAGAACTACAAAGTAGATTGATATGCTTTTTGGTATTTGGTGACTTTATTGTCATTCCTGAGAAGCCCTATGTTGGATGCATCTGACAATCTCCACACTAAATTCAGCATTGAAGTAAAAGGCCAATTTGAAATCAAACCTCTAACTTTTCATGGGTCGTTTTGTATCAGCTCAATCTAAGATGTATGAACATGTAGTCCTCAGTGCTATTAGCAGGAGTTTTATTTTGTATATACATACGCATGAACCGTAAACATTAGAGACTGTGATAGGCCATTTTACCTACCTGAGTAGTATAGGCCAGCAAATGTGAAGTACATTTTTTATTCTTAACTCTGTACATTAATATTAGTGGCAGAAGTTCCACATTTTGAGTCTATAAAATGGGAATCAAGTATTAATTAGAACTTTAAAATTTTGGTGCTGTTCTATTTGTTTTTGTTTTTAAAGATTTTATTGGGGAATTGGTGGAGGGGAACAGCATTGGGGAATCAGGGAAGGGGAATAGACAAGTTGCTGTCCTTTTGTTCTTCAGTCTAGTTGTGGAGGACGTCGCTTCACTGGCCCGTGTTGGTATTATCATTGCACTATTCCCGGGTGAGGCAATTGCTCACCGGTCATTGGACAGTCGCTTATGATAGCTGCCGGCCACTTATGGTAGCTCACGGCAGCCCATTGCAGCCCCACTGTAGCCTATGCCATCTCCGGAGGCTCACGGCAGCCCAGCTCCAGGTCGAGCTGTTGTTCACCATCTTAGCTGTAGAAGGTGCAGTGTCGCTGGCCCTCATGTGGGATCCGAAGCGGGGCTCTGTTGCTCAGAGCTGGCCTCCCAAGCCAACTCTTAACCAGCACACCACTTGGTCGGCCCTGTGCTGTTCTATTTGTAAGAAGCTTATTTATTTATTTATTTTTTTTTTTAGCTATCTTCCTTGGATCATATCGTATGCCATATGAAGATATCAAAAACATTATTCTGGAGGTCAATGAAGACATGTTGACTGAGGCCTTAATTCAGGTAAATTGCGTATTTTTTAAAAAATTCATTTTCTCAGGTATTTCTAGATTGCTATCTTCTGAATGGAGTTATGAGAAAATGTTCTTTTGTATTTGGATAATAGAATCAGGAGCATCTAGCTGTGTTGATAGGGGACTCAACACAGAAGACCTAGGTTCTAGCTCTGTTTCTGCCATTTGTCAGATATATGGTGTTGTTTTTAAGTTTATGCATACGTAGACATATTATTCCCTGTCATTCACTGTACAGAAAGTTGCATATATTTCATTATCACAATGACTCTGTAAAGTAGATATTGTTATTACCATTTTATGGATATAAAAAAGGAGAGGCCAACAGGTTAAATAGGTTGCTCAAATCAATGCGTAAATGGTAAAGTTATCCTTTGTTAGACACTTAACATGCGCTGGGGATTGTGCCAACGACTTTGTATATTTTATCCCTTTAAATCCTACCACAATCCCATGAGATAAGTACTAATATCCTCATTTTATGGATAAGGAAACTGAGGGTTAGAGAGATTGCCCAATGTCACCTAGCTGGTAAGGGGCAGAGTGGGAGAGCTGGGATTCAGAACAAGGTCTCTCAAGACTCTAAAACCATTGTTCTTTCTGTTCTATGATTCCGTGTCCTACAGACAAACCATTTCAGCTTGCTACGCCTCTGTGTCTTCATTTGTGATCACAGAGTCACTGTGACGATTAAACCAAATAAAATGTTTTCTACTCTAAAGCACTATACAAGATCGAACGTATTAGAATTCTTAGTATGTTTTTTAATTTCTAGAAGGAAACATTGCAGAGATGCTTTCATGGAAGGGCAGAGTCATTGTAGTTTTTTTGTTGTTGTTGTTTGTTTGTCAGCCATGCAGTTTGCTTTCATTTTAAGAAGACTGAGTAATTCATGCCATAATAATTTTGCCATATATTTCTCAGACTTGCTCTAAATCTCAGAGAACCCGTGTTTGTCATTTGAGCAGGCTGTGTCTATATGGAAGATCTGTTAACCTAAAAATAAAAAGGCCTTTCCAAGTGAGAGGCAAACAAGTGTTTATTTGAGATCAATAAGAATAGCTATTTGGGAATCATTAATTCAGGCAGATGTCCAAATAATGTTCTGACTAGGAATCAGAGACAATGGGTATTTATGAGAAAGTGAAGGGAAACAATTATATCAGTAGAAGAAAGGCATTGCTATTGGTGTAGGTAAGCTAACATAGTGAAGCTAATCCCAAACAATGTTTTTAATTTTTAGTCCAGTAGTCATCAGTTCAGTAGTCATAATAATTGCTTTCTTGTTATCTTTGCAAACAGTTCTTTTTCAGGGCACAGGTCTCTTAGGCCCAGTCCAAAGGTTATTTTGCCCTGTTTCAACATTCCAAATATTTGAAGCATAAGACATGCAAGATGGTTTCTCTGGCTTCGTAGCTCTGGCTCGATTTTAAAGGGCTCCATTTGTATTATTTGTTTATAGTGCCTCCATTTTGTAGTGTCGGATTGCATTACAGTTTAGTTCATGTATATGTTTTAGTTATAGATATATTTATTAGGACTAAGGTCTCTTTATTTATATAGGATCTTTATTATGTTAATAAACACCTATATTAATCTCAGAGTTACACTTTAAAGTATTTTTTATATTGGGGAATTGGGGGAAGGGGAACAGACAAGTTGCTGTCGTTTTGTTCTTCAGTCTAGTTGTGGAGGACGTTGCTTCATTGGCCCAAGTTGGCACCATCATTGCGCTCTTCCTGGGCGAGGCAGATCAGTCGCCGACTTCTGGACGGCCGCTCACCGCAGCTGCTGGCCGCTCACTGCAGCTGCTGGCCGCTCAAGCTGGCTGCTGGCTACACACAGTAGCCCATGGCAACCCAGTGCAGCAGGGGCTGCAGCCTTCGCCATCGCCAGCGACTCAAGGCAGCCCAGCTCCAGGTCGAGCTGTTGTTCAGCATCTTAGCTGTAGANACCCAGTGCAGCAGGGGCTGCAGCCTTCGCCATCGCCAGCGACTCAAGGCAGCCCAGCTCCAGGTCGAGCTGTTGTTCAGCATCTTAGCTGTAGAGGGCGCAGCGTCATTGGCCCTCATATGTGGGATCCCAACCGGGGCCCTCTGGTGTCCCAAGCCAGCTCTTAACCAATGTGCCACTCGGCCGGCCCAAGAGTTACACTTTGATAAGCAGTCCCTTTGTGGTAAACGTAAAATAATTTTTTTTTCTCTGTGCAAACAGCAAGTCCATAATGGAAAGCGGATCACATTTGTGCTGCCCTGGTCCCAGGATTGTTTGTATAACAGTCAGAACGAGCAGGGCATGAAGCCTAAACATGATTTTGTTTTCTCTTTTTTTCAATTAGACAGTTTAAACTTTAACTACAATAAGCCAAACAAATTTCTGACTCCTACTCAATAATTGAAGCTTTCTAGTCTTTTCTGTATAATGAAATTATAGTAAAATAGAACCATGTTTTGAAGAATTAATCAATGTAGCTATTTATTATACCCATTAAAACTGGTTTTTCCATTACATGCTTTGCTAAATAAATAAGAACGTAAATATGCAGAAATGTTACTGTGGTATGTATTTCCCAGTAATATTATAAACTTGTTTTTTAAGTCATGTTTTCAACTCTTTAGGAAATGGAAGAAGAGAAAGATTCTCATTGAACGTCCCTGTAATATGCAACAAGATTTTAAAATGTGTATATAGAAATGTATTACCTGGGATAATTTTTTTATGTTTCACTTTGTTTTGTAGCGTAAACAATATATATTTGTTTCTCTCTTAAAATTAGGTAATCGTAGTCCAATTGGGTGGAATGAATTGCTTACAATTTAGAGATGGCAGTAAATTATGTCCAAATTTTTGAATTTGCTGGTTTAATCTTATCCACAATGCAGACAAAACAACTTCTTGTTAAATCATATTGTCATGCAAAATTTTAGATTGTGCTGTGGGGAGGAGAGTGAAGGAGAAACACAAAGCATAGATCCTGCCAGGCTCCTTTTGTGCATGTTACCCTTTGCTTCCTTGCCTTTCCTGTTTGCTGAGTACAGATTGACCTGGGCTCATCTCGTCTCTTCCTCTTTTCTAAACCTCCCTTCCCTTTTCTAAGCCTTTAGCTCCTTTTTTTTCCTCTCACATATCTGTGTATTTTGCCCTTTGCATCTTCTGCCCCTTCAATTTTGTGCCTGCTTTTTGTTGAAAGCACAACACTGACATCTTTTTTTTTTCCACACAAGCCTGCTTTCCTTCTCAGTGCCAGATATTCTAAAATTTCCTCCCTTCCTCTTCTCAATCAAAACTCATTTTCTTAGTTCTGATTGTAGGAGAAAAGAATTTAACATGCAATTGAATAGTATGCGTGATTGGAATTGTGTTGCTTGGGTAAAAGGCACAATTGATGAGAACCTCACCTGACTTCCTGAAGTCAAGATGGCATTTATCCAGACAAATCAAATGCCTGAGTGTCTTCTGGTAAGGACAGAGGTCCTGGGTTGAAGCAATTATTTGATTTGCCAGCACCCAAAGGAGTGCTTGCACCCTCAGGCAAGAGCAAAGCCAAGAATCACCAGTGCTTCTCGCAGCCTCCCATTCCAGAAAGGTTTGCTTCAATGATGCAAAAGTAACATCAATTTGCCATTCACAGGAGCTGTTTGCCATTTATGTCTAATTACCATGTAGCACATCGATAATGCATAGCATTAAATATGTATCATCAGATTAACTTTGTTGTAAGCTGTATTTGATTACAGTGCTAAACTCCATCCATGCATAAAGAGAGTTTGTTGCTCAAGTGGCATGGTTGTCTCCTCATAACAACAAAAACAACAAAAAACAATTAAGGACACATTGCTTTCCAGAAACTTGAATAAACACCAGTGTTCTCTCTCCTAGTATAGGTCAATAGGCTCTTCCCTGCCAGGAAATTAATAGATTTTAGTCATTTGACAAGATAAATGTCTTACTTTAAAAAAAATTCAGCAAGATCAAGCCCAAATTTTAAGGTTTTTAATAAATAAAAATACTCATGTCTCCTTTATTTCAAAATATCTGTCTTTAAGCTAGGAACTGAGGTTACTATGTGGAAGAAGTTGAAATGTCCTAAACTATAATACTTAACAGGAGCTCATCGTAACATTTCAAAAGTACATCATATCCTGAGATTGTTGAAGAGCCTTTAATATATGCAATTATGAGTTAGTTCCAAATAATGTGTACTAAATTTAGGTGATTCTCGGAGTCATCATTTCAGCTTTGAAAGTCTCCTTCAGTGTAATTTCTCTCTATTGAGAGAAAACTCGAAGACCAGTAACTGTGTTTAGGATGTCAGTAGTAAAAACGAAATATTTGCAGACATACTTACGTATAGAGCATTGACAAAGAAATGAAAATAACAATTTCAAAAAAGTGATTCAAGTCTTAAGGGAGAAATGAAAGTATGTTCTATTTTAGAACATTATGCATGCAAATGATTCTTAAATGCTGAGGAAATTCATGATGGTATGGCGCTTATGGTCATATTCACAAAGCATATACAGAAAAAAAGATGAGTAACATAGAAGGTAGTGTAATATTACTGGAGAATAATTTACAAAGATATGTGTAAAGCAGGGGTTGATAATCAGGGGTTCAAAGCCCCCTTTGGGAACCCATGGAAGAAAATTCACGGACTCTTGAACTGAGATGTGAGAAATACTGTATCTTTTTTTCTCTAACTTCTAATATAAAGTATTTCATTTGATTAGCAATGTAGGCAACAGACCAAAAGTAGTATGAACAGAACCTCTAACTTTGTCACTAATAGAAATTATAATATTTTCATATCGCATTAAATTTTTGGTAGATATCTTAAAATATTGTTTACAGTCGTTATTTCAAAATGACACTAGTTATTAAAGGTGCCACTGGATCTTACTTTTTAATGCTTTAATCAAGAAGCATATTTATTATATCACAATTTATTTTTGTAAATATGTTGATAACTGTTTCAATATAACTGGTTTCTTTTGTATTTGTATGTATTTATTCTGAGAAGGGATCCAAACACTAATATTAAAGGGTTCATGGCACAACAAAAAGAATAGAAACTAGAACAGGAAAGTTTCCCAGTCAAGATGGTAGTATAATGTACAGTGGGGGTGTAATGTACAGCATGGCGCCTATAGATAGCAATACTGTATTGTACATTTGAAAGGCGCTAAGAGAATAAGTCTGAAAAGCCCTTACTAGAATACAGAAAAAAAACTATGACTATGTGAGGTGATGGATGTGTTATTTAACCTTATTGTGGTCATCATTTTCCAATATATATGTTTATCAATTCATCACATTGTACATCTTAATCTTACACAGTGTGATATATCTCAGTGAAACTGGAAACAAATTTGTAAGAGATTTCCCAGTTAAATGACTTAAAACTTTCCCTTAAAAATACTGCAAGAGAGTAAAATGATCCGTGATTGCCATTCATTGATCAAGAGGGAGGGGTGAATAGGCAGAGCACAAAGGATTATTGTGGCTGTGGAACTGCTCTGTATGACACCATAATGGTGGATGCATATCATACATTTTTCAGAACCCGTAGAATATACAAGAAGAATGAACCGTAGTGTAAACGATGGACTTTGGGCAATATTGACATGTCACTGTAGGTTCATCAGTTGTTACGAACATACCATTCTCGTGGGGCTTGTCGATAGTGGAGGAGGCTGTGCATGTGTGGGAGCAGGGGGTACATGTGGGAACTCTGTCCTGTCTGCTCAATTATGCTGTGAGCCTAAAACTGCTGTAAACAATAAAGGCTAGGGTGGGCTGTGGTTAGGTTGCCTTCCTGGAACAAGTAGAGCTGGAACTGGACTTTGAGGCACTAATAACATTCGGATAGAGATGGCTAAGAAAAGGGAGTGCTGGGCCAAGGCTGGAGGCATGTAAAGGAAAATCTCTCTATTCTGGGATAACTCAGAAGTCATGGAGGGTGGCAATAATGAGAACGCGTATAAAAGAGTGGTTGGGGTCATATTATGAGGCAAAAAGATCACAAATTAATGACCTGTAATATGTTTTCTTTGGCCTTTGTGGTGTTTAAATGGTGGAATTTGAATGTCATATGCTGTCCCATTTGCAACAGGCCCTATCGCCCCTTGCTGCATTTTACCCCCTCGGATTCATTCCCAGCCCCTGTCAGCATCAGACTTTCTGTTCCCTGATAGACAATTTGAATACCATGCTGCTGAGTTTGGGCATGGTCAGATATGTGGTTAGGAAGATAGCGTAGCTGCAGTTGGCCAAATGGCTTTGCGAAAAGAGATTAGTGATGGGAGGTAATTGTAATTCCAAGTATAAGGTACAATGAAGCCCTGAAATACATTGCTGGTAAAGAAAAGAAAAAAAAAGGCAAGGTGGGTAACTAAGTTTAAAAAATCCTTCATTGAAAAACCTTGGCAATAGATCCAATGGTTGTACTACCAAAAATAAGAGGCAAAGCAGGTGGGAGAGAAAATACTTCCAGGGCAGAGGAGAAACATTTTATGAACACATTATATTAGAATGTATATTGGAAGCCACAATAGAGAGTAGGGTTGAAAATAAGGATTTATGGAGTCATTTGCAGATACGTGATTGTTGGAGCAGAAAGACCAAAGATATTCTTGAGGTTGCTAGTAAAACAAGGGGCAAATGGAAGGTTAAGAACTACATTTCTGGAGACCACCCAGATTGAGGGGATGGATGGTGATAGATAAATCAGGAGAAAGGGAGTCAGCATGTCAGGGAGCAGCCAGGTACTGAGGTGTGTCACAAAAGCCAGCACAGGAGAGAGTTCTAAGGCGTGAAGAATGAGAGTGACATCGGGGAAATGAGACGTTCAATATTCTGAATTGCACTGACTGACTTAGCTTAAGTAGCTGATATTTTCTTCTAGTTCTTTCTTACTTCAAACAACACTACATACCAGACACCTGTATTCCCTAAGCAAGTGGTCTATTTATTGTCTTTTGGTGTCTGTCTCCCTTATTGTTAAGGGACAGATGCATTTCTGCTGCTCATGCAACTGTCTGGTGTCCTGTTTTCTGCTCCCCCCCAATCTGCTTCATTTTCTCTGACCTTTTCTTCCTTCCTTCCCGCCCTCCCTTCTCATCTCTCCTTCCTTCTTTCTTTATTTTCTTTTAATTTTTTTAAAAATAAAGGGCACTAATCTTTCTTAACAATACCCCCTTGGTGAAATACAGCTGTAGGGTACCTTCCTCATACCTGGAAAAGACAAAACTACCTCTGTAGGTGTCTTTCTGTGATACATGCATGGGAATAGTCCAGCTTGCCCCCCCTGCCATTAATTTCCACTTATAGTGGCTGTGTTACTTTTCTGAAACCCTTTCATGTGTCCCGCACTGGACCCGACATGTGGGGTCTTCAGGTAGCCACAGGATTATGTTTTCCCAAATGCCATTTTACATCTCAAAACAGATGATGTGCTCTCTATAACTTATTACTGGGTTCTGACAAAACGAGTAGAATCAAGCAAAGGTCGTTGAATCCATTCCCTTGATCCCACACAATGCTACTCCTAAGTCATCAAAGATAGGTGGCTATCTATTGATTCTGCAGGGAAAAAAAAGATTCGTCAACTTCCCTCAATTAACCAGTTCTAGAGTCTAATTATTCTTATAGTCAGGAAGTTCATGCATGTGTAATAGTAGACCTCGTTTTTGTCTCCTCAATCCATCTTTGTAATCATTGATCTATTTACACGGCTATCGACCATCTGTATTTTATGCAGGTTGTGAGTCTGCATGTGCTCGTGCCCTAGAAGACTACAAGTCTATCAATTATGGCTGTAATGGCATCCGTATTGTAGAATTTGGAAACATTTTCCTCTTAAATAACAACTTGTGTTCACCACTTTCATTTTCATAATTCTTCAGGGAAAATGAAACATTAGCAATGACAGCAACAATCATAAAACATTTCTTTCCCATTTATCATCATGGTGGAATAAATAATTATGGTGGGGCATGCTTATTGCAATCTAAAAGTACTTTTATCCTCGAGTTGCTGTGCTTTTTCATCTTTTGCTTCTAACTGGTAGTTGAGTGTTTTTTGTTGTTGTTTTTTCCTGTTACCTTTCTTCACTGAAGTTTTCTTTGGCCCGTGTGTGCTACTTTCAGTCTATTGTTAAAATCACACGTATTCCAAGCAAATTTGATGACTGCTTATTTTTTTTATTATTATTTTAAAGATTTTTTTTTATTGGGGAATTGGGGGAGGGAACAGCGTTGCGGAATCGGGGAAGGGGAACAGACAAGTTGCTGTCCTTTTGTTCTTCAGTCTAGTTGTGGAGGATGTTGGTTCACTGGCCCATGTTGGTATTATCATTGCGCTCTTCCTGGGTGAGGCAGATTGATCACCGGCCCTTGGACGGCCACTCACAGTGGCTCAGGCCAGCTACCAGCTGCTCACGGTAGCTCATGGCAGCCCACTGCAGCCCCACTGCAGCGTACGCTACCCCTGGCGACTCACGGCAGCCCAGCTCCAAGTCGAGTTGTTGTTCACCATCTTAGCTGTAGAGGGTGCAGCGTCACTGGCCCATGTGGGATTCGAACTGGCGGCCCTGCTGCTCAGAGCTTGCGCTCCCAAGCCAACTCTTAACCAATGAGCCATTTGGCTGGCCCTGATGACTGCTTATTTTTATCTCCTCTTTGTCTTGTTTTGATTAATACCAGTATTTCATTTGTCACCATTACTGGCTGTGACAATGTCCACGAGTGATAGCAGACTGTTTAACAAAGAAACAAAAGGTAGCTTTAAACAATTAATTTATTTTTATTTTACTAATTGGATTCTAAAACACATTTTAAAAATTCACAAAATTTTAGCCAACTTACACTTTGAACGAAACATAGGTCTTACTAATAGTTGAGCAATATGTGACCTCAAAGATCATATTTTCTGCTGCCTTGCAGACTTGAAGCCATTGGCAGTACTTCATTAAAATTCTGGTTGTTTTATACTATAGATCCATTGGGTCTATTAAAGCACGGTGGTGTTTCAGGTAGACCAAGGATTCTCTTGCAGTTGTAGAACTTGGAAAGTACCCTCGTGTTCCTCGCACAGACTTCCAGAACCCTGAACTAGGAAATGACAAGCAACTTTCACTGGCAGCTCTGAGGCTGCCTCTGAACAAAATGCAGAATTCTCTCACCCCAAGAGAATGGAGGGCAGAGTGTCCGGGCAGCAATGCCTTTCATGAAACAAACAGGGATGGAGAACAACACTGTTCTTTTCTACTAGCTTCCTACTCGCTTTTTGTATTATATAAATTTGCTTTAAATCCAAAGATTCTTGGCTACTCATATATTTAATAAATTATGACACCATTATAATTGATTATATCTATAGAACCACTTCCTCTCTGTTATGTACCTTAGGCATAAAGTAATCAAAAGTTTCTATATACAAGGAATACATTTTTACTTACCATATGGTTTTATGCAATGTTCTATTATAATTCTAGATCTCCTATGTAAAGTAGAAATGCACCCAGTCATCAAATCTATTAAAGTGATATGATAGTTACAGTATAATTTAACATAAAATAGTATAGTTAAATTATCATGTTATGCCATACTTTAACACAGTATAATATAGCTGTAACATGATGGATATGTTAACTAATTCTTTAAAAATCTTCTAGTGAGACAGGAAGGAATTTATAGGAGAGACTGAATGCTTTTGATTTCTTTAGTTCAGTGGTAGGCACATATAGTCATTGTATTATGTATATATTTTGGTATGTCTTAAATATTATACAGTGAACAAATTTTAATGTATTTTGCAAGTGCTGAAAGCATATGCTTAAGGCAGGGTTTTTCAGTTTTGGTACTATTGCCATTTTGAAACCAATAATTCTTTTTTGTGGAGGGCTGTCATGTACATTGTAGGATATTTAATGGTATCCTCGGCCTCTACCCACTAGATGCAAGTAGCAGCTCCCATCAGCAGTTGTGGCAACTAAAAATGCCTTCAGACATTGACAAATGTCCCCTAGCAGACAAAAGTTTGAGAACCACTGTCCCTGGTTGAGAACCACTGTCTTAAGAATTACTTTTATTTCTGAAATATAGGTAGTAAAGTTTCAGAATTTACTAAGCTTCCAATCATTTTCTTTTATTTTCTGTGTTCATTAGAAACTTCATGACAGAGGTTTTAGACATTTGATTAGTACAAGCAAAAGGAAAACAAAACTTGATTCCATGTGTTTAAAAAATCTCTTTCCCAGGAATGTGAAACATCTATGTTAAGTTTAAATTGCAAATACCCCTACTCAGGATTATTGAAAGTACAGGGCATAATTATTTTTCAATTGTGAATATAGGCAGTCACATTAGTGTGAGTTGACTTTTTTCCTTTATCATATAGGAGGTGGTTTTTTGTTTGTTTTACATTAACAACTGAATAGTATTGAAGAATTCACTTTACAGCATTTTAAAAACCTTATGTTTAGGATATTTTTTTAAAGTTGAGCCATCCTGCCACCTGTTGGTAGCTCAGCGGCTGCTCAGCTCGGGCCAGGACTCGAACCGCTGTTGCTCAGAGCTCAAACTCTTGAGCGAGCTCTTAACCAACTGAGCCACTCGGCCGGCCCTAGGAATTTTTTTAAATATGTCATTTATATAAGTCAAACAATACAGTGATAACAACTTCGAGTTTGGAATGAGAACGGAGGGCCTGAACCCCAGTTCTGTCACTTACCAACCTTGTAACCCTGAGAAAGTAATCTAACCTCTCTCCACTCATTGCTTTTATCTTTTAAATAGCTAATGAGTTTGTTGTAAGGATTAAAAGAAATAACACAGGTAAAATCCACCCAGCACAATGCTGGTCACATGGTAGGCACAAAAAAATTTTCTTTCAGAATGAGTGAGATCCGTTCAATTAGGTTTGGTATTTTTGAAAGGCTTTCTTGAAAACTTTTAATAGTTTTCAATTTTCTATGTTCATGGAAAGAATTATCAGCAGAGTGATAATTCTCCTGGGGCTTCATCCTTTCTGTGCATGGTCTGGAATCCCAGAAACAAGAGATGTCAAGTAGAGACGAAGAATAGAATCGTCCAGGAATAGTCTGCTATTTTTTTAAAATAATTTTTTAATTTTTCAGTTATAGTTGACATACAATATTATATTACTTTTGGATCTACAAAAGTACAACATAGTGATTAGACATTTATATAATCAATGTAGTGATCACTTTGATAAATCTAATACCCATTTAACAACATAATTATTACAACATTGACTATGTTCCTTAAGGTGTAATTTACATGCCCATGACTATTTTGTAACTACCAACTTGAATGTCGTAATCCCTTCACCTTCTTGACCCATCCTCCGAACCTCCCCTCATCTAGAAATCATCAAAATATTCTCTGTATCTATGAGTGTGTTTCTGTTTTGTTTGTTTATTTTAGTGAAAGTGAAATCATATGGCATTTGTCTTTCTCTATCTGACTTACTCTACTCAGCAAAACACCCTCTAGGTCCATCCATGTTGTTGCAGATGGCAAGATTTCATTCTTTTTTATGGCTGAGTAATATTCCCTTGCATATATGTACCAAATCTTCTTTATTTATTTATTCATTGATGGACAGCCAGGCTGCCTTCATATCTTGGCTATTGAAAATAATGCTGCAATGACCATATGGGTGCACATGTCACTTCAAAGTAGCATTTTAAGTTTCCTCAGATAAATAACCATAAGCGGAATTACTGAGTCCCTTGTCTTTTACTATAACTCTTGTTTTAAAGTCTACTTTGCCTGGTGTAAGTATTGCTACCCCAGCAATTTAAATTTTTTTTACTGAGTCCCTTGTCTTTTATTATAGCTCTTGTTTTAAAGTCAACTTTGTCTGGTGTAAGTATTGCTACCCCAGCAGTTAAAAATTTTTTTTTCTATTTTTATGAAATATCTTTTTCTAATCCCTTTACTTTCAGTCCATGTCTTTAGATCTGAAGTGAGTCTCTTGTAGGCAGCATATGTACGGGTCTTGTTTTCTTATCCATTCAGCCATGCTATCTTTTGATTGGAGCGTATAATCCATTTACATGATAACAATTGTTGATCAATATGTAGTTACTGGCATTTTATATTTATATTTTTGATCTTTTATTTTCTTGTTTTTATAGAAGTCCCTTTGCCATTCCTTGTAATACTGGTTTGGTGGTGATGAAGTACTTCAGGTTTTCCTTGTCTGGGAAGCTTTTTGTCTGTCCTTGGATTCTAAATGATAGCTTTGCTGGATAGAGTAATCTTGGTTATAGGTCCTCACTTTTCATCACTTTGAATATTTCCTGCCAATCCCTTCGGGTCTGCAAAGTTTCTGTTGAGAAATCAGCTGACAATCTTATGGGGGCTCCCTTGTAGGTAACTCACTGCTTTTCTCTTGCTGCTTTTGAGATTCTGTCTTTGTCTTCAACCTTTGGCATTTTAATTATGATGTGTTTTCATCATCTTTGGGTTTATCTTGTTTGGGACTCTCTATGCTTCCTGGGCTTCCTGGGCTCTATTCCCCACCAGGTTAGGGAAGTTTTCCATCATTATTTCTTCAACTAGGTTTTCAATTCCTTACTCTGTCTTTTCTCCTGCTTGTACCCATATAATGAGAATTGTTACACTTGATATTGTCCCAGAGTCCCTTTAAACTATCCTCATTTTGGGGGATTTTTTTTTCCTGTTCTGATTGGATGTTTCCTGCTCCCTTATCTTTTACATTGCTGATTCAGTCTGCTCCTTCTTCTAATTTATGTTTGATTCCCTCTATTCTATTCTTCATTTCAGTTATTGTATTCTTCATTTCTAACTGGTTCTATTTTATGTTTTCTATCTCCATTTTTATGTTTTCTGTCTCTTTATGGGAGTTCTCCCTGAGATCACTGAGCATCGTTGTAACCAGTGTTTGGCACTCTGCATCTGGTAGATAGCTTCTCTCCATTTTGTTTAGTTCTTTTTCTGGAATTTTGTTCTGTTGTTTCTTTTGTGAAATGTTTCTTTGTCTCCTTATTTTGGCTGCTCTCCTGTTTATTTCTATTGTTTTAGGTGGGGCTGCTATGTCTCCCAGTCTTCGTAGAATGGCCTTATAATAGGGGTCCTGTGGGGCCTAGTGGTGCAGTCTCCCTGGTCAATTGAGGTGGGTGCTCCAGGTGTGTCCCTTGTGTGGGTTGTGTGTGCCCTCCTGTTATAATTGAGCCTTCGTTGCTGTGGGCATGTGAGTGGAAGGGAGTAACCCTCAGGCCAATTGGTTTTGAGGACTGATCCTGACTATGGTGGAGGAGCCGTTGTGCAGGGGCTGTCCCTCCAGAGCAGTAGTGACTTCAGTGGGGCTCTGGTACCTGCCAAGTGTGCCCTTTGGGTGTGTCGTTTGTGAAGGTGGTTGGGTGATGTTGTAGTGTGGTCTGAAGCTGGCTACTGGGTTTTTTGGTTCTGGAGCCTCTTGGGAGGGGCTCTGTTGCCTACCAAGTTTAGCCGCTGCCTATGCCTTGCCCAGGGTCCCTTGGTATGAGCTACAAAGTGATCTGCAGATGATTGCCACTTGTGCTTGGTTGAGAGAGGACAAGTTGTGAACTGAGTCAAGCTGCAGCTACTCTCAGGCTTGGGGTGCTCAGCAAGAGGCACAGGGCACACTGAGGCAAAATGCTGCTTGTTTGGGGTTTTTGAAACTGAGAGGTTTTTAGGAAAGTCTAAAATATTAGCCAAGACCAGCCATTTTAATGGGAAAGCCACCGGAAGTGGCCTTGATAGATTGGCAAGTTGTCTGGGGTGGGGGTCTCATAGAATCACCAGGGTTGGGTGAGTGGTGTTACCCAGGTGGATGAAGACACAGGTATGGCACCCTCTTGTACCTGCAGCCTGGGTGGTGGGAGGGCTCCACAGAGGAAAAGTGACTTCTGCCAGCACTTCTGTCGGCAAGCAAACTGCCCCTTCAGCCCTCGCCCTAATCAGTGCAGTTCTTCCCTATACGTCCACGGTGACTGTCAAGCTGTTGCCCCATCGCTGGAGCTTAGAATGTGTGAGTCCGTCGGTGAGTAAGTCAGTGTGGTGGCCCTTTAAGAGGAATGTCTGGGACTCCAGCCACCTTGTCTCACTCAGCCACAATCTCTGATGATTTTCACAGCCACAAGTTATGAGCACTCTCCCTGGCACTGGAACTCTGGGTTGCAGAGCCTGGAGTGGGGTTGGGACCCTCGCTTCTCAGAGAGGAACTTCAAAGCCAAGATACCCTTCCCGATTTTTTATTTTGAATCACCACACATGTGTGGGACCAGCCCGTTCAGTTTCTCCACCCCTACTACTAGTCTCAAGGTGGCTTCTTCTGTATAGCCTTAGTCATATAACTCCTGTTTGGCTAGACTTCAGGTGATCCTCAGTGATAGGTGTGCTGTAGTTTCATTGTAATTTTGAGATGATTGTGGGAGGAGATGAGCACAGCATTTGCCTACTCTGTTAGTTTGACTGGGCGCCAATAGTTTATTATTTTTGAGAGGATAATCCAGAAGCCTCATTTCTACCTTTTGGATCCTTTATATTGCAACGCTTATTTTATATTTTGTTCATTTGCATGCTGGCAAGGGAAATGTAATCTTCTAAGTGGACAAATATACTTTAGTTACGATAGAGGTAGTAAGTGGGGCTGACTTTGAGGGACCCTGATAGGTGAGAATGAGGACTCTCCTATCAGAGGACTCAAACCTTTTAATATTTTAAAGTGTTTTGTAGCTTTTTTATCTCCCACTTAAAATGAAAGAACACTTTATCCAGCAATTGTTTCCCACAATTTTAATGTGTTTTTGAATTTATATTATTATAAATTATTCATGTCTTATTTTTAGTCTTATAAAATTACCTTTCAATGTTTGTACTATTATTAAGCATGGGATAGGCTATCGTAATTTGAAGTCCTTAGGGCAAATGATCTGAAAATGTTTTATATAGATACCTGACATTTTTATATTTGTATTTTATTTATTTAGGTCTGTTTTATTTTAGTATGTTGGGTATTATTAGAGCATGTATTTTATATGTAGAATCATTTAGAATATATGACAACATATAAAATCATGGATTTATAAAATGATCATCTATTATGAATGAAATTGATTTTTTAGTTTGAGTATTAGTAAACCGTATTTTATAGAAATTGTACAGGAATTTGAGAATATGACTGTGTAAAGGTTTGGTGCTTAAAGAATTTGTCGTATTAAAGAGTTAATCAGAAATGGTGTGATCTAGTCTAAATAATTACGTAATATCTACTTTGGGTGTTTGTTCTCATAAAGAATCGCAAAAGATAATATTTACGGGGCTAACGAACTTAGGTGACATTACTAAAATGTGGCTTCAGGAGTGTTTTCGGTAGGCCTAAAATGTGATGGGATTGCTATATGACAGCAAGGAAAGGGGACACTTGTTAGAGGGCTGTAAACTGCAGAGGTCTAGCTTTACATGAAAGATTGCAAGCAGGGTCACCTGTTATTAACGGTGAGAAAGCATACAGACGAGAGCAGATTTGACAGGGCGAATTCTACCTGGTGGAATGCTTAAAAGATCTTATCGTCCCTTCTCTTCCAGTTGTAGCAATGTATTTTTTATGAGGTATTTGCTCAAGTATGACCTTTCTCTTCCAAACCACTCGTACTCAAATTTAATTTCACCTTTGTGTCTTGATCATAGAAGTAGAAACCATCAAAAGTTAAGTCTTAAGATAAATTTCATGAATTGTCATATTCATTTCCCTTATTTCATAGAAGAAGAAACTGAGGCTTAAAGATATTTATGTCACACAGCCAATCTGGGATCATAACTCAGTTCATACGAAACCCAGTTCATTGATTTCTTTTTTCACCCCTGTTGTTTGACCTGTGTATTTCCCTGCTGTAATAAGCAGATGGGTGAATAGATACTGGAGTTTCCTATTGGACAGGAACAAAAAGTGGCCACGAAATGTTTACTAATTAAACAGTTTGTGTAATGTCTATCATTGGGAAGTCAGTAGAAATTAAGTTACCCTTTATAATACCTTCTTCCAGTATTGGAAGACATTATAAATGTCTTCATTGACATTCATTATTATTTGTGTTGTGAAATATATAATTAGGTGCCAAGAAATAGACTTAATTTTACTTAATGCATTATAAGGGGTTTTGGATTTTATTTCTGCATAAATAAGCAGCATTTTAGTAAAACGAAAGTATAGTTCATATACTAATAGGACCATCATTTATTTTATCCCATGTGAAGCATGCAGAGTGATGGGCCTTTTTAACGATATCAAGTCTTTCAGCTTTGTGAGAAAAACAACAGTAAATATTTTGGCCTTCATTTTCTAATTTTTCTTTAATGAATATAACTGAATATAGTTGAAAAAATTAGTTGCTTCTCAGGAAAAGCAAGTAAGGTGTTTGCTTTTTTCCTTGAGTGCTGTGACTAATTGCTGCATCATCTCATTGCAGTTTCTGCTCTTCAGTGTTTTGTTCTTAAAATACCACTCTCAGTGTAGTATGAAAAAATGCTTTGTGTTTGGGTTTGTTACTTATACCTTGCGCCATCTTGGACTAGTCACTTACCTTCTTTTAGCCTTAAATGGGTTGCCTATAAAAGGGGCAGATGTATACTTACTTACAACACTGGGTGATAAACATTAAATATGTGAAAACAGTTGCAAAATGTAAAATGCTAAATAAATTGAACACAGATAGATGAGTCCCTTGGAGATCTCCTTAGCCTTAACCTCTCACCTTTTCCAGTTGTTCTCCACTTGAACATTCAATCATGACATGAAAAAGTATCCCAAATAGAACTCATGTTGTTGTTTCTTCCTCCAAATAGACTTACTTTCCTTATCTCATAAAGTTCTTTGCATCCCTTCTCTCTCCCTTGATCTTGTCTAAGACTAATCCCAGCTCATCATGTGTTCTTCCTGATCCTTTCACTGAAGGTTTATTAGATCCACTCTGACCTCCCCTTGCCACAGGACTAGACATCTGTCATGGCTTTAGTAATTTTACTGCTATTGCTTCCTGTCTGGTCTTTTTGCCTCTAGGCTGCCTCCAATCCAGTGCATCCTACTAGGTTCAACTAGGTTATCTTTTTCCTCCATTAATTATTTTTCTTTCTTAAAGGAACAATAGCAGTGAATGTCATTTGTTTTTGTTTCTTTATGTTTGTTGGTTTGTTTTAAATATTGTAGGGAATTTCTAGGTAATCTGAAAGGTTTGGTGACTTTATGAAAGGTCTGATTTTGAATCATCCATATGTGACTTGCCTTTGCACGTGTCCTTCCATGCCTTAAGTGTCTTTCATCTGTTTCAAAACATAAAGCTCACCATCTCCTAGAAATGCTCTCTGCTTTCTATGCCATCCTGATTACTCGTCCCATTCTTCATCTGCTCATGTGTACTATGTTCTCTATAGCTTTTAGAAATGGTTTTTGAAAATGATCTTTGCATACAATGCGCTGACATTTTGAACTATGTACATACAAGCGTTATCTATTTTAGTCATGGTTTTAGGTCTTTTCGAACCAGTCAGATACATGAGATAGTATTCTGTCTATATGATAAATATCATCATATCATGTGATTTGGTGCAATTTTAAATTAGATATTATGAAATTGTTAGACTGACCATCTCTGCAGGGCCATATTGAGGGGGTGGGCAGCCCGTACTAAGCTTAGTGATAGATTTATAGATTTCCCCTTGAGAGGTTAGATCTGTTATGTCTCAAGGATTTCTGAGAAGTACAAGACCCCTCCCTCCCACCTCCTTTATTGAACTAAATAAAGGTCTTTATGAAAGTAAACACAGCGATTTCATATAGTATGAAAGCAATACTTACATAGAGTCATGATTACTGATAGGCATTTCTGCCAGCCCTAAACACTTCTGTCATAGAAGACTTTGCCTTATAAATTCTTTTGCACTGAGAGGTGAAAACTGTCCTATTCTCTGCAGTTTCCCTGGGCCTCAGCTACCTGTTTTGGGGGAGTGTGATTCAGCCCCAGGAATATTGGGGTTCTCCACTAGCCTAAGTGCATGCAAACAGTGTTTTTTGGCACACTAGCTCCAAAAGGAGCTAGCCATTACATCCAGTTTATGTAAGTCCTACGTTGTGTAAAATTTCATAAATCAAATTGTGGCGACCTTGTGATGAAGAGATTTTCTGTTGGTGATGAGCGGCATCTCACATAGGGAAGCGTTTGTTATTGGTTGCTGTAAATCCACGAAGAGCGTCCGAAATAGCATAAAGACAACAGATGCTTCATGGGGTGCATATTCATGTTAAGGTATGCCTCTGCTTTGGACAGGGGACTTGCCACACATCTAAAGAAGGGTTGAGCTTACCTGAACAGGAGTTTGGGAATGTTTACCTGATATCTTCCTTGGATCCTGAACATAGGGACTCCACTTATGTTACGCCCAGGTCTCCTCATAACGACCAATAAATTGTGTCATAAAAAGAGCAGACCTTCAGAGGATGGGCAATTAGGTGATGATGGAGTGAACAGCCACGTAGGAGTGACTGGTTGGTATGAGACTTCATCTGATGGGAAGCCAAGATTCCCCAAAGTGATAAACTCTGCATAAGCAACAACAACAACAACAAAAACCAGTCATGGGATAACAAATGTATTTGGTCACCCAATATTGATAAATTATGCTCATTGTATTTTTGTGGTATTTGGCACTGGCATATATTCCAGATCCTTTCTACATATCTAATTCATTGCTTTGTATTTGATAGTAGAGTAGGCTTAATGAATATTTATAAATATACATTAACACATGTTGCTAGTTGGGAAAACAATCAGTTTTTGAGGATTGCAGGGAAGACTGTTATTGACTTTATATCTTTTAGAAACTCAGTGCCCCAGGCCAAATATATTTTATTGGTTATCTTCATAGATAATTTGAATACTGCTTGAGAAGGAAATATTTCAAACAAAATTTGTGATTTGTTGTAGCATTTCTTTAATTTTTGTTTGACTAACTCCTTTTAGTTTGTGGTACACATGGGTACCTCATCATAACAGCTTTTCAGGATTATCTGATCGCCTCTTACCTCATTCTGTTTAAACTCAGTTGACAGTTCTCCATGTGAAAATGGATGGAATATTTGGAAAGGGTCCAGAAAAAGCCAACAATTACTTTTCCTTTTTTTTTTCTTTTAAAGTTTGAAATAGATGAGTTTAAAACCTTGGGGATTATTACTTAACCTGTGGAGGAAAAGTAAACTGAAGAGCATGTCTAGACATTGCAAAAGTTCAGAGTCATTATCTACTTGATGATGACCTGCTAAAAAATGTCCCTGACTGGCTCAACAGAAAAAAAAATCAATATTGAATTGAGTCAGATGACTAGAAGCCTAAGTCACAAACTGTAAAGTCTTAAGGCAACAATGTGAACTCCCCCACAGTGATCACAAATACCTGAGGACAGAAGATTAAGTTTTACAAAAGAATAATTTGGGATACTTCTCTTATATGTGGCTGTATGTGTATAGTTCAATACATGGCATTAATAAAATGTAACCATATACGCCCACATCGCCAATGTCTATGAAGCCCGTTGCCCTTTCTCCCCAGAAGAAACCACTATTTTGAATCTTGGGCTCATCATCCCCATGTTTTTCTTTATAATTTTATCACATATGGATGTATTCCTAAAACATATGTTTAGTTTTTGTCTTTTTCTTTTTAACTTTAACTTTGTATGGGTGGAATCATACTGCATACGTGTTCTATTACTAAATTACTCACCTTCTTTTGAGATTCATCCATTTTGATGTTTTGTTTTGGTTGTTATTTTTTAATTTCTGTTCTGGTATAGTGTTCCATAGTATGACTAGTCCGTGATTTATTTGCCCACTATCTTGTCAGTGAACATTTGGATTAGTCCTAGGTTTTCATTTTATTATTGTTATTGTTAATAATGTTATCATAATCACGAATACTCCTAATACAAATCATGTCGCCATGAATATTCTTTTTCATTCTCTCAGTGTGAATCTTGAAGGTCTCTTCTAGGTCAGTAGTACTCAGAGTGTGACTGCTGGACAAGCAGCTTCAGCAGCATCTGGGTACATGTTAGAACAGTCAAATCTCCACTCCGAACCCAGACCTATGGAATCAAACTCTGGGGGTGGGGCCTGGCAGCCCAGTCTGTGTTTGACTGTCTCTCCATGTGATTCTTTACATACTACAGTTTGATACTGGTTCTTCAGTCCTATCATTCCTGGGGTACGGGGTGTATGCATCTTCAGCTTTACCAAGTATGCTGCATTATTTCTGGAATGCCTGTACCAATTCACGCCCTCTGCCAACACTGTGTGGGAGTGCCCATTGTTTGACGTAGTAATTTTCAAACCTAGTTATGCATTAGTATCCTTTAGGGACACATAAAAATACTGTTGCCGTGACCTTTCCCCAGAACAATTAAATAATAATTTCATGGGATGGGACCTACACACCATTTCTTTCCCTAGCTATACATGCTTAATGTATACAATTTGTTAAGTTTGGACATACGTGTATACTCATGATACCATCACCACATCAAGGTAATAAACTTATCTGTCACCTCCAAAACTTTCTTTTTGTCTATTTGGGTTTTCTGTGTTTGTTTCTTTGGGATTTTTTTTGTTTGTTTATTTTTGTTTTTGTTTTTGGTGTTTATGGTATAAACACTTAACATGAGAACTACCCTCTTAATCAATTTTTAAGTGTACAATACCATGTTGTTAACTATAGGTATAATGCTGTACAGCAGATCTGCTGAAGTTGCTTGTCTTGTATGACTGTAACTTTATCACCACTGAACAACTTCTCAGTTACCCCTCCCCTCATCCTTTGGCAACCACCGTTCTGTTTTCTGCCTCTATAAATTTGCCTATTTTACATTCTTCATGTAAATGGAATCATGCAGTATTTGTCCTTTTGTGACTTATTTCTCTTTGCATAATGGCTTTCAGATCCATCCATGTTGTTCCAAATGTCAGGAATTCCTTCTTTTTTAAGGTCAAATAATATTCCATTGTGTGCATACACACACACACACACACACACACACACACACACACACACACACATACATGCGGTGCCAAGAAAATGTAGACACATTTTAAGAAAAACTGTATTAAAATTGTAATAATATATACTGATAACAAAAGGTGAATACAAGTCACGTTTGACTTCTGCAATTACAAGAGGTGCTCAAAGTGGTTACCATCAGCGTCCAGACACTTTTGATTATGGCGAACCACTGCTTGAGCAACGTTGACCAAAGTGTGCACTTGTATACATGTTTTTGGCACCCCCGGTGTGTGTGTGTGTGTGTGTGTGTGTGTGTAGCACATGGTTTTTTTTATCCATTCATTTGTCAGTGGAATGTGGGTTGTATCCATATCTTGCCTATTGTGAATAACACAGCAATGAGCATGGGAGTGCAGATATCTCCTCTAGATTCTGATTTCAGTTCTTTTAGATAAATACCCAGAAGTGAGTTTGTTGCATCATATGGTAGTTCTATTTTCAATTTTTTGAGGAGCCTCCATGCTGTTATCCATAGTGGCTGTTTCATTTTAATTCCTACCAACAATGTACAAGATTTCAAATTGCCCCACCTCCTTGGCAATACTTAGCCATCTTAACAGGTGTGAGGTGATACCTCATTGTAGGTTTGACTTGTGTTTCCCTGATCATTAGTGATGTTGAGCACCTTTTCACAAAAATGTCGGCCATTTGTAAGTCTTCTTTGGGGAAATGTCTATTCGAGTCCACTGTGCTTTTTTTAACTAGAGTATTTGTTTTCTAGATATTCCATTGTAGGAGGTTCTTATGTATTTTGGAAATCAGCTCTTTATCAGATCTATGGTTTGTAAACATTTTCTCCCATTGTGTATGTTGCCTTTTTTGTTGATTGTTGCTTTTGCTGTGCAGAAGCTTTTTAGTTTGATGTAGTCCCACTTGTCTATTTCTGCTTTTATGGCCTCTGCATTTGGTTTCATATACATTAAATCATTGACAAAACCAAAGCCATAAAACTTTCCCCCTGTTTTTTTCTAGGAGTTTTACAGTTTCAGATCTTATGTTTAAATCTTTAATCAATTTTGAGTTAATTTTTGTGTATGATGTATGGATGATGTGTGATAGGGGTCCAGTTTCTTTTTCTTTCTATTTTTTTGGGTATCCAGTTTTTCTAGCACCTTTTGTATGTCGATGTCCAGTTTTCATTTCCCCATCATGTGTTCTTGAACCCTTGTCAAAGATCAGTTAGCCACATGTGCATGGTTTTATTTCTGAACTCTCAATTCTGTTACATTGTACTATATATCTATCTTTATGCCAGTAACATCTTTTGATTACTGTAGCTTTGTAATATCTTTTGAAATCAGGAAGTGTAATGCCTCCACCTTTGTTAATTTTTCTCAAGATTGCTTTGGCTATTCTGGACACCATTTAAAAAAAAAGCTTCTAAGGCTATTTTTATGCAAAGATGGTGTTGAAAACTAATGTTTTGCACCCTCGACAATGCTTGATATTGTAAGAATTTTATATTTTTGGCACTCTGGCACATTTGGAAAAACAATCTCATTTGTGTGTTCATTTTTATGTTTTTTAAGTACTGATGAAGTTGGCCCCTTTGGGGCCATTTGTGCCACTTATGGACCATTTGTGTTTTCTCTTCTGTACAGTGCCTTACTCATCTTTTGTCTATTTTTTTTCCAGTATGTTGCTTATCTTTTTCACGTTGATTTGTATGAGCGCCTCATATATTTTGGAATAATTCTTTTTTGTTGCTTATGTGTTGCAAATAGTTAATCCATTTTCCAGTCTTTTCACTTTCTTTATGTATTTTTCTTTTCTTTTTGTGAGTAGTTATTGCTCATTTTAATGTAGTTTACATCATCAGCCTTGTCTTTTAGACTTTATGTCTGATTTCAGACTTTTAGACTTTTGTGTCTGATTTCAAAAATTTCTTTCTCATCTAAGGTCATATAAGTATTGTTATGTTTTCCTCTAAAAGTTTTAAAGAGCTTGTCATTTATTTTTAAGTCTAATTCACCTAGAACTGATTTTTGTGTATTTTGTGGGGAACAGATTCAGTTTCATGTTTTCACATATGAATCATTATTTTCCCAGCATTATCTATTAAATTGTTCATCTTTCCCCTAATTCATATAATGTTGCATTTGTCGCATATCAAGATTTTAAGTATGCATGTCTCTGTTTTGGCAGCTTAAATTCCGATCCATTGGCCCATTTGTCTATCACTATACCAATATCACACATTAATTAATTATTATATAGTTATAATAAGATTTGATATGTGATGGGGAAGTCAACCCTCTTTATTGTTGTTCATCAGGAATATGTTGCCTATTATTCTCTCTATATTCAGCCGCCACATACATTTTATAATTATTTTTTGAAGTTCCAACAGGAACAAAAATTCTGTGAGGGTATTTGATTGGAATTACATAGCAACCTGGACGAACTTGGATATATTGAGATCCATATGATATTTGTTTCTTTCTGTCCTCGAACATGGCATGTGTGTCTATTGATTTATGTCCTTTTTAAAAACTTTCAGAAACCTTTTTTGACCCTCCTGTTTTATCTGTTGTCCCATATTTTGCTTATTTTTTTAAGTTCACAAGTTAGTGTTATTTTTACTGTCTCATACATGTTTGCTTAGATTTACTCACATATTTAACTTATACCTTCCTTCTTGTGTGAGAGAACTTCCTTCTAGGATCATTGTACTTCTTTCTAAAACACTTCTTTTTAAAGTACCTTTAGTGAGATTCTGGTCATAGTAAACACTTTTTATTTATTTGATAATGTATTTATTTCACTCTTGTTTTTAAAAGGTATTTTCAATGTGTATATAATTCTAGCTTTCAAATTATTTTCTCTGAACTAATTATTTCATCATAGTTTGATTTTGATTGTTGTTAGACAAGCTGTACACTAAGTTACCCTTCCCTGGCAGTCACCTGTCTATTCATTCTTTTGGATCTTTTTGTCCTTGATGTTCTAGTGTCTCATTATGACGTATCCTGGTGTAGATTTCTTTTACTCATCCTTCTGTTTATCCTCATTCATTGGGCTTCCTGAATTTAAAGATTGTTCTGTTTCATCAGTTCTGGAAAATTACTAGCTATTTTTATTTAGACTATTATGTCTCTTCTATGCTCTCTGTACTTGCCTTCTGTAACGCCATTTGAGCATATTTTAAACATTCTCACTCTGATCTGGGTTTTTTTTGTTTTTACATCTCTTTCATATTTTGTCTGTATATACTATATTCCAGTAGGTGTTTTTCAGACTTACCTTTTCAATTTATTAATTGTTTTATGATTTGTGCCTAATCTGTTTTACCTATCCAATGAATTTCTAATGTCAGTTATTATATTTCTTATGTCTAGTCTTTGTGTTTCAAATATTATGTCTTATGTCTGTGTAGGCCTTACTCTCTTGTTTGTTTTTGCTGACTCTTACTAGTATTTGTTTGCTTCTTCCTGTGTTATATGTATTTTTTTTATTGTGAATTAATGATTGCTGAATCTTCACCTGTGGAATCTTCCTGGCAATTTGCATGAATTACTGCCAGGTGTCTGGGAACACTACCAAAGAGTAATCACTTTAAATTTAAATTCTCAGCATATTTTTTGACAAGTAGGTAGTTTAAATTCTGGCCAAAAGCCTGCATAGAGGTCGTCCTGTGGTTAGAGAATTACAGGGGAGAAACCTCTTACTCAATTCCAGAGTCAAGCAAAAGCAGACAAGATTCAGTACTGTTTTTCTCTGTGGTTGGGCTTTGATCTTTCTTCAAGGTAAGCAGTTCACTGAGGATATCATCTTTGGGGGTTTTAGATTTACATAAGGAACTGAATTTGTCCTCTAGTCTTGTGAAAAGTCTAGGCTTTGTGTACCATTCTATAAATAGAAACTGTCCTAGTGATTGGATAGTTCTCCCATTGAGGCCCATTAAATCTAAAATCTCTAGACCACCAGAGAGGTAGAGATTGGCTGATGTTCCTAGGACAGTCTTGGCCTTTAGCATAAGGTTATATGTCTGGATTAGTGTTAGCTTTTCTCTTTCCTGGGGTGGGAGGCAAAGCGAATTTTTCTTAAATTCTTGGGAGCTACCTTTTCTTCTAAAGGTATTTGTAAAGAATTTTATGTGTTCTGTAAATTGGCAGTCTCCAGTCATTTGACTGCTCATGTGATTAGTGCCGGGGTCGGCAAACTTTGGAACAGGAAGAGCCAATCCTGTCCCTCACGACAATTTAAAAATTATCCGAGAGCCATAAATACATTTTACATAATCACCATTATGTGAATAATATCCTTTAAAATTTTTATAAATGAAACTATGATAGTTTTATTCTTATTTTCAATTTTACTTCAGAGCCACATGTACGTACCCAAAGAGCCGCATGTGGCTCGCGAGCCACAGTTTGCCGACCCCTGGACTAGTGTAACTAGTCATCTAGTATTTGATACAGTATCCCTCAATGACTCTTTTATTGGGAAGTTGGGAGAAACATATTAGATACTGCTAATCTGCCACCATGTTCAGGTCAGTGTATTTTATTTATTTTTTCTAGTGATTACAGGTTTATTCATAAGATGAGGCTTAACCTGAAATATCTCTAAGCACATTTATTCCGTGTCTTGTGAAATGAAACTAAGAGTCCAATAACAACAGCAATATACAAAGTTCCTGGCTTTGAAGGTAACTCGTAAGTTCATGAATGATCACGTTCACCATATATATTTACAAGAAGCCTGTCAATAGTTAAGCCCATTGACTTCTAATTACTGGTGAATTGGTACATTGCAACCAGCTACTAAAAGAGTTGCAGAAACCTTTCCCAAGGGGGAAAATAAAGACACCACCAGGGAAGGAGGAAAGTCAGGCATGTGTTATCTTTCCCTGTTCACTCCCGTTCTAAGATCTAGGGAAATCAATTACCCCCCCCCCAAAAAAAAATCTCCATGTTTCAGATTTTCACTTGGAAATGAGAGAAGTTACTATTAACACATCAGAAATAATACTGTGTAACTGAACATGGAGAAATTACCAACTTTGTGACCTAATAGGTCAGTGCATTTTCTGCTTCGTTTAAAAATATGTTGTCATCTTGACATGGACCCCTGATGTGTCAAAATGTCCAGTGCATTATGGATATTTCATATTGGCTTTCTGTTCCTTTAATTTAGGGGATAAGTGTATACTTTTATGTTTGTTTGGGGTACAGGCGTCTATAAGCAGTCCTTATATGAAAACAGAGAAGTAAATACTTAATGATAGCCAATCATGTATGACAGTTTCTATTACAAATACCTTGAACTAATTAAAGTGATTTATTGGTATTATAATGATCTTGGAAATAGTAGCAACATTGTGTTCGTGTGTGGATTGTTTGCCTGGACAGTGAAATGTGTGTACCTTTGAATCTGCCTGGAGTAGTGTCACTCTGATGAGCATGATTCTTTTAACTATTGTACATACATACAATATATGTACATTCTGTTAATTTGCTCGTTTTCATAGTCTACATAGAATTGTCTCATTTTATATACCTAAACAAAAATCATGGAGGAGAATCACTGACTTTTTAAAGTGGAGATGATTGGGAATAGCATTAGGTATAATCACCGCTGTACACTTGAATGAAATTTCCAGATAGTCCTTCAGGGTGTATGCATAAAATGCATTGCACTAATCTTCATTTCAAGACTTATCAGCTTTAGCACTCTTCAAGCTCTATAGGTATTCTAGATAGGCGTCTTGGCTGTTGGGGTAGGAATCAGCTTTGAAAACATCTGTATGTAATATTTTCTAGTAATGCATCTTTGCATTTGTTTGTGGCCATTTGTCATGGTCATGATAAGGTAACAGGTTGTAGCATGAACAGGATGTTGTTCACCTGTCACCTATTTTCGTGAATTCAAACCTATTCTATTATGTAGCTGAGAATATCAGTTTGGCCTCTGATAATGAGAAGATAGTTTATGTTTTATTTGAAATATGTTCATTTAAAATACATGAAAGGTATATAATTTGCAAAAGAAAATTAACAGGAATACAACTTGTACTATGCTTAGGAAGAGTATATTACATTTAGATATGGCATACATGCCTCATATGCTATTCAGTATTCATAGTGAGTCGTCCTTTCTCTTCATTCTATATTTTTTTAAATCATAAAATCACCTTTTAGGTTTAATATGATTCATTTTATTTTTTGAGTACAAAGTGGGATAAAATAGAAGATAATTAACATCAAAGGAATACTCTTAGCACTCATCTTTAACTGTAAATCATAAATCATTTTAGTAAGCATTGCATTTCTGCAAATAGGAATGGGACATTAGCGGGAGTTGAATTTTTTATGTACAAAGTTGTCACATTTTTTCCTTTTATAATTATAGAAGTTGTAAATATGTCTGCGATTTCCATTCATCTACTACAGAGCTAGAACACTTTAAATAATTTAATTGAACTTAAATTAGGAAATGTTTAGGCACCATGTGATTTCCTTAGCCCAGATTTTTGGCTGTAGAATATAAAAGAAGGGTTAAACCCCAAAAGGGTTTTGCAGGGAAGAATCATCAGAACTTGTGACTGAGCAATTAATGACCAGTTTGGAAGCTTAGAAGATAGAGAGGATGCCAACCCTGTTGGCAAAATGGGGTTATTAGTAGAAGTTGATAAGACCTAGGGGATATGGGGTCAGAGTGAGGATGAATTCTCCTTTAGATTTGTTTAATTTGCATTCATGATGGGTCATCTGGGCGGGACTTTCAATTAGAAACATGGAACTTGAAGATGGGTAACAGTGAAGAGGGCTGGAGCTGTTCATTTGGTATTATTAGTGCTGAGGTGGTACTCATCCTGGGAGAGCTGATGAGCCTTCTAGGGGACTTAGTTAATGTGTAGTCTCAGAATTTAGAATAATTTATTTAAGACACATTTTCCTATATGGGCCAAGTTGAAAATTAAATAGGTAAGAAAGGTTTCTAAAGGCTGCCTCTTTGTAAGACACAATTATTATGCCCCAATGTCAAATTTTCCCATCAGGTTTTCAATGCTTTCATGTCCTTTTATCAACTAATATTGTTTTGGAAGGAATGGCTCCGTGAAGAGGGCTAGAAAAGCGCCCCTGAATTTTTGTCCAGCTAGTCAGTATTTTGACATGATGTAGTGCGCTCTTGGAGTCTGTTTTAGGAGTTATAAAAATGTTAGGAATTTCTAACCAAAAGGAGAGAATTCTAGCGTAACCACCTGACAAGAAATGCATTTTGGATAAAAGGCAACACAAATTACTGTCAGTCACATGTTGATTATGGTCTCATTGTGTAGGCAGGTGTCTACATGGCCCTTGTGACCGGTAATATTTGTGAGGCAGACTCTCCAATGCTTAACACAGTGGTAATCACACAGTCGGCAGCCAGTATGTATTAGCTGAATGGATGAATGAAACACACGGGTATAGAATCATGCCTGACATCAAAGTTTTTGCCATTTAACTCAAAGCAGAGAACAAGAATACTTGAATGTGATATCAGAACATTAAATACACACGCTCAATTTAAGACCTGGGCCATAAGAAAGTTGAAAATCTTATAATAAATTATAATAGTTAAAGGGTTTATTTTTTTGACCAGGGAAAATGCAGGAGGGTTGTGTTAAGATCACAGGAATTGAGCCAAGACTTTGGGGAAACGTATCTTGTCTGGATTTCTTTAAAAATAAAATACTTGTTGACATAAATAAAAATAGTACTATTTTATATATCATATAAAATCTTGTATATATACTATAATACTATTTTTATAAGAATAAATATTACATGTGTAAAAACCAATATTGTCCCCCATCCACATTTGTGAGGAATGATAGACTGAATCACAGTGGACCTAACTCGGCTCTCCTACTACTAGTAAAATGACTTACTGAGATATACGAGAAAAAAGAAAGGTTATGTTTTGGCAAGAAAGAAAGGGCATTATGGTTCAATACCTTTACTTAACTAACCTTTAAGTGTGCAATTAACATTTAAAGGAAATAAAGTTTTGAAAGTATTACCGAGTAATTGCAGAAATGTAAAAAGTAGTTAAAAGCCCAGGGTGTGTTAGGAGAAATTCCTTTGAATAACAGTGACAGTTATCAGAAAGTGAGTTTGTGATGCAGAAAAATCTGCTCATTTGGTGACATAGTTACTTGGTTTCCCCTTCCTTGTTTTCTTTGCGAACTTCAGCTCACTGATATTTTCTAGGACGAAACTTTCAAACTGACCCAGAATTGATCTTTTAAACACAAATCTTGAAATATTTGAAAGAAGATGCTCAGTAGTAAGCAGGGGCAGCAAGAAGGAGACATGGAAGGGCTTGTGCCCATCAGCATATTTGTTTATCAACTCACACTTTGTTAGAATTTAAGTTGTATTTCAAAATTTATAATTTCTAGCCTGTGCTATCATGAACAGCTTTTCTCTAACAGTGTAGAGGGTGTCTGAACTCATCTTTGCAATTTATTTAGAGAATATACAGAGGTTGCCAAAAAGATGTATACACATTCTAAGAGAGGACAAAAACTGTATTAAAATTGTAATATTCAATATACACCAATAACAAAAGATGAATACAAGTGATGTTTGACTTCTGCAATTACAAGAGGTGCTCAAAGTGGTGACCATCAGTGTCCAGACACTTCTGATTGCTGCGAACATTGTTTGGTAGGCTTCTGTGGTGAGCATGTAAACTGTTCCAACCCCACAGCAGAAGAAGCAGGACTAGTTGCTGTGCGAGGCCTCCCAGATCTTCCCTTGTGCACATCACACACAGCACCATGCGTCTCAGACTTATCACGAATGCGTGCAATTGTTAGGCGTGTGGGAGGTTGTGTTGCATCCTCACACCTCCATTGTCGTACTTCCACAATGTTCTCGAATTTCAAATCCCACTTCAAAATGGTCTTGGCCTCCTCGAAGGACCACTGTGCTTCCGCTGTTTTCTTTTACTGTTCTGCCTGTCACCTGCCCAGTGACACTAGTTCATTTGATTAACTCCATCTTTTGAGTGAACCTTATACTACATACACATTGCTACCATAATTCAACTCAACTTTGAAAAGTAACACATAGATAATGTCTCTTAAAATGTGTATACAGTAAAATTTTGGATTGCGAGTAAAGTGGTTTGCGAGTGTTCCGCAAGACGAGCAAACATTTCTAATACATTTTAGCTTGGTAAACAAGTGATGTCTTGCAATACAAGTAGTTGGTTTCCAGAACGAATTATGCTCACAAACCAAGTACATTTTAACGTGGTAAACCAGTGATGTCTTGTAATATGAGTTGTTTGTTTCCGAAACGAGTTATGCTCGCAAACCAAGGTATTACGTAGTTTTTTTGACACCCCCAGTGTGTAGTGACAATATTAATAAGGGACCTAAAGCCAAAAGCTGTTTACAATTTTTTAAATCCAGAGTCCTTGAGCAATATTGATTTGAAACACTGGCCCAATCCACGTCAGTTCACCTGTATTTTTCTTGCTCTTGCAGAGCCCCAACCCTTTTGAAAGCCCCTACATTAGATGTTTCTAGGGGTCTCAGGAAATATCTTACACATCCCATGAAATGTCAGCTTCCATGTAGTGGCTGCTGGTGATTTTCTTCATTTCCTCTTTTGAACTCTTTCCTAGGGACAACTGTGGGGACAGGGAGGAGTTTCCCACAGGGCACATCTAACGTATATATACTGAAGCCCTCTAGGTGCCAAGAGTATCGGGTGTTCTGTCTCCAAGTGTGGAAATGTGTTTCTTCCCTTGGCCTTTTTAAACACACTAGAGCAGAGGGTACCAAAGCTCGGTGTTCATGACACAGCTCCGCTTTCCACAACATCCAGACATATGACTATATTGGGGATGGAGAGACCAGACCTGGAGACACATCCATGAAATAAATATGCTGCACTCAGAATCACCCCAATGTTTTCCAAAATGCAGGCTTTTTTACTCTGCCGAGCCTGATTACATAATGCACACTTCTCTTCTGATCGAGAGGAGAGTTCTAGCCCAGAAGGCCCCATGGTCCACCGTACACATAGACTTCCAGCTGATTCCCAGGACTGTTCTCATTAGTCTCAGACTGTGCCTTGAACCCCTACATTTTTTGCGTTTTCCCTTGACATGTTTTTGATGAGTAGCTGAAGGAAAGTAGAGGCAAATGAGTAGCACTGTGTGTCTCCTGTCTTAATCTCCTTCCTCTTGTATTCAGGAATCTATGCGCATGAAAGCATATTAACGTCCAATGTTATTCTACATCTTTGCCTATAACGTTTAGCATTATGTAAAAAACCCAAAATGGGTACATGTAAGCATTGGCTATGATGGCCACTTGCAGCATGGGATTTTAAAGGTAGCTGACTCATTAAGCTGTAAGTAGTATAATAGTAGCTGGTGTCTGTTACACGTGTGAGAGTGAGTTTTATTCCAAACCTGATTTGCAAATAGAATCTTACTAAGCACTAGCAGTTATACATATCAGCTTGGGACTCGGTCATAAAATGGTATCCAGAATCAGAATACATCTTAGCCCACCAAATGCATTAAATGTTTCATTGCTCAACAGAGAAGGAAAAGATATATCACCTACTGTGGAGCTTGCATCCTGCAGATGAGCGAACAGGTTACCTCTAGCTAGAAGAGAAAGAAAATAACACGTTTCATATTCTGTGCTAAAGTATTATTTTAGGCTTGATTCATTCTATGATACCTTTGGTTACAGTTAAAACATACAATTGGGATGGAAAGTTTAAAATATGCAGAATTGTTATTTTCATAATTTTAATAATGTTCTTAGTCTTTCTAATTTACTTTCTTGTTGTAAAAATTATACAGGTTACCAAACTGGTTGTTTCCTTTGCTTACTAACATACTTCAGAATATCCCATTAATAGAGAAAAAGTTTACAAAGCAATTGAGTAACTTACATATATTAAAAGTATTCTGGAAAAATAGAAATAATATCTTGTTATTTACTTAACGTTTCATTATATGATATGTAATGATATTAGTGAAGCAAAATAATGGATGTTCTTAATTTCATTTGATTATGCATATATGTTATGTCAATATCTTTTAAGTCAAAGGGCATAGTATTTTAAATCTTTAGTCTCATCAGTTACACAGTCAGTGCGGCACAGGTCTAGAGCTTAATGGAAATGTGAAATTGAGTGGGAGAACATAAAAAATAAATGGAGAGAACAAAAGAGCACTTAGAGTAGAACATTATATAGTTGTTTTTCCCTGCTACTTATTCTATATGTTGTCTACTCAATTTTTTTTAGTGTGGAAAAATCTGTAACATAAAATTTACCATTTACTAATTTTTAAGTGTTCAATTAATTGGCGTTAAGTATATTTACATTGTCCTTCAACCATCACCACTATTTCCAGACTTCATCATCCCAAAAAGAAACACTATACTTGTTAAGCAGTAACTCCCCATTCCGCTCTGCCCTCAGGCCACGGTAACCTGTATTTTACTGTTTGTAAGAACTTACCTCTTCCAGATACCACGTATTAGTAGATTCATACAGTATTTGTCCTTTTGTGTCTATCTTTCAAGATTCATGCATGTTTTAGCATGTATCAATCTTCATCCCTTTTTCAGGTGAATAATATTTCTTTGTATGTATATACCACATTTTATCAATTCATCTGTTGATAGACAAATAGGTTGTTTCTACCTTCTGGCTATCGAATAATGATGCTATGTACACTTAGTACAAGTATCTGTTTGTGACCCTGTTTTCAGTTCTTTTCGGTATATAACTAGGGCTGGAATTGTGGGGTCATATGGTGATTATATATTTAATCTCAGAGAAACCATCAAACTGTTTTCTGCAATGGCTGCACAACTTTACATTCCACCCAGCAATCCAGCAATGAGGATTCCTAGTTTTCCGCATCCTCACCAACACTTGTTATTTTCCTTTCCTTTCCTTTTTCTTTTTGATAATGGCCATTCCAATGGATATGAAATGATATCTCATTGTGGGTGCTTTTAAAAATGCTATCATAAATGGAGTTTTTTTCTTAATTTCCTTCTAGATTGTTCATTGCTAGTGCATAGAAATAGAAGTGATTTTTGTGTGGTCATTGTATATCCTGAAGCTTTGCTGAATTCATTTATTCGCTCTAACAGGATTTGGGTTGGTTTTTTTGCGGAGGGGTAGACTATGTAGCGTTTTCACATGTAAAATCATGCCATCTGCAAAAAGAGATATTTTTCCCCTTCATTTTCAATTTGGATACCTTTTATTTATTTTTCTTGCCTAATTGCTCTGGTTAGAACATCCAGTACTATGATGGATGGAATGGTGAAAGCGGGCATCTTTGCCTTGTTCCTGATATTATCAGGTAATCTTTCAGTCTTAGTATTGAATATGGTGGTAACTGTGAGTTTTTCATATATGGCCTTTATCATGTTCAGAAAGCTTCATTGTATTCCTAGTTTAAAGAATATGTTTCTCAGAAATTTGTTAGATTTTGTTAAATGCTTTTTATGCATCAGTTGAAATGATCATGTGTATTTCTTCCCCTTTATTCTAGTAATATGGTGGATTACATTGACTGCTTTTCGTATGTGAACTACCTCTGCCTTCTGGCATAAACCCCACTTGGTTTTGGTGTATAATTCTTTTAATATGCTGCTGCATTCAGTTTGCTAGTCTTTTTTGAGGAATTACACCAGCTTTGGTATCAGGGTAATAATGGCTTCATAGACTCAGTGAGGAAGTTTCCCCCTTCTTAATTTTTTTGGAGGAGTTTGAAAAGGATTGCTGTTAATTCTTTAAACATTTGGTGAAATTCACTTTTGAATCAATCAGGTCCTGAGCTTTTGTTTGTTCAGAAGTGTTTGGTTAACTGATTCAATCTCTTTACTTGTTATAGGTCTACTCAAATTTTCAAATTTTTTTGGATTCAGTTTTGGTAGCTTGTGTGTTTCTCAGAATTAGTATAAGCTGCTGCAACCAGAGAGGGTTGAAACCAAGGCAAGCACCTTCACTGGTCCTTCAGGGAACTGCCCAACCAACCAAAAGGTACAGCCCCAAATATTGGAGAACAAGGTCCCCACTGGCTACCCTGGCATCAGCTAACCCCTCCAAGAACTCGGGCACCTCACAGTGGTGCTGAGGGACGGAGTAGGGTATTTTTTTGTGCATGTCATTCTCTTACCAGAGAACAGCAGTCTCTCTTCATGAAATACTTGCCTTGTTGTAAGTATTCAGTCAGGTTCCAGAGTTCTGAAATAGTTTATTTAAATCACTCCTTCCAGCTCAGTGGTTGCTTTGTTCGAAGGACCAATCCCTGGAACTTCCTTCTCTGCCGTTTTGAGTCAACCCTACCTTCTTAAATCTTTTGTTCCCTGCTCCCTCCCTTTCATATGTCTTCTGAAATCCCATGCAAGTCTCCAAAAGGTTGGTTGCAGGCCAATGTGATGATAATGAGAATAGTACCAAAGAAGCCTAAGATAAACTAGGTTGAGGAGAATTAACCAGTTTTAATTCTCTTAGGCATCAGACTTCAGCATGCATCAGATACATCACTTTTCTTTGATTCTCCATTAAAGTAGAAATATCATTGTGTGTTTAAATACAGATACTGTAAATAATGGGGTATTTTTTTTACAGGCTTGGTGTGGTTCATAAGATTAAAAGTGATTCTAAATTTGGCCAATTATGAAGAGTAGAGTTGATTTATTATTATTATTATTATTATTATTATATATGAGTTAATTTCTACATAGTATTCTTCTGTTTTGTATATGGATTGACAAATTATCATGACAGATAATAAAGCTTAAAAATTATGTATTTAAGGCCCAGAAGGTTAGTCAATTTATTGCTATTTGATGTCATTTATTGCTGCATGATCTTTTTACTTAACATTTACATACTGTAGTGCATTGTAACCGAATATATTTATGTACTTATTCACATTAAATTATAGCTTATTTTTTTAGTTAAGTTTTTAGGAAGAAGGTGTGGAAACACTGGAAATCAGGACCACAATCAGAAATTTATACACTGTCGTATTTTGTCACTTTTAGAGTTGTTAATGCATGTTTAATAATTCTAATAATAACATACTAAACTTTTACACTTTTATTTCTTTTTAGAACCTCATAAAACATCTTCCTGAGCAGAAGGTACTCAATGAATTAGCACAGCTGAAGAATGAGTATAATGACCTTTGTGAGTCTGAACAATTCGGAGTTGTGGTACGTATCTAGCATGAGGGCCCACAAACTCAGCTTGGAGGTAACACTAGTCAGAAACAGTGAAAAGAAAACTTAAGTTGTTTTTTTTTAACTATATCACTATATAATTTAATATAATATTGAATATCAGAAAAAATTCCTTGTTTGTCTATTGTTTGTCATCATATTGAAAAATAAAGAATTCAAGATTTACATTCTATAAAATATTTCAAAATATCTCATGGGAACTCCTCCCTACCAGTGCCAAAATTTAATTCTATTAGTATATGAAAAATAGCATGTATATTACTGCATTGGCAATTTTTTCTTCTATTTAGATCTTGATGTTAGAATTTGCCTCCCACCCCCCATTTTAGGCTAATAAAAATGGAGGTAACTAGATAAATAGCAATGTTATAAAGATACTTTCTGTGGTATATATTAAGTCAGAAAAAACACAAGAATTTTCAGATTTCCTATAGAGTGTCATTAATTGATTGTAAGCTTTAAATACACTTTTTCATCTGGAAAGAAAATCTCATAAATACAGATCATACTTTAGAGTGGCTACATCATTTTTGGAATGTATATGTTTTGTTATCTCCCCTTCATTTTAAGGGGCACAAAAGATGACTAGGTGTAAGTTATATATTAAAGAACATAGTTATAACGGGGGTGCCAGAAAATTGTATACAAGCAATAAGCAGACACTTTGGTCAGCATTGCTCAAGCACTAGTTTGCTGTAATCAGAAGTGTCTGGACGCTGATGGTAACCACTTTGAGCACCTCTTGTAATTCTCTTGTAATTGCAGAAGTCAAATGTGACTCGCATTCATCTTTTGTTATCGGTATATATTGAGCATTACAATTTTCTTTTTAATGCGGAATTGGGGGAAGGGGAACAAACAAGTTGCTGTCGTTTTGTTCTTCAGTCTAGTTGTGGAGGACGTTGCTTCACTGGCCCAAGCTAGCACCATCATTGTGCTTTTCCCGGGCGAGGCAGATCAGTCGCCGGCTTCTGGACGGCTGCTCACTGCGGCTGCTGGCCGCTCACACTGGCTGCTGGCTACACACGGTAGNCGGTAGCCCATGGCAACCCACTGCCACAGGGGCTGCAGCCTACGCCATCGCCGGTGACTCATGGCAGCCCAGCTCCAGGTTGAGCTGTTGTTCATCATCTGAGCTGTAGAGGGCAGGGTCACTGGCCCTCATATGTGGGATCTGAACCGGGGCCCTCTGGCGTCCCAGGCCAGCTCTTCACCAACGCGACACTCGGCCGGCCCAGAGCATTACAATTTTAATACAGCTTTCCTTTCTTAAAATGTGTATACAGTTTTTTGGCATCCTTTGTATGTTGTAACACTCCCCAAACCTGCTATTTGAACAACTCCTCCCAAAAAATGGTGAAAAAGAAGGCATGATGATTTATTTAATTTCTTAGAGAAAAAGCTTTTTGACTTAGGTGTTCAATACTAGTTTGTTGGCTCTATGAATAAACAGTTTTAGAACAGCTGCCAGCTTTACCCTGGCTCCCTGACCATTTTCCGTCTGTCTAATAGGACTTAAAATTACCATCAGACCTAATATTCAAACACTGTGTCTGCTTCATTCAAAATATTTTATAACCTTTTAAATAGTAATATATTTGAATTGACCCGATTTGGTACTTTGCAATTTGAAAATCCTGTTTAAAGTCAAAATGTGATAGATGAGACAGAGAACGTTCCTTTTGAACATGTACATTAAGTGCTGGCTCATATTTAGAGTTTATTAATTCCCAGCAGTTGCAGTTGTGTACTCTGATGTTGGACGATTCTTTCAAATCCTTTCAAAGCAGGCCAGGAATGTATATTTGGGGTGAGATAGAGCATGTAAATATACCTGAGGAAGATATTTCTCTCATTTTTGAGTTAGGTAAACTAATCAACTGAACTGGCTAGATATTATTTATTGAATAGCAGCACTTTAGTGCAATCTTAGGTAATCAAATTTTTCAGACCAAAGCCCACACTTGAAACCTAACCGGCCTGAATTCATATTATAATTGAAGCTAGGCTGTGTACCATCTGAGAATTCAGCTGTGTTGTGATGGTTATGCGTTTTAGTAGGTGCACTACACAATTTCTCTGAAGCCATTTTTTTTTCTAGAATGCAGTTTATCTTGGAAGATGTATTAGTTTGCCAAGCAAGTCCTTCACGAGGAATATCCTTGGTACCACGCTGAGGAAATGAAGTTTGGGGACATAAAAAGCAATATACCTTCTGAACCAAAAGCAAAATAGAAAATGGAAGAGATTTCTTGTTTATGCACATAACCATAAATAATTCTGGGGCTGTGTACATGAAGTCACATGGTCCTCTTATTTACTCTTCCCATCCTTAGCTACATGTCTGTAGGGAAAAAAGTCAAGGACATTGCGAAGTAGTCTGTGCTATGTAAATTTTCTAAGGCAGTATCAATTAATATCTGCCAAATAAAGTTTAGATAACGTCATATCTAGCCGAAAGATATTTGAAATAATGATAGTCCTTAGTCATTTAAACACATATTTTGCAGTGCTTAGGACAATATCTTATATACAATAGACAATACATAAATGTGTATTGAACTATAGGATAACTATTAAACCCACGTGTGAGCTTGAGATTAAACATAGCATTATTTTGAATCTGTAAAAGTAAAAATGCTAAGACATATTTTTCCCTGTCTATGCTGAAAGTACATTCACTTCTGTGTGGATATACCCAAATACTTTTTAATCCTCAAAATTTAGCAGCAGCTTACAGTTAGGGCAACTTTGAAAATGTATACAATCACCTGCTCTAATGAGAGAGGCTCCAAATTTGTTGTCTGGCTTCTACTCTCTTCCGGCATCAATACTATTAGTGCAGTCTTCCTAAAAATCTCTATTCATCATGGGATATCTGCATGAGAAACTTTCGGCATCTCCCAGAATTTACAGAAGAAAACCCGAGCCCCTTAGCATTCTCAGTCTGCCTCTGACTCTCTGGTTGTATATCTCCCTGTTCTCTTTGGAGCACTCAGTGAATTGGTATCTTTATGACATGTTAGCCTTTACCTCAGTGGTATGTACCCTTGTTGCCATTTCAGCAGTTATTTTACTTGCTTCTCTTCAATTGTTTTTCATTGTTCCATAGTGGGTATACCATTTCCTACCTGCTCTCAAGCCGGCTAGCCCTCCCCGCTCCATTCTTTTCACTTACTACAAACAACCTAATCTCTTACTAGCCAGAGAAATAGGAAAGCACTTAGGCTTCAGAGCCTCCCGTAGCTTTTCTATCTACAGTTCTCTTTATCCACATCCTTTATTAACTTATTCTCTGTCAAACTTCAGAAAGAGGGATAGCTTATTTATTATGACTAATGTTGTTATTATTAGTTATAGAAACAAAATATATTGAGGAACTTCTGTGTCAGATACCACACTAAGCAATTTTACACACATCACCTCGTATTCTTCACAACCCTGTGAGATTGGCACTATTATTAGTTCCATATTATGGATGAGGGAACTGAGACCAAGGAAGGCTGTGGAGCTTGTCCAAGGTTACATAGTAAGTAGTAGATGGAGAAAGCAAACCCAGGCAGCCACACTTTATAGACAGTGCTTTTAACCACTGTACTGTACCGGCGTGTGTGTGCGTGTGTGTGTGCGCACGCGACTGTGCGTTCCTCTGTCACATGCTAATTAACTTACCTTTTTTGGAGGAGTATTATATTCCCTGCCTACTTTAGTTCTGTTATTCTATTGCCTCTTCAATTTGTCAGTCTCCACTTTGCCCTTCTCTTCAGAAAAAAGTAACTTCTTCAGTCACTCACTGCCTAAAAACGAATGACTGGATACCTGGATAGATGGACGAATAAGATTCCTTTATTGGCCTCCAGGTCCTTGATACCTGCTTCCCTTTCTCCATTTCCTAGCATCAGTTTACAAAGATTAATTTTCTTTGGTTCTCTACTTCCTTACCTCCAATGAACAGAAATCAGAATTCTGCCTTAAGGCACTGAAATGATGTAGGACAGGTCTTTAATTACCTCCTGATTGCAATGGAAATATACATCAGATCTGCTCACTTCTCTTTATCTGTGCTGTCACTACCTGAGCCCAAGCCAGTATTGTCATTCTCTTTAACCGTCACAATACACTTTTAGGTTGTTTTCCCCCCTTACACTTTTGCCCTTCTCCAGGTTTGTCTTGGCACAGCTCTCGATGTGACATTTCTAGAGTGCATTTGTGTTGCCTCCTACTATTTATCTGCTTAGTGTCAGTGCGTTGTATGACACTAAGGCTACAATATAAACTCCTTACCACAAATTACCCCCTCTCCTATTTTTATCTCCTGCTGTCGGGCTTCTTACTCATTATGCCTGGGCCATAATGTATTTTATTTTTCAGTTTTTTTACATTTCCCATGCTCTTTCCTGCCTCTGGCCCATTATGCATGCTGTTTCCTGTTATTCCCACTCGCTGCCTGCCTCTCTCCCTACTTATTCTTTGAGTCTCAGCTTAAATTTCATTCTCCCCATCATGCCTGCACTTGCGTATCTGTCAACATTAGGTCTCCCTATTAAATTCTCTTGGCGTACATTTTTCTTTCCCTTTCCAGAAATTATGGTTTTTAATTATGTGTTTATTTGTGAGGCTTTTTTATAGTTTTTGATTTTTTTTGATTTTTAAATTACAGTTGGCATACAATATTATATTCGTTTCAGGTGTAGAAAACAATGATTAGGCATTTATATAACTTACAAATTCATCACTCCAATAAATCCATTACCTATCTGACACCATATATGGTTATTACAATAAAACTGACTATATTTCTTATGCTATACTCTACATCCCCATGACTATTTTGTAACTACCAATTTGTATCTCTTAACCCTCTCCCACCCTACCCCTGAATCTGGCAACCATCAAAATGTTCTCTGTATCCATGAGTCTTTCTTTTTGTTGTTTTTGTTCATTTATTTTTTTTCTTTAGAGTCCATAAGTGAAATCATATGGAATTTCTTTTTTTGTCTGACTTAATTCACTCAGTATAATACCCTTTAGGCCCATCCATGTTGTCGCAGATGGCAAGATTTCATTTTTTTTATGGCTGAGTTATACTCCATTGTAGATACGTACCACCTCTTCTTTACCCATTCATCCATTGGTGGACATCCAGGGGGCCTCCATATCTTTCTTGCCTCTTGTAAATAATGCTGCAATGAATATCTGGATACACAGAGTCTTTTAGTCTTTTGTTATAGTATTTGTTTTAAAGTCTATTTTGTCTGGTATAAGTATTGCTACCACAGCTTATGTTTTCATTTCCATGTTCATGAAATGACCTTTTCCATTCCTTTACTTCCTGTCTGTGTGTGTCTTTTGATCTGAAGTGAGTCTCTTGCAGGCTGCATATGTAAGGAACTTGTTTTCTTATCCATTCAGCCCCCTGATGTCTTTATATTGGGGCATTTAGTCCATTTACATCGAAAGTAATTGTTGATAGATGCTTAGTTATTGCCTTTTTATTGTTCATATATTTGACTTTTTTTTCTTCTTCTCCTTGTGTAAGTCCCTCTAACATTCTTTGTAATACTGGTTTGGTGGTGATGAAGTACTTTAGGTTTTCCTTGTCTGGGAAGCTATTTATCTGTCCTTGGATTCTAAATGATAGGTTTGCTGGGGAGAGTAATCATGGTTGTAAGTCCTTACTTTTTATCACTTTGAATATTTTGTTGCTGTCCCTTCTGGCCTGCAAAGTTTCTGTTGAGAAATCAGCTGACAGTCTTATGGCGGCTCGCTTATAGGTAATTAACTTCTTTTTCTCTTGCTACTTTTAAGATTCCCTCTTTGTATTTAATCTTTGACATTTTAATTATGATGTGTCTCTCTGTGGGCCTCTTTGGGTTTTTCTTGTTTGGGACCCTCAATGCCTCCTGGGCTGTATGTCTATTTCCTTTGCCAGGTTAGGGAAATTTTCCATCATTATTTCTTCAAATAGGTTTCAATTCCTTGCTTTCTCTCTTCTCCTTCTGGTAGCCCTCTGATGAGAATGTTGGTATGTTTGATGTTGTCCCAGATGCCCCTTAAACTATTCTCATTTTTTGGATGCTTTTTTCTTTTTGCTGTTGTGATTGGTTGTTTTCTACTACCTTATCTTCCAAATTGCTGATTCGATCCTCTGCTTCATCTTATCTGTTGATTCCCTCTAATGTATTCTTTATTTTAATTATTGTATTCTTTACTTCTGACTTTTTTTTATGTTTCCTATCTCAATTTTTATGTTGTCTGTCTCCTTGTTGAGGTTCTCAACTGAGATCACTGAGCATCCTTATAACCAGTGTTTGGAACTCTGCATCTGGTAGATTGCTTGTCTCCATTTGGTTTAGTTCTTTTCTGGAGTTTTGTTCTGTTCTTTTATTTGGGACATGTTTCTTTGTCTCCCAATTTTGGCTGCCTCTCTGTATTTGTTTCTATGTATTAAGTAGGGCTGGTATGTCTTTTGGTCTTTGTAGAGTGGCTTTATGTAGTAGGTGTGCTGTGGGCTTCAGTTGCACAGTATCCCTATTCACCTGAGCCTGGTGCTCCAAATGTTGTAGTTCAGCCTGGATTGCTGTTTGCACCTGAACAGGTGGGATTGACCCTCAGGCTTATTGGTTTGAGGATTGGCCCTGACTGCAGTAGAGGAACTAGTATGCAGTAGCTGACCTTATGGAGCAGGATCTAATTTAGCAGCGCTCTGGTGCCTGTTGAGTCTGCCCTTTGGGTGTGTCATTTGTGGAGGTCGTTGGGTGGTGCTCTAGTGTTGTCTGAAGCTTTCCACCAGGGTTGTTGGTTTTGGGCCCTCTTGTGAGGAGCTCTGCTGCAGGCCAAGTTCAGGGGGCTGCCTGTGCCCTGTCTGGGACCACTTGGTGTGAGCTACAAAGTCATTTGCTGATGTTTGCCACTTGTGCTAGGCTTTGATGTACCTGAAAGAGGCCCAGGAGCTAACTAAGGCTGGCTGTCATCAGTGTTGGGCTTGGGACTGCTCAGTGTTATGAAGCATGCTGAGGCTCGATGCTTCTTGCTTGGGGTTTGGGAACCTTTGAGAGATTTTTATTTAAGTGTGCAGCATGAGACAAGATTGGCTATTTGTATGGAAAAGCTACAGCAAGTGGCTCGGGTGGGCCCACAAGTTGGTTGGGTCAGAGTCTCAGGGAATCACCAGCGTACGATGAACTGTGTTAGCCAGGTTCATAGAGACTCAGAGATGGTGCCCACCTGAGTCTGCACCGAGGGAGTGGGAAGGGCTCAAGAAAGAAATAATGGCCTCTACCAGAACTTCTGTCTGGGAAAAAGCTGTCCCTTTAGCCCTCACCCTGATGAGTTCCGTTCCCGCCCCCCATATGTCCCTGGCACTTTTTTGAGTTGTTGTCCCAGTGCCGGAGCTGAGCGTGAGCGAGTCTGTCCTCAAGTGAGTCCATGCGCAGTCCCTTTAAGAGGAGGACCTGGGACTCCAGCCCCCTTTCACCTTACTCAGCCACAGTCTCCACTGGTTTTCACAACCAGAAATTATGAGGATGTGAGGATTTTGTTGAATGTCTGTAAGCCCCCACTCGATTTCATCTTCTATAAGTACATGCATCATGTTGATTTTTTAATGTATTAGCATGAATACAAATCAAGAGGACTTTTCAGGTCTGTCTAATTCTGTATTCTTATGGTACTTGATAACATTGAAGTATTTAGCCTTCTTATTGAAACCTTTTCTTTCCTTGCCTTCTCTAACGATACTTTCCTGATTTTATTCCTATAAAAGGAGTTTTATAGGAATAAAATTCCTATCAAAGGTAAAGACTGGTACCCTGCAGAGTTTGTATTATTATATAACTTCCTGGATGATAAACACAGAATCTCATCAGTTAGGGATAGATACACCAGAAATGAGAGCACTCCTGCAAGATTCATTAAAATCATCATCGTCGTCAAAGAAGACACAGTAAAATTGACAAAACGGGGGGGAATCTGGTTTTGACTTTTTAAAGGAAATAAACTTTCCTGAGACAGTAAATGGCCTGCTAAGTTCCCTCCAAACTTTTTGGGATTTTTAGCAGTCACATCATTGGGTTTGCTTGTGTTCAAATGTAGTAAGTTCAAAAGAAACCCCAAGAAACAGAGAAAGAAAAAAGAAACAAGTAAAAAATACCCAGGGACCTTTCCCCTGTCTAGAGGCAGACCTCCTGGTAAGAGGGATATGCTAGTTCCCACACCTTCTATGATCAATAATCCTTTTCATTAGGGGGCTAGATTGGCTGCATAGCTTCCCACTGACTTGTCCTCCAACCTGCCTCCCACAGAATTGGATCTGGTACATCGTTGTAATTATGTGCTGTACCTTTACCGGAAAAATAGCACAGATCTTTGAAAGCTTTGCCAGTTAGAACCCCAGCAGGAGCTTTTAGACTCTTCAGAGTGTGTTTACAGCTCAGCTGTTCTCCAATCTCAGAGCTATGGAAATTCCCACTTGTCTTACACTGAGGATAGAGACCCGTGCAGTGTATATCTGTTAAACTAACACATCTTCTGAGAAAACGAAGGCAATAATTAATTCTCTTAGTAATCGGTACTTTGTTTTTCTGATATCAAAATTACTCATATTTTTCAATTAAAAATATTGTAAAGCTATAATCTAACAAAAAGATGTCGAGATAATCATATGCATAAAAACATAATGAAAAGCACAGATTATGTGATATTGGTGACAGCACATGTAATTTTTTTTCTTTCTCTGCACAAATATATGAAGGTGGGAGGAGTGGATTTAAGCCTATAGTTGTCATTACAAGTATAAAGTCGGTGTGCTTTTTAATTTTTTTAAAGCCCTGTAAGAGCTTATGAGCTCGATTCAAGATAGCTTAAACAGGTGAAAAGGAAATTCTTAAAAGCGTTGTTTTTTTTGTTTTTTTTTTTTATCCCTCCCACATATCATCAAAGGTAATTACTTTGGATGGAAAATTTTAGCTCCTCTGTTCCATTAATAGTAAATCATTATTCAGGTTTGCATATTCATTGGGAAAATCACATTTTTCTTTATTTTATCTGTGCTCATTCAGTGTTCAGCATTTTGATATGTAATTCCTTGATTGTTTCTGTTTTCATTGCTGGTTTAATAATTTTGAGATCAGGTAAAAGAAAACTTGCCACGATTCATTCTCAAATCCGTGTATTCATATTCTTCTTCATTTCATTAATTTTTCATAATAATCCATTTTGTTACAGGATTAACTTATTTCCATCAGCTTTTGCAATAAAATAAGATAAAATAAAACCACCCAAAACCTAAATATTCAGATTATGTTTATGGGTGTCTCTTTTGCTATTGATTGCTTTTCACTAAATTTAAAAATCAAAAATTAACCCCTTCTTTCCCATGTATCAGGCATCCCTAATACAACAGCATAGCAACACAGTAGATGTTTTGATGGCTGTTCTTGGCCTCAAACAGTTGCTTTCACAAAAATTTTTTTGAAATTTTTGCTCAGGTTTTTAATATGGTTCTTCTGAGTTTATAGTATCTTTCGGGACAAACATTTTTACTGGGTTCTGTTTCAGACCAGACGAGTAGATGTTTTTCATGCATAATTTCCACATATTACTATCTTTAAAAAAATGTTCTTTATCAACACATCATTATTTTTCTGGTGCAGAGTCAGTTTTCAACACTCTATTTTTCCAAAGCCTCATTTTACAGATTAACTCTGACTCTTATCTCTCCTGACAGCCTATATACGAACGTTTGCCATTGACTCCCTATAGCATGTACACTTGAATTGGTTATTTTATGCAGGCCAGGTACCAGGTGTTCTACAGAAAGTACAGTGATGAGCAGGAGGAACCCTACCCTTGAGGAAGTTATTATTACAAGAGGATAAGACAATTATTTTTTTAAGTAGGGAATCACATATGTCCCTGCTTTATTTCCATACCACCAGGCACAGTTTGCTCAGTCATTGAGTCCTGGATCTCACAACTTTTATAGGCAGTTCTGCCTGCTGTCTAACTTAAGTCCCCTCATCTATAATGTGACTTCTTTAACATAACATTGTTTATCACTGATACAAAATTATTCTGTATATTCAAGGTACAGTGGGTCTGAAGACTATTTAACTATTTGGATGAACACCTTGCGACAAATGTGTATTTGTTACAAACATATCTGTTAATTCTAATGAAATTGTAACATTGTGTTTTGAAGAGACCAGAGGATTAATTATGCTGAGAGTAGATGGCAGTGGAAAGTGTGTTTCTTAGCGGTGCAAAAGGAAAGATAATAGAAATAACCGGAAAGGCAAGCGACCCATGACTGCATCTCCATCTCCTTCACACAGGATTTTTCTGCTTGTGCCTTTTTTCTTTCTCTCTGGATCCTTTTGGTAGTTTGGCAGTAGATCAATATTCACCAGCTGTATAGGTACTGAAGCGTATAAAATTCAAATTCTATAAACAAAGCTGTCTTAACTCTTTGGGGAAATAACCCACTTGTAGCTACTCTCACTAAAGCTGTCAATGCACTTTTTTTTAATATAGTGCAGATCAGCTGCTTGATGTCATTTGATAGACAAGTATCTCATAACACAAATAAAGCCCCTACCTAATACAACACCATGGTCAGCATCCCACAGCACTTCAAGAAATGAATGAGTAAACAAAGGATGCCATTCAACTAAAATGCTGCTAGGGACCACAACTAAAAACAAACACTCATTTCAGTCAAGTTTTTGTTTTATTTGCTTATATCACTTAGGTGCACTCAGGTGCCTTTGTGACACATGAGCCTTTTAATAAGTTTATCTGTGGCTTGGGACATGGCTCGGTGCTTTCTATGTTTTCTAAGCTAGGTTATCCAAGACATTGCCTTACACACCGAAATCCTCTCATGGAGATTTAGCTGTTCCCTATCAGTGTAACCTGGTCTGTTCATAACAATTCACACTTACGATTGCAGCAAATTCTGTTAGTATGACCAATGCATGCTGATTTATGGTTCCTGTTAAGAGATGCACCCAGCATAGCCGCTCCTCCTCCATATGGTCTTCATTTTACAGTAGCACATTTCCAGTGATAACATTTCTAATAGTAAATGTTTGTTATGAATATAAACTGGCTAAAGAGAGCTGAGCACAATATTTACAGTGTATTTAATAGATAGGGAGCTCTGTTCTTCACCAGGCCCTGGAAACACATATACCTTTCTTTTGGGTGAGAGAAACTTTTCCTCAGGTTTGGGAGAACAATCGGGGATGGGGTTCCTTCTTACTTCTTGAGAATTTCTGAGGATGAGGACAGAGGGTCAATAACAATAGCTGTTATCTTAGAGTGCTTGCATGGTGTTAGCTACTCTGACCCCAGTGTTCTCATAGTATGGCATTTAAGTCTGACTGCAATGTGCATGGATGACTTAAGGAATAAGTTTTACTGATGTGGAAATAAAGTCTCAGAAACATTAGGTAACTTGCACTAGGTTGTACAGCTAGAAAATGACACAACTGTGGTTCAAGTCCAGGTCTGTGTAACTCAGAAATCCCTGTTTCTTCAACTACAGTTTGCATATGGGTCTGGAGAATTTAGAGAATGGTTTCTCTCCCTCTCTGGGGATTAGGGAAATATTTCCGTCAAAGCTACCCATCCAAATAGTTATATAGGGCTCTGGATTTGGGCCCAGATGTGGCCTGGGCAGTATTGTGACCCCTATGGTAGCCATTCGCCATCCATAGGCTACCTACCGTCCTCTTACCCCACATTGCCTACTATACCTGTGCACGTGAGGCATTCTCTTCCCAGTCCAGCCCTTTGCTGCTGATCTTGGAGTTCTTGTTTGTATGGATAAATACATCCATTTTCATTCACTTTACAATTATTTATTTTGTAATCACCTATCATATTTATCATATGCTGTATGCCAAACCTTGTTCTAGAGGGTAAATGAAGAACTTTTGCCAGGTGAAAGGGTAACTCTGACCCCTCCTACAATGTATAGCCTTTTCCCGAAATCAGGCTGTTCAACAAAGGTAATTCCCTAGTGTTTCTGGTTTGAAATCTTAGCTGAAGACATTGTTTTACAGACAGTAAAACATTACCATCCGCTGTTACTTTTGCTCAATACACAGCCTGTCTGTTCTACTTGGGAGGAGATCTGGAAGATGGTTAGTCAGCTAAGGAGTGCTTTTAGAATCCATCAGCAAATGTTTGAATGTCTAATTCGTACAAGCATCATGCTCGGTGCTGGCCAACGTGCAGTATTTGACTCTCTTCTGTATATACTCTCTTCATCGATGACCTCGCCTCCACGGCATCTATTCGAATAACTTAAATCTGCCACTTCCAATACTTATCTCCTCTTAAACTCAAGGACTGAATTTCCCAGTGCTATCAGGTATCATAATAATACCTAAAACTGAAAATGTCAAGAATGCAATATTTTTTCCCTACCACGGAAGTATCATTTTACCATTTATGCGAGGATTTGGGGGCGGGGGAAGGCTGGAGGGATCGGGGAGTACATTTAAATAGCCTGTTGTAGTAATTCAACCTTGAAATACATAAAAATGTATGCTTGAATGGTGAACATGGGAAATACAATTCTAAGAAATTCTTCAGGTCAAAATAAAAGTAAGAAATGGTGCTAAACTACATTGTGTTTACTATGATTTGAATATGAAACCAAGATTTGGAGCCTTAATCATGGGGAGCTAATAATGTCTTTTTTAGTAGTAAAATACACTATTTGGAGTCTGAGAGGATGGTGAACCAAGTTCACTTAAATTATAATTTTTTTTTATAACAACCAAGTAATTTTTTATTATCTATCACCCTTTACTCCATCTTTCTACAGCTCTAGAGTCAGATACTGAAAAAGAAGGAAGTGTATTTATGGATCATTTACGGTGTTTATTTCCTGTCTAGTAATCAGAATAAGAGTGCTCATCAGGAATTTCCCCTACTTTTCAGATGAGGAAACTGAAGACCAGAGAAATTAGGCAGATTCGTTTCGCAGTCAGATTATGTGAACTTCTAGGTTGACTCATTTGATTGAATTTGCTGCTAATATGTAACCTCCCTGCCCTCACTGCCCTAGTCCCTGATTAGCTTCCTGGAGTGTAAGCAGCAGATCAGGGGAAACAAATTTATGTACCCTGTTCACTGAAACAAAACAACCAGCCAGACAGTAAACCACCCTGAATCAACACCTCCTTCTGCTGTCATTATGGCCAACAGTGTTTGCTACCTTATAAGAGACTTAAACCTTGGAGCCACCTTTGACTTTCTCCTCCCATAACTGGTCGGTTGCTAATTCCCTGCGATCCTTCCTTAATTCTGGCTCTTGTATTAATTCCTTTCCCATCCTAGTGTCAACACCCTAGCTCATTACCTGTTTCTCAGGCCATTTTGAACCCTTACAATGGTCTCCCTGCCACCCGCCAATCTCTTCGTCACCTAATCATATATACTGCTTCCAAGCTGAGTCAAGAGGCAGTGTGCTATAGTGCTTGAGAGTCTGGATTCTGTGGCCCACATGCCTGAGTTCACATCTCTAGGTCTTCAATACAGTTTGTATGTTACTTAGCGTTACTTAGTATTGCTGTGCCTCACTTTCTGCATGTTTAGAATGAGACGAATGCCAATAACCTTTTCCTAGGGTTGTTTTGAGAATCAAGAATATACAGAGGGTGCCAAAAATGTATACACATTTTAAGAAAGGTAAAAAAACTCTATTAAAATTGTAATACTGGGGGCAGGCTGAGTGGCTCAGTTGGTTAAGAGTTGGCTTAAGAGTGTGAACTCTGAGCAACAGGGTAGCCGGTTCGATTCCCACATGGGCCAGTGACGCTGCTCCCAAGCTGAGCTGTCGCTGAGCTGCCAACAGGTGGCAGGATGGCTCAGCTGGTGAGAGTACATGCTCCTAACAACAAGACTGCCTGTTCAATGGTGGGCTATGCCCGCCTGCAACTAAGACTGAACTTGGCACCTTGAGGTGAGGTTCCACCCGGATGGCTCAGTGGATAGAGCGCGTGTGCTCTTAATAACAAGGCTGCTGGTTGGACTCCTGCATGGGATGGTGGCTACGTCCACCTGCAACTAAGATTGTAACACAGCACCTTGAGCTTAGAGGCCACAAGCTGCCCATGGGCAGCCTGATGGCTACTGGCGCCCTCCACAATGAAGATTGAAGAACAACACCTTGGCTGGTCCCCCTCCCCAATTCCCAAACACTGTTCCCCTCCCTCAATTCCCCAATAGAAATCTTTTTTTAAAAAGTTGTAATATTGAATATATACCGAGAGCAAAAGATGAATACAAGTCATGTTTGACTTCTGCAATTATAAAAGGTGCTCCAAGTGGTTACCATCAGTGTCCAGACACTTCTGATTACGGTGAACTGCTTGAGCAACAGTGACCAAGGTGTCCACTTGTATACATTTTTTGGCACCCCTGGTGTATACATACATATGTATATTACATATATAGAAAAAAGTGTATACATATATGTGTGTGTGTATATGTGTGTGTATATATATATGTGTGTGTGTGTGTGTGTGTGTGTGTGTGTGTGTGTGTATCATACATAGGTAGAAAAATGTCTGCCAGAAAGTACTCAATAAATGTTAATCACTGTTGTTACTATTATTATTGAAAGGCATTTCGAGTCACATTATTATTATTCAGTTGGATCTGGTATTAAAAAAAATGAAATAAAATCCATGCTCTCTGGGTTTGTAGGCCAAGGATGGAAATATAGTACAAAGCTCCAAAAGGATAAAAATATGAATGAAGACAAGTGGTATTAGAACCGAAGCAAGGGCCAGCTGAGTGGCTCAGTTGGTTAAGAGCTCGCTCAAGAGTTTGAGCTCTGAGCAACAGCAGTTCGATGCCCAGCCTGAGCTGAGCTGCCGCTGAGCTGCCAACAGGTGGCAGGATGACTCAGCTTAAAAAACAAAACAAAAACCCAAGAACAGAAGCAAGACTAACCATCCCTGTAAGCCTTGGGTTGAAATTCCTTGTTGAGCAGGGACAAGGCCACCCTGGTGACCTAGGTTTCCACAAGCTGTGTAAAGCAGGTACATGGTGACTGGCCCCTGCTCCAGGTAACTCTGGCTCTTAGCCATCAGGGAGACCGAAAACTGCTCCCTGAATATAGAAACGTGATTCTGTGCTATGGGTGGCCAGTGAGCAACGAAAGAAAAGGAAAACTAAAGTGGGGAGGAATTTGGAGTCAGTGGTAGAGGCGAAATGAAGGCAGAAAATCACATGTAGAAACTTAGAGAGATTCCCACACAAACATACTTGAGGAAATTGGCACGTTCATGGACACGTAGACTTTGATGTGGTTACCTTCCAATTTTGTGGCCTTTACATCCACTTTTCAGATACTTTGGCCCAAATTCTGCCCCTGGATATATACCTCATATATGCCTGACCTACAAACCTTTTCTCACACCGTTCTTTCTACACCTTCGTTTTGGCCCCATTTTGTCTCTGGATCCCTCCCTCTCTCCCTGCCTCCCTCCTCGCCTTCCTGCCTCTCTGTCAGTTTATCCGTTTGTATCCCTCTCCTGTGAAGCCTTCATTACATATTGTAGTCCTAAGAGTTTAAATTTTCCCTTCTTTCAGTGATCATCCCCAGCACGCAATTTCTGTTTACCTATCTAGAATCATGTGCTGCTTCTATAACTAGCTGTAGTTTTTAAGTGACTGGGTTATGAGTTTTAGGCTATATTGGGGACTTGATGCGAGAAGGTAGTGTGTCTTACACTTACCATGTGAGCCCTGAAGAAGCAGGGGGATGGTTTGTGGATTACCCTGATCATATAGAATAGCTAGGGATAAGTGATGAGACCTACACAAATAGAGTAACAGGTAGATATTCCGAGCATACTTTGATACATCTGTCTATAAAATCATGAAAGCATATAGGAGGATTAGCAGAAGGCAAAGGTTAATCTTTGAAGAGGCAGACACCCATGGTTAATGGGCAGGTTCATTTCAAAGAAGACAAATGATGGACTATGCCTTGTTTTTGTATTAGAGCAGCTATGGTCTATTTAACAGCTCATTTGCTGCTTTTGAAGGGTACTTTCAAAAGTACCCTTTTTTGTGGTTTAAGGATTTTATGTTGTCAAATTCTTTTCATTTTATCCTCAGATATCTTAGTGCCTAATCTGCGCCTGACATAATTAAGCTATACATGCAAAAAATATATATAATTAGGAATGTTAATAATTGCTTTTCATGGTGTGTGTGTGCTTGTGTATGTTCATGTGTGTCTACCTTCCCCTGATCTCTCTTCCCAGAATTCATTTGGTGGGTGAAATCTAGTTCAATGATTTGGAGTTATAGGAAGGACTAAAATAAGTTATTATCGTAGGAGCTATACCAAATGGAATAGAGAATGTGCAGCAACACTGTGAAACATGTAATTAAAACCGAAATTGAACTGTTTTGAAGAAAACCAATATAGAATTATTTAATAATGCACTTAAAAGTAAGTTCATGTAATTTTACCATAACCTAATTATTTAACATCAACATTCTGTCAAGTAGGTGAAATTCTTTAGAGCATTTATAAATGTTTTATATATATTTATGAATAGAAATCATAGGTTTAAAATTATTAAGTGCTCAACCAGAGCTAGTCCTCTGATTTCAAACACCATAGTAATAGGTAATTTTTTAGGAAGGTGGTTTTCTATGATCACGTACATCTTTTATCTATGACCCAACCATTCACTCAACTCAATTTCATATTTGTAAATTTTCATAGCTCACCTCATGGACAAATTTTTGGCAGTTTAAATGCTATTGATGACTAATGATTATGCAGTTAACATATAGCAACTGTTTAGCTTCAGTAATATTATCTTAATGCTATGAGGACTGTTTAATTTATTTAAAACCAAACAGCTGTTTTTAAACTTTGATAAAAAATAATCTTTGGGAATGTCTAAACCAAACAAAAAGTAATATTTTTGAAAACCCAGAGAGAATTCATTTTGTACAGAAATTTTATAGTTTTGTCTATAAAATTATCCCCACTAGAGAGAGAAATAACAGGTTTTAAATATATGTTCTTATGGAACATTCTTTATCTTACAGATAAGCTCAGTGAAAATGTTGCGGCCTCGTCTCAATAGCATTCTTTTCAAACTCACATTTGAAGAGCACGTAAACAACATCAAACCAAGCATCATAGCAGTAACTCATGCCTGTGAAGAACTGAAGAAAAGCGAAAGCTTTAACAGACTTTTAGAGTTAGTTCTTTTGGTTGGGAACTACATGAACTCTGGCTCAAGAAATGCCCAGTCTTTGGGTTTTAAGATCAACTTCCTTTGTAAGGTAAGATAACATTTTATAATGCTTATTAACAACAGTAATTTCATCTATGAGAGGAGTCACTCTAAATAGCAACAGTACATAAGCCAAAAAAAGTATTTTTTAAAAAGGGTGGATTTTATGGTATATGACTTATATCTCAGTTAAAACAGATAAATAATTTTTTCAAGATCTCACTGTGGTAAAATCTCAGTGACTAAATGCTTTTGTGGTAGAGTACTAAACTTTTGCTGATCAAATGTTTCTGGAGTTTGTAGATCAAGAATATTTGCTTTTATGAAGTAGATGCAATCTTGTATTTCAATCCCTTTTACTTATTTAATGCCTCTCAAAAAAGTATTTGAGGAGTGAAATTCATTGAAGGAAATTGCCAGAAATTTGTTTTTGAGAATACTTTGCTAATTCCATTCTAAGAAAATAATATTCTTTATTGTTAAATAGTGCTGTGTTAACAAGCTTATACTAGGTATCTAATGCATTCACTAAAATTTTTAAAAATCAGATGATCATCGTCTTATTGTTTGGATCGGGCCATTTCATACTATTATTTCTGAGCTTTCCATTCTTGTGAAAAGTAAACAAAGAAGCAGAGAAGCATACAAGTGATTGTATATGTCCATTTCTAGACTAGAGCAAACCACCTTTTTCAAGGGAAAGATCTGTCTGTTACAGACAGAAAACTGAACAGACTGAGGTTCGGCCTGTATGAAAGCTAGAGGCAAAAATAAATCTGAAGACAAGCAATCTGTCCTTGACGTCTCACCATTCTTTCACCTTTTTTTCCTCTCTCACATCTGAACACATTGCAGAACTTTGGTTAGTTCTTGAAGTATATTATAACAAGAATCCCAAATCTAGGAATGGATATACATTTCTATTCATGCATTAAATAGATGTGCATTACATATACCCGGACAAGCATTTTAATATGTATCAAAAATGATTTGTTCCTGGTATTTCTAACTCAGGCAGGCATAAAGAATAATATTTTCAGATAATAGGATATATAATGGAATTGTATCCGTTTACTCCTGATTTATTTCTGAGGGATATAAGAGAAAAAGGAAGATATCCAAAATAATAAATTTTGTCAAAAAGAAAAAAAAACATTTTTACTCGCTCCTCTTGTGATATTAAGGGGCATATGAAATTATTTGCTAATGACAGAGAGAAAAAGGCAATGCTTGTAATAAACTAGAATAAATCAACCAGATTCGTAGGGTAAAACTAACTGCTTAAGACTCTTGTTGTATTATATACCATATACTCAATACTAATACAATTATCTCTTACAAGATGCTATTTGTTTAGAGTATATGCTGTATGTACAGTGGGCGATTCTTAAAGTGTACTTGGTTATGATTATAAAAGTATCATAAATTTAAAAAAAATCATTGGGAGTTTGTATTGTATACCCATTTCACATTTAATTCATATAAAAATGACATTTAAAACAAACTATCCCAATTTGAATAAATATGTACCCTTTTAAGTGTCTTAATTTCACACTATTCAAAGTAATTACATGCACTGATTTTTTTTGAAGCAAGAATGAATAGGTCATTTATACACAGGAACAAAAGATTATTTTAACCTCACAGAAGGATTTTACAGTTACATCTTATATTTTGGAGAGAAGCTTCTTCCTGTCATCTAGCTGTCAAATAAAAGTTCTTCCACACAACGCTGATCTGACATCTATCACTAGAGGTATGCTCAAAGGATTCAGCACAAAGATTTTTGCCACCTTCAAATAAAATAAAAAAACATCCTTGTGGGAAATACTATCATGTTAGTAGTAGGTGTTCTAAAAGAGAAAAAAGTGAGTGTTTTAAAATCTCCCCCTCCCAATTTTTCAGTGGGATTTTTATCTTCAGGGAAATACTTGTCATTAAGAAAGACAAATATCATATGCATTCATGATATTCCCATAATGTCTAGAATTAAAAGGATGTTCCTGGAATTCAAAAGATTCTGAGTAGATATGTAAATGTCTAAAATGACAGAAATTTACTGAAGTACATAGAAATGTTTTGCTTAGGTTTATAATCTGTTTTCAAATGAATTAACTAACTACTGATGTATGATTAGCTAGAATTGCTGTTAAATTCCAGTTATTTTCTAAAGAATGCCTGATTGATTTTTCTTAGTGTTATTTTTTTCATAAAAAATAGCAGAGGAACTTTTCTTTGTAGATTACTGATTATGCTTTAAAAAAATGATTCCATTTAGGAACCTAAATTATTCTAATGGTAATTTCCTTTCTCAGTGAATTTAAAAGTGCAATCTACCGTTTTTCACAAGAAGATATAGAGCATGTTAAAATATCCACCTAGCTAAGAAGGAGCCGTGGTATAAGCAGTTATCCAATGTATCTTATCGTAAAGTAATATTAAACATTCAGATGGTCACAATTGACTCCTATAATATTTGGGAAGAAAAGGAAAACAGACGGGTTAACCGAAATGTCAAACATCACTAAAGGGTATCATTACTATAAGTACTACCCTCACTACACAATACTTTGTTAATTTGCAGCAGTGAATTATCACTTTGTGAGTCACCAAACCAGGGTGCTGAGCTGTAAGAAAAATCATTTCTATGGAGATGAGTTCCCAGTGTTAGCTTGGCCCATGCTTGCCTGCTGGTTATTAAAATTCTAACCAATAGCAATGTTGCACCTCAGGGTCATTTGTTTTTTGTGTTTTCAGTATATAATAACATATATAATCTGCATAAAAACAAAACATTTGAAAATACTAAGCACTCCCTAGGCACTAAGCTTTTTGGGTATAACTGATAAGGATCTTTGTAAGCAACAGGAAGTGACTGCCTGACTGAAAAACAAACAAACAAAAACAAAACAGAATTTATTGGGAGGGTATAAGGTAGCTTAGCCAGAAACTGAAGAAAGGCTGAAGAACTTGGCCTTTAAAAGAACAGCCACTATCACAGCTTTGAGAATACGGGAGCAGGAACTGATGAGAAGGTTTTTCAGGAAGTTGGCTTTTTGGGTGTATTAGCTCCAACCATTTTTCTCCTCCTTTCCCTGTATTCGATTAAAATTCTAATTAGGAAGAGAGACTGAATGGCCTAGTATGGATTATAAGAACTCCCTTTGTCCCAGGGAGAACGAATAACCTTGATTGACAGTGCTACCAAGACTGCCTATGATGGAAGACTGGTCATGCCCTAAAGGATACTATTACCAAAATAGGGACACCAAAGGGTAGGGGCAGGTGAAGGCATATCAGGCAGGCTCAAACAAAGGCAAAAAAAAAAGATCATTGGTACACCAGGGGGATACAAACAGGAACCTCCAGAAGCTTTTGGTACAGTTGAGTAGCCAGCAAATAGATATAGAAAGTAGTATGTAATGTCACAGGATGCACCATCAGTGAATAGAAAAATGTATGCCCACTGAGATTACAGTGAGATTAGCAGGACTTCAGAGAAGGGAAGAATTTTTGGTGATGTGGGTAGAGATGGGCAGTACTGGTAAATTGAACAGAAGGATGTTGAAAGATAGGTAGAATTCAGTTACATGAAGGAAGGAAGCCCCGTAACCTTACAAAATGGGAGAACGCTGGGTTCAGAAGCGACCTTTTAGCTTCCAGTTGCTAATTACTAGCCCAATTATCATGGCTAAGTCCCTTGCTCTCTCTCAACCTCAGTTTCTTCAGCTGTACCTGAGGAAATACACTGAGCTTTGTTTCTTTTCATAGTGTTGTTTTCAGAGTCAAATAAAGTGATGATTTTCAGACTATGGTGAAAAATTGTAACATTAAACAAATGGTAGTAGTTCTCTTTAATGATGGTACACAGCTAGGAACAATCATGTGTTTGAGGATGAATTAGAAAACCCCACTGCTTGGAATTTGGGGTGTACGTTGGAAACATGATAACGTTGGTTGGCAGGTTGTGAAAAGATTCTGAGTGATTTGTCTATTGGTTTGGATAGCTCCATAACTATATGTTTTTTTGGCCTCATTCAGAGCCCATTTCATAAACCAAGAAAACCAAAGGCCTGTCTTTTTCTGACTTGAATTAATATCTCCTTCATCTATACTGTGACTTTCTAGTCATTCTAGAGAGACATGACAAATTATGATGCAGTAGGATGGTGTGCTTTTGTAAAGATGCGACATATGTTGTACAAAGAACCTGAAGAAAATAATTTGGTTTCCTGTGAAGAAAATTGTAGATCTCTTACTTTAAGTCATTAGGATTAACATAATAATGTAATTGTGCTGCCTTCTCTAAGAGTCATCATTTATATAAAATATATGTAACATATAAAGGCTTGATTTCCTAGAGGCCCTCACATGGTGTTAGTGACAAAATATTAGACATCACGCCAAGTCTACAAAGGAAAGCATCCATCTCCCCCATAGAAGTCACAAGAAGGAACGTGAAATAGGTTCAGTTTCATAGTGAAAATAGACGATAACTTACCAGACTATGTGATTTGTAAGGGAAATGACTGCTCTCTATGGAAGAAAATTTGGAAATTAATAATCCAAGTGAAAATCTACAAAGACCTCAGAAAAACTTCATATCTAAGTACTCTAAAAATTTCACAATGTCTAGTCATTTTTCGCTGAAATGATGTGGACAGTAGTCATATAAACTGAGAATCTTAACATTAGAAGAGATCTAGTCTAGCCTCTTCAGACTGATGAGAAGACTGACTCTCGGAGAAGGGAAATGCTTCGGTTAGTATATTGTTCAGCTTGAGTTGCTGTAGCAGTGCCACAGGCTGGTGGCTTAAACAACAGAAATATATTCTCTCACAGCTTTGAAGATTGGCGGTCTAAGATCAGGGTGCTAGCCTAGGTGTTTTTTTGTGAGGGTTCTTTTCTTGGCTTGAAGATGGCCATTTTTCCACTGTGTCCTGACATAGTCTTTTTTCCACGCATGCAGGGGTAGGGGTGGGGTAGGGGGTGAGGGTGGGGGCAGGGAGCAGAGAGAGCAAGAGTGAGAGAGAGAGAGAGAGAGAGACAGAGACAGACAGACAGACAGACAGACAGACAGACAGACAAAGCAAGCAAGAAAGCTCAGAATCCTCAGGATCCAGATCTGGTACTCCTTCCTCTTATAGACACTGATCTTAGCAGACTAGGCCCTACCTCTTTGACCTCATTTAACCATTTAATCATAATCACCTCCCTAAAGGCCTTCTCTCCAGATACCATCACACTGGAGTTGAGGGCTTCAAGATGGGAAGGGAGCACCATTCAGCCAGGTTCATAAAGGTGAACATAGGGACCAGCTGCCCTGGTTTACCCAGGACTGAGAGTTTTCCTCAGTTGCGGGACTTTCAGTACTAACTTCAGGACAATCCCAGGCAAACCAAGACAGCTGGTTACTTCAGTTATGAAACTAGAGGTAAGACCCTGGGCTCTTAATTACACGCCATTTTTTTTTCTCTTTTTGAAACGTGGAACTGAAACAACTTGCCTTTTGCATTTTTATGATGTCCTTTGCTACTCTTCATCTTCTTTTGCCCTTTATTTTAGCTCTTCTCTGGTTCCCACTGCACATTGTGAGGACAGCTATTATAGAACTGTCCACATGTTATTATAATTACTTTATTTCTCTTTTTCAAGACTCAGAACTGGTGGAGTTTGGATATGTAGTTTATTCTACATTATATCCCCAGTGTTTATTCCATATGAAGTCCTCAAGAAATTCCTGTTGAATGAAGCCAGGCTATCTGATTAAATAAAAGATTTGTTGTGAATGTTAACTTTTTTTAAGTGAGAAAATTTAGTTCCTCACAGATATAGAGGGTATATTTTTAACAGCAAAACTATCAAATATGTAATTCTAGCACTTTGCTATGGTTTATTTGTGAAAACATAAAAATGTAGTATTTGCTATTAAATATAAGAAGCCAGTAAGCCACCCTCAAATATGGGTTAAGGAATAAATATGGGACTGTTAATTTAAAACCAAAGGTAATTTAGAAAATAACCACTATAGGATATGCTGAAAGGCACCATAGCAAAGATCAATAAATCCTGGTCAATAGTCCATATTTGGTTGGTGTGTTTTTACAGTTTCTAAAGTGCTTTCCTTGCTGTTCAAGGAGGTTCATTATTATTAACCCCACTTTGCAAATTAGAAAACTAAAGCCCAATGAGGTTATGTAATTTTTCTAAGATTAAAAAGCTAGTAGTATATGTTCAAATTCGGGCTTAAATCTAGGTTTTCTGTGTCCAGTACCTTTCCAGCAAATGGCCTCGCATTGCACTATCATGGAATATTTGGTTATACTTAGCTCATTTCGGGGAAGCTTTACACAACCTGTTCTGCCTCATACAGTGCCCTGAAAATGGGGAAAATCACATGTGGCCTTTCTTGGCTCTGGTAGCTTGTAAAATGAGGAATCTCTGTTTTTTTGGGGTTTTTTTTGTTTTGTTTATGGTTTTTATTTTAATTTGAATTGAATTGGAAGTAATTATAGACATATTAATAGAAAGTTTCTCTTACCCTAAATAGATTTGAGTATATCCAGGCAGCATAGCCTTTATATTTGTAATAAAAACGGCACCTCATCTGAATGGTTACAGAGCTGTCGCATGACTTTGTGTGCATGGGCTCTCAGAGCATCTAAGTTTTGCATAGGCGAAGTTGGCTGCTCACTGTTCTCTGTATTTTCCAAGTTAGGCTCTGCTCTCCGTGGACATGGCTTACTTACCCTCAATCTCTCATGTTCAGAGGCAGAGTTAGAATCCAGCTTTTTCTGGGACTCAAATTATTTCACTGGCTCAAACTATTTTAGAATGTGATGGTCTCTTTTGCTTCACTGAAATATGCTTTTTCCTGACAGCGTTTTTTGAATTTGGGGGAGATGTGGTTGATAATTGGCTGAGAAGAAAATTGCTTTGAGGGATATAATTTGTCTTGGAAACATTCTATGTAAGGGAAGACTAGACTATCGAGTATGAGATTGGATGGAATGTTAGGTCCTTTTTCCAAATTTTCTTTTTTCTCCCTGTGGGTCTTTTAAACTTTTCTTCCTGTGGGGCTATTTGCGCAAGAGTTTTCCGTGGGTGATCTCTCTGAGTCACTGGTTTGTAGTCAGTGATAGGAGATCCAATTCTACAGCAAAATGCAGAGGAGCTCATTCATGTTACTTTGCATTTTAAGATGGCATCATATATAATATATGACACACCATACCATTTGTTCATAACTCGTGACCAGTAGACAAACATTTCAAGTTTTACCTGTGCCTCATATTACAAAGCCAAGAACATTGACCATATTTGACCTCTGCAATAACTAAGCACCCTAGAATGGTATAAGGACAGGATATCATTCTTAATTTTCAGTGGTCTCCTTTGCTCAGCTTATTCGATGGTTGACCTTTATTTAAGTCTATTGTGTTTTATTGTATTGTGTTTCATGGGCTCTCATCATTGAGAACCACTGAATTCGTTTTCTTAAGCTTCAAGATGAATGTTGCGGCTTTGTGATTCTATGCCAGTGGTGACATTTTAGATTCAGATTCTATAATTGTGTCATGGGTTTTTGTTCCCTGTAATTTGTCATGTAAATCAATATACCAAAATGTGTAATTGTCAAACAGCAAGCTTTAATATTACTTGAGCCAGTAGTGTCCAAAAGTGCTTAATTTTATAGAACACTAAATTTATTTGTTTAAAAAAACAATTCCCCATAAGATCTTTTAATTCCCATATGTTGCTCGTTACATATCCTAAAGCACATATTATTAATTAGTGCATGTGGACTTGTGCGTAAAAACAAATGGTAATACTAAAGGATTGCTTCAGTCATCTCACTTCTCCAGTAATCAAAATGCTTGGACACCAGCTCAGAAATCCAACTGAAAATCCTCACCTTCGGCAGCCTTCATGTCATTTAAAATCTGAATGAAACGCCGTCTTCTTCTTCTGATTTTCCTTCTCTTCTTTCAAAATGCAGCCCTCTGAAAGTTGGAAATGTGATCATGGCTCCCTGATTTTATAATCCCACAAACAGATTACTGTGGGCTTTATCCTTCAGTTAGAAAATCAGCTCTTTTTCTACTTCTAAGATGGAGGGTACCGAGTCTCTCTATGTGTCTCTGTCAAGGGGTTGGCAAACTGTGGTTTGCGAGCCACATGCAGCTCTTGGGGTATGTTCCGTCTCAAAAGTTTGCCAACTCCTGGAAGAGCCAATCCTGTCCCTCACAACAATTTAAAGATTATTCGAGAGCCATAAATATATTTTTACATAATCACCATTATGTGAATAATATCCTTTAAAATTTTTATAAATGAAACTATGATAGTTTTATTTTCATTTTCAATTTTACTTCAGAGCCACATGTCCGTACCCAAAGAGCCGCATGTGGCTCGCGAACCACAGTTTGCTGACCCCTGGCGGCTCTTCCGTCTCAAAAGTTTGCCGACCCCTGCTCTATGCTATAGTGGTCTGCACATACAGATTGACTCCTTAAGTAGATAAAAAGCTTAATGAAGGTTGTTTGCATTTCTGTCTTTAGTGGTGCTTTCTTCTGAGATCGTTCTCTCACTTTTTCCAAATGGTCACACCATTTTCTAGATTTATGTTAATGCGGAGACACACCATCTTTCTTCTTCTCTGTGGCCTACGTTACAGAATTGAGAGGGGGATAAAAGGCTAACTGCTGTGTCAGCAGGGGTAAAACTGTGATCATGTTGGGCACAGAACTTTATCAATTTTGTAGATATACTTCTTCAAACCAATATAGTTATGAAAAAATATGTCTATCACAATGCGTTTTTTGCAAACTTGAGTTCTGGTTAAAAGAGACAAACTCACACCTGTACCATCCTACTTGCCTCTAAAAATACAGAGTCCCATGAGCTTATTTAAAGATTGTTTTCCAAATTGAAATATTCATTAATTTATATTCATTGGTGCAAATTAGTCATCTAATACTTTAAATGTAGCGCTTGTTTGTTTTCTCAGAATTTGATTATATCTGTTTAGATGTTATCACATTTATAACATTATTGTTTAGATTGTGTGAAAACTTCATTATACCCCCCAATTTTCAGTTTATTAAATTCTCTGGAGAACAGTAGTTTGTAAATGTAATTTGTGTGATGCAGACTTGATTAGTATTCCTTGTCAATGCTAACTCCTTTGGAGACATATTTTTTCTCTCCACATTTTTTCTATTTCACTTATATAGGTGAAAATCTTCTGTTCTCTAAACAGACACACATAGACACACTCACAGCCATGCCCTTAACTGTGATTATTAATATTGTGAACCCTATGCTGCCATCCCTGTTATTAACTCTCTGTTACAGTTCAGTGTGTTTCCCAGATACCCAGATAACTTGCTGTGAGGGATAATATGAAAATATATAGGACACACTTGCCTTGTAGACTAGCTATGCCTAGTTTTTGTGCTGCACTATGCAAACACATGACCTTTTCGATATAGAAGATATTCCAATTTTTGCAAGTTTTACATCAGGGGGAGGGCCAAGGAAAAGGAATTGAAAGCCAGACCAAGCCAAAAAGTGTGTTTGTGTGTACATACGTGTGTGTGTGTGTGTGTGTGTGTGTTGAGAGAGAGAGAGAGAGAGAGAGAGAGAGAGAGAGAGAGAGAGAGATTGAGAGACAAAATAAAAGAATGAAAGAATGAGAAATAATCAGGGATAATTTTTGGAATTGGATGAACAGAAAGAAACAGGATTATAGTAAATATTTCTTCTTATATATAAATTGACACACATGTAAAGAGCATTTTAAAAAAGCAGATAAGACTTGCTAAATTATATTCCTTATCTTCTGTCTATAATAATCATTAAAAAACCAGCAACATATACCAGTATGCCAAAAAAATGTACACATTTTCAGAGATATTATCTATGTATTACTTTTCGAAGTTGAATTACGGTAGCAATGTGTAGTGGGACATTCGCTCAAAAGATGATGTTAGGGGCCGGCCGAGTGGCTCAGTTGGTTAATAACATGAGCTCTGAGCAGCAGGGTTGCCGATTCGATTCCCACATGGGCCGTGAGCTGTGCCTGAGCTGTGCTCAAGCTGAGCTGCCAACAGGTGGCAGGATAACTCAGCTGGTGAGAGCATTCTCTCTTAACAACAAGGTTGCTGGTTCGACTCCCGCATGGGATGGTGGCCTACGCCCGCCTGCAACTAAGATTGACCAGGGCACCTTGAGTTGAGCTGCCCTGTGCTGCCGATGGGAAGCCAGATGGTTCAGTGGTTAGAGCGTGCACTCTTAGCAATAAGGTTTCCGGTTCGATGCCCGCATGGGATGGTGGGCTATGCCCACCCACAATTAAGACTGAACATGGCACCTTAAGCTGAGGGGCCACGAGCTGCCAACAGGTGGCCGGATGGCAACTGGACTTGGAGCTGAGCTAGCTGCACCCTCCACAACTAAGATTGAAGTACAACTTGGCTGTTCCCCTTCTCCAATTCCCCAACACTGTCCCCCTTCCCCAACTCCCCAGTAAAATCTTAAAAAAAAAAAAAAGACGACATTCATCAAATTAATGCTAGGGTCATTCATTGTATTACAATTTTAATACAGTTTTTTTCCTTTCCTAAAATGTGCATATATTTTTTGGCCCCCTCTGTATTTGTATATGAAACTATAGTAGGGGTATAGTTTTTTCAGTAGGGGCTATGTGGCTTGGTTCATGACTCATTAAATACAGATGCATTTCAAGGAAACCAAAAGATGAATACATCTGTATTTTCTTACATTTTAAAAAATTTTATCCTCCTACTGATACAAAACAATGCTATCAACTTAATACTCTGCTATAACTATATTTGTCTAAATCATTGTGACTAAACAATAATGCATACAATTAACTGTTCTATGGGGTAGTACGGCTGGTAGAGATGAATAATTCTCTAGTTTACAAAACCCCCTTTTTTTATTCTTGATGAGTTCCCCATGTAATGGGTGGCAATGAACAATTTCAGTGCTGGAGCAGACAAAAAACGATGATTTGTGGCACTAGCTGTAGGTCTTACTTGGTTCGCCACAAAGACCGTTTCCATACAGGATTTAAATGAACCCAGCTGGCTTAGTATTCTGTGAATTGCTGTAGTCATTTTCTGAATTTTATCTTATGACTGATTTTGTAATTCTCACAGTGGGGGAATGTTGACAACATGAACAGCATTTAGCGAATATAATTAGTAAGTTTGAAAACAAATGCCATTTTATTCTATGAAAGCTCTGTTTGAAGAGGATTTCCACTCTGTATGAGACTGTTCAAAAAATGTGGCTACTGTGACTGACTGTGACTGATCATCTTCCAAACTGATTTTCCTGTGGAAGGAAACCATACTAACGAAGACCTGGGCCGATAACCATGGAAGGGGGTTTCTAAAGCAGCAGTTGATACTCAGAGAAAACCCTGACCATCCAATTATCTCTGATAACTTTAGAGAGTCTAAGGACTATTTATGTACAGTTGACCCTTGCACAATGTGGGGGCTGGAGGTGCAGACACTTGCACATTTGACAATCCGCGTACATCTTTCGGGTCTAAAGTCAGCCCTTAGCATCTGCGGATTCAGCCAACCACGGGTCAAAAACTGTATCTTTGATCTGTGGCTGGGAAACTGAGGTTGAGAAAGTGAAAATACTGTTTTTGATCTGCGATTGTTTGAATCTGCGGACACAAAATTTGTGGCTACAAAGGACCGACTGTATTTATTGAAAAAAAATCCGAATATCATTGGACCCACCCAATTCAAACCCATTTTGTTCAAGGGGTCAGCTATACATATATGTACTTTTTAGCTAGGAATTGGGCAGCAAGTTGGCTACATTCATTGAACGCTGAATTTCTGTGGAACCCTGTGCTAGATGCTTTACAAGCATAAAGAGAAGTGAAGCATACATCTCAGTCCTTGAGGGCCTTAGGAGCTAGTTGCCAGATACAGAATGTTGTAATTCAAAAACAAGAGACAAGAAGGGAAATAGGGGAAGGGAAGCAGGGGTGGGGGATGGGAGGAAGATGGCTTTCATATAATAGCATACACAAAAAAGTATCTAGATTGCTATAAATACTGGTGAACTGCAAGAGAATAACATGCTGTTAGAAGATAGCCCATACTGTAAAGCTGCCCCACTTCTTTAAAAAGGAAAAGCAGAATACCAGCCCCATTTACAACACACACCTTACGTCTCTCCCCGAAAACAGTCCCTTACATTATGGGTTTTTTGACTTCTGTCATGGGCACAAACACAAAATCTTGCCATTTTAAAAAAAAACACCTCTTTTTTTTTTATCTGCATTCTCAGAGTTCTTCCCTTTTCATGCTATAATAAGGGCATCTTTAATACTGCTTCTCATAAGCTTCTACTCACTTTCTACTATAATTAAATATTACTATTTTTAAGTAAATGTTGGGCAAAATTAATCAGCACCTATTCAAAACAGTAATGGTACTACTATGTGACTGTTATATGTGTGTACCCTTCCTGATCCACTAATTGGGCAAAAAAATCAAATAACATTTCTTATAATACGAGGGTGTCATGAGATTTTACAAATACATTAACTAAGAATGAAGGAAGTCACTGTTTAATGCTCTTATGAAGGATCACTCTAATATCCAAGCAACTTACTGTGAGGAAATATAAGCTATTCAAAAGATGACTGTTTAGAGAAAGGAACTCAACCTTAAAATTCAAGCAAATAGCTAGATACTTATATTCAGACAGAATATTTTCCTTGGAAGCTTGTGCCTGAGGGAAGTGGAACAGCATTTTGGGAGAGATGTACATGCGTGATGCGAAAGATTTTTCATCACGCTGGTCTATTCAAACCCCTTTGTATTTCCAGATTTAGCCTTCATGAAGTATATGAGAAAGGCCAGGGTTCTCTCAACTTCTGAAAACATCTCCTTAGGACTTTGTTGTGTTGTAATTATTTCAGATGTAAAACGTGTTCATGACCAAGAGATATTTGAAATTAACCTGTAATTTTTAGAGGTAACTTTGCCAAAGTATAACCGACATTATCAAATTTACTCATTTTTATGTATACAGTTTGATCGGTGTTGTTATTTGTATACCATCGTGTAGCCTCCACCGCAATCAAGAGATGGGACAGTTCTATTAACCTGTGTGGTTTCCTCGTAACACTTTGCAATCAGTCCTCACTCCCAGCTCTAGGCATCTACTCATTTGCTTTTCTGTCACTGTAGTCTTGCCTTTTTTCTAGAATTTCATGTGAATGGAATCATCCTGCAATGTAGTCTTTTGTGTTACTTTGTGTTTGCTGTGACTTTCATTTAGTGTAATGTGTGGCATATATCAGTAGTTCATTTTTGTTGTTGAATAATATTCCGTTGTATGGATATATCACAGTTGTTTCCATTCATCAGTTGATGGACATTTGGATTGTCTCTACTTTTTGGCTGTTATAAATAATTCTATTAATATTCATGCACAAGATGGAAATTTCAGTTATCTTGGGTAAATACCTAGGAGTGGGAATGCTGGGTGATATGGAAAGTATAGGCTTAATTTTAAAAGATACTGTTTTCCAAAGTGTCTGGACCATTTCGCATTCACATCTACAATTAAATAAAATTAAACTACAATGAGATATTATTTCATACCCATGAGAGTGGCAAAAATTTTAAATTCTGATAGTATCTGGTATGAGTAAGAACACAAGTCAAAGGGAACTGCAGGTGAGAATGTAACTTGGTACCTCTGTTTTGGAAAACAATTTGGTACTATCTAGAAGTGTTGAAGATACCATACACAGAAATGCCACTCCTCATATATTCTCTAGATAAACTCTTACATAAGGATTTTGGAAATATGTATAAAAATGATCACAGCACAAAAGGATACTTTCAACATAGTATCAACACAAAATGCGTGAAAATACTTGCAAATCACATATCTGATAAGGAATTGATATCCAGAATATATAAAGAACTCCTACAATGCAACCACAAAACAAAAACAACCTAGTTCAAAAATGGGCAAAGGACTTTAATGGACATTTGCTGAAGAAGATGGCCAGTAAGCGCATAAAAAGATACTTAACATCACTAATCATTAGGGAAATGCAAATCAAAACCACAATGAGATACCACTTCATATCCATTAGGATGGTTACTGTCTAAGAAACAGAAAATAAAAGTGTTAGTGAAGATATAAAGAAATTGGAACCCATGTGCATTGCTGGTGCGAATGTAAAATGGTGCGGCCATTTTAGAAAACAGTATGGTGGTTACTCAGAAACAACATAGCATTACCGAATGATGCAGGAGTCCACTTCTGGGTGTACACATAAAAGAAACGCAAGCATTGATTTCAACAGATATTTATTTGTACACCAATGTTCACAGCAGCATTTTTTACAATAGCCAAAGGTTGGAGCAACCCAAGTGTCCATCAACAGATGGATGGATAAACAAAATGTGTCTATACAATGGAATATTTTCAGCCTTTAAATAGAAGGAAATTCTTGTATGTCCTACAAACATGTATGAACATTGAAGAGATTATGCTAAGGGAAATAAGCCATTTGCAGAAGGACAAATATTGTATGATCCCAGTTATATGAGTTACGTAGAATAGGCAAATTCAAAGAGAAAGAAAATAGAATCGTGGTTGCCAGGGGCTGGTGGGGAGTCGGGGAATGGGGAGTTATTGTTTAATGGGTAGAATTTCCGTATGGGATGATGAAAAAGTTCTGGAGATGTACAGTGGTGATGATGGCGCAATGAAGTGAATGTACTTTGTGCCCCTCAACTGTACACTTAAAAGCGGTTAAAATGATATATTTTGTTTTAGGCATATTTTACTGTAGTAAAAGAATGTTCACAGTAGCATTATCTATATGATGACACCCCCCCAAAATAAAAAAAGTGAAACCAGATCATGGAAATGTCCAATAGGAGATTATAACTAAAATTGTTCATGTATAGTCATATGATAGATAGAGTAGTATACAATAGTACAAATGAATGAATGGATATAGCTACAGACATCAGCATAGTTAAATAACTCACCTCTAACTAGCTGCTCTTCAATGCTAAATTCTGATTATACTTTATCAATATTCCATGTCTTGGACCCTTCAGAGTTGTTCTTAAATAGCTAAAACCACTAATGTTGAACCACCAAATGCCATTTATTTACAGTATATATACATGGCAAGGTCAGTGTTATATACCCTTTTGGTGGTGGTGATAATCTCTAAAGCTATATACAGAAAAAAAAACCTAAAAATCTATTCCACCCACTCTCAAACCTCATACATATAAAACAGTTTTGTTAAGTAAAATACTCATGACAATAAAAAAATTTTTAGTTAAATGCTTAGACCATTTCTGAGAAGAAACTATTTAACACCTTAGAGATAGTCATGCTTGCAAACTATTTCTATACCAATTTAAAATAATTTGATTTGTGTTAAAACTATTCTCAGAGGAATTTCTATTTAGTAAGCCTATTCCAGACAGGTTGATTACCTAAGAGCACTTGAAAGTACAGACTAGCTTTTCTCTTAAGAGGTATAGGCATCATTCATTAATTCTTTCTTGCCTTTCCTAAGGTAAGTGCAAATGGTTGTTGATTTGCCACAGGTCCTGTGCTTATACGCAGGGCATTCTCCTTGAGTAAGTGGAGCTAGAAGGGAAAAGGCTGAGAGGTGGGGCAGGAAGAGCAAGAAAGCAAAATTTGTCTTGTCTGGGAAACGAAACTTTGCTGGGCCCGAAGGTGATAATCGAGATGAATCCTTATGCCATTTACTGTTGTCATGGTTTCAAGTTTAACTTCTCCTTTCACAGATTGCTGCTATAAATTAAGCTAACCAGTATAAAACTCTTAAATTACTTTTCTTTTACACAATTGGCATCATCTGTTCCCCCTTTGTTGGCAATACCATTGTAATACCAACATCGAGAGTGTAAAAAAGGGACCATCGAGCCTACATAAAGAATTAAGACATCCTTCCTCTGTAAATTACATTTGGCTGAATTAGTGTCAGCCCTGGTCATATAGCACCCAGAATAGCATTTTTGGTGACAGATTTAGAAATAAAACCAGGAAAGCATGTATTAAACCTGGCTGGTCAGAGCTACAGAGCTAATGTCTTTATGGTAATTGTAATCCTTAAAAATACATTATCTTTTTCAGTGTTTTTCAGTGTATTGCGGTGTATGGTGGTGTTGAAGAAAGCAGTAATTTGTAAACAACCCTTGGCAGAGAGCACAGGACTTAATTTGTTTAAATAAAGGAGACCAGCATTAGAATTCATGGGCTGTATCGAGACTGGCAAGCAGCAGTAGCTGTTTTGATATATGCACTGGAGCATTCATGATTGCTTAGATATTAACTGTCCCATGAATATACAAATATAATAGGGAAAGAGAAGCCATGATTAGGGGAAAATTCTATGAAAAGAAATGAAGTTGACTGATCTGATCGTACTGGTAGTTTCGACAGGTTGATTCCAGTGACTCAGCCAGATAGATTCCTTCACTGCATTCCACTCTCTCCTCTTTCCAAGGACAATCCGATATAAATGTATATTAAGTCGCGTTGCTATCTGTCAGAGCTCCTTCCTTGACACAGAGGGATTAGACAATGCCGGCTTTTCCTGAGAATCGGATCCGTTGATAAATTTGCTGAGTTTCAGATGACCAATTGTGTAAACACTAAAGGTGAAAATGGGGGCGGGGGTCTGAAAGGCCTTTGTGCAGATACAATCTACAGACAGAGACTTTTATCTCAAATTCAAATTTGCATGCACTCTAAAGAGAGACCTACTTAAATGTGTCCGGACACTTTTCCTTTAGTAATATCCACACTGCTTTACTACTTCATTTCTTTTGTTCTTTCTATGAAAATCTATTTCATCTCTGATAAATACTCATTCTACAGCAATTCGTGCAAGAAAACCTGGTGTTCCTCCTGCACACTCTTGCTTCTTTCCAGAAGAGAACGTTTTCCTGCAGCTGACTGGCTATTTGCTCCTTTTCTCAGCCTGCTGATTCTGTGTGCCACTCTGCAAGCTGGGTGTAAGGTTTCTTTAAGTGGGGGCATAAGGTCCACAGCTGCGCTCCTATGTGCTGGACGGTCATGCGTGGACACACTCTCTTGCTCTTGGTCTTCAGCCCCTAATGGGGTTGCCAACACGGGAACCACAGTATCAGACACAGTGTGCCTGTATCATGGGTAAGGGTGATGCCTCCTCCTTTTGCCTTCTCCTTTTTTAACCCACTGGGTTCTGCTCTCTGCAGGTTCACATGAAGAAACTGTTTGGTATGTAGGTTGACACGTTTTTCTCCTTAAAGCCAGTGAACACGTTAGCCCAGAAATTAGAAGTGTTGAAATATATTTGCAGTGTAAGAGTTTTATGGAAAGCATTGAATCCTGGTGTCTGCCACTAAAATGTGATACTCTCATTCAAAATTCTTGAGTACGTAAACAACAATGCACATTGGTCAATAAGAAGTTGAGTTAAAGTTGGAAAGTATGAATGATCTGCCGGGTGATCAGGTCCATTACTCTGGTAATACACAATAGAAAAGACACACTACTGCATGATGTATGTATATTTTCAATATAGTTTTAGATGAAGGGTGAGGGACAGTTTAGGAGACTTATGAACAATGTCTAGACTCTTCACAGCATGGAGCATATTGTTTGGGTCATCTGGTCTTGGCTAAGTAGATGGTAAATTATGATACAAATCAGTTTCCTATTTACATAAATTAATTAAGAACATTCACAGTGATTCTGTCCTTCAGATGTCACAAATTGCTAGGCAGTTTCTCTCTGGTTTTAAATTAACACTAAGTTTTCAAATTATGTTGACACTTGAGCTTTTTACATGTAAAAGTAATTATGAGAGGGTCGAGGCAAGCTGTGGACAATTGTCAAGCATCTCCTTGCATGGAAATTTCCTTCAAAGTCTAGTGGTTCTCAAAATTTAGAATGCATCAGAATCACCTGGAAGTGACATCAGAATTTTTTTCCCAGTATGTTAAAACACAGATTGATGGACCCCACCCTGAGAGTTTCTGATTCAGTGGACTTGGTGTGCAGCTCCCAAATTTACATTTCTACCAAGTTCCCAAGTGATGCTGATATTGCTGGTTCAGGGTCCATAGTATGAAAAGCTGTGTAATAGTCAGTGCCCATCTATTTTTCTTTCTTATGATTTATAATCCTTAATTCTTCCGTTGCTTCATCCTCTCAGGCCTAATAATGCTGAACTGATTTGGTACAAATAATTACAATAACTTTTGTCACTAGTCTCACCATTTCCCAGCTGCTGGCTCTGCACCCTCCCCTACCTATTATCTAGTTATCACAGTCAATATTTTGAATAAAATAGCTTACACATTACCTCCTCTTTCTGGCTATCCATTGTTTTTAATTTTGCACCCTGTATTGAAACTGAGCTCAAAGGTCACTGAAGATTTCTCTAATCATCAAATTGGTTCTCATTCGCTTTGGCCTCTCTCTCTAGCATTTATTCATACAATGAACATTTATGAAACAAAATTGATAAAGCCCTTATTGTTAAGGACTTTACAATCTGGTCGGTGAGACTGACTGTAAACAATTATATATTGTAGAAAAAATGCTGTGACTGGAGTACATATAAATCACTTTGGGAAAGTAAAAACAATCTATTCTGTTCAGGGAAGTTGAAAAAGACTCATTAGCACCAGTCTCTCTGAATGACCCTTCCCCTACTTCTGCCCCATACCACACACCTTCTTCATCAACCATAACACTTGATTCACTTCAGTATGTATTAAGCACCCAGTGTACCTAAGTCACCTGGCTGTATTCTGGCACCAACTCTGATTAGCTGTGTGACCTAGATCAAGCTACTTAAGTGCTCTAAACCTAGTCCCTTATCTATAAAATGGGCATATTGATAACTAACTCACTGAATTGTTGGGAGAATTTTTTTTAAAAAGTGATGCATATAAAGCATTATCAAAGGCCTGTTCCATAGGCACATGATAGATGGGTAACAAATGTTGGTTCTCCTCCCTCATAAAATAGGAGTAAGATACTACCATGTAATGAAGGAAGAAGAGCATCTAGATTTAGGAAGAACATAAGCAAATGGGGTGACATCTTCATGCTTTTTTGCATTCAAGAAATATACGAGGTCTGACAATTACGATGGCGAACTCATCCTAGAAGAAGTGCTACATACCTCATTGCTGAATATCACTATGGTCACCTTTGAAGTACTCCCCTTGGGAAGCTATGCACCGACACCAGCATCTAGCCCACCCTTTGTCGTATTCCCCTTGATGCCCTGAATGTCATCAAAATATCTTCCTTTCAATATTTCCTTTATTTTCGGTAAAGAAAGAAGTCATTGGGGGACAGATTAGGTGAGTAGGGAGAGTGTTCCAATACAGTTATTTGTTTACTGGCTAAAAACTCCCTCCCAGACAGTGCCGTGTGAGCTGGTGCATTGTCATGATGCAAGAGCCATGAATTATTAAAAAGTTTATGTCATCAAACTTTTTCATGCAGCCTTTTTATCACTTCCAAGTAGTAAACTTGGTTAACTGTTTGTCCAGTTGGTATAAATTCATAATTAATAACCCCATTGATATCAAAAAAGTTTAGCAACATCGTTGCAACAAGTTCGCGAACTTAATTGTCCAACCTCGGCTATTAAGTGCCGATTATGTATCAGCCATTGTACTGAATGCCGGGTATATAAAAGTGAGCAAAGCAGACAGAAAATGTCACTGTACTTGTGTAGCTGACTTTTCTAGTGGGCAGAGAAGTACAGTTAGTAAGAAAATCGAGTATATAGTATATGTGAGATAATTGCTGTGGAGGAAACTAAAAGAAGGAGGAGGGTAAGAGGTGTTGGGAGAGTGGATTGCAATTTTAGACAGAGTGGCTAAGAAAGACCATAATAAAAAAGTGACTTTTGGGCCGGCCGAGTGGCGCGTTGGTTAAGACCTGGCTTGGAACGCCAGCTCTGAGCAACAGGGCCCCGGTTCAGATCCCACATGAGGGCCAGCGACACTGCGCCCTCTACAGCTAAGATGGTGAACAACAGCTCGACCTGGAGCTGGGCTGCTGTGAATCGCTGGCAACGGCTTAGACTGCAGTAGGGCGGCAGTGGGCTGCCGTAAGCTACTGTGAGCAGCCAGCAGCCGGCGTGAGCTGCCAAGAGCCACTGTGAGCAGCCGTCCAGAGGCTAGCGAGCAACTGCCTCAGCCTGGAAGAGCGCAATGATAATACCAACATGGGCCAGTGAAGCAATGTCCTCCACAACTAGACTGAAGAACAAAAGGACAGCAACGTGTCTGTTCCCCTTCCCCGATTCCCCAGCACTGTGCCCCTCCCCCAGTTCCCCCATAAAATCTTAAAAAAAAAAGTGACTTTTCAGTATAGCTCTTGACAGAAGGGGAGGAACTAGCCATGCAGGTTAGTAAAAGGGAAACTTCCTCGGCAGAGAAAAAAACACTCATAAAGGCCCTGAGTGGGAGGCATGCCTGGTGAATTCAAGGAGCAGCAGTGAGGAGGCCAGCATGGCTGATGGGGGTGGTGAAGGGTAACACCTAGAGCTAGAGATATGATCAAGATGTTAATGGGGGACCAGAGCACAGAGGGACGTTTAGGCTATAGCAATGACTGTGTGAAGATGGGAAGGTAAAGTAGGCTCTTGTCACTCCAATCTGGATGGTGATATGGTCATAATACATTATTCAATTCTACAAGTCTGTGAGCCTAAATACTTATGTCCATTTTATAGATGGGAAAGCTAACATAGATCGTTTAAGTTACTTGCCCAAGGTCATACAACAACTAGTAAATGGTAGACTCAAGGTTCAAACCCAGTTCTGTCTGAATCCAAAATCTGTGCTCCATAACTATTCTGATTAGAAATTTGAACTTTATTATATGAGTTGTAGCGAACCATTGAAATTTTTTAAGGAAGAGAGTGACATGGTCATTTGGATGTTTATAAAGCATAATTAGGTTAAATCATGTGGGATAAAATGAAGCAGAGAATGGAACAGCCATGGCCACTTTCTCATGGATTATCTCCATCTGTGTTGAAAATGAGCTGTCCCCTTTTTCCTAAATCATCTCACTCTAGAGCAGCGGTTCTCAACCTTCCTAATGCTGCGACCCCTTAATACAGTTCTTCATGTTGTGGTGACCTCCAACCATAAAATTATTTTTGTTGCTACTCTATAACTGTAATTTTGCTACTGTTATGAATCGTAATGTAAATATCTTTTTGTTTTCCGATGGTCTTAGGCGACCCCTGTGAAAGGGTCGTTCGACCCCCAGGGGTCACGACTCACAGGTTGAGAACCGCTGCTCTAGAGTCTTCTCTTTTCCTTGTTAGCGACATGCATCAACCATTCTTTTAATCACCAGAACTTAAGAACATTTGAAATCTTTGATTTTTCCTTTTTTCTCATCCCAACTATTTCGTTTCAGTGACTTAATCCTATTTGTCTTCACATTGTGTCTAAAATTTGTCCTTTCTTTGTCTTTTTTTACGTACAGGCTAGTTATCATTTTAATTATCAATCCTTGACAGGTGCCACCAAGTTACTCTCCTACGTTGTCTCCTTTCTGTATAATTTTGTGTTTTCTCATAAATTCTGAGCTCCCTGAGACTTCAAAGGTACCAGGGGTGGTGAGGGGAGGAGAGGAGGAGATTTTTCCCTGATCCCAAGTTTCTGGTACAGTCTCTAGCCCACCGCGGATCAGCAAATGTACTTCTGCGTTCATGTTTGCTTTGTTCCTAACCTGCCTCCCCCTACAAACGTATGATGCTCCACTTCCTGAGAGCCACATTCTAACTGCACTCTGGCATCCACTCCCACCTCCTGTCAAATATGTTGTCCTGGCAAAGTCTAGCTTTGTAGTCATCCTCTTTGAATATATGGGTATATGTGTTCATGTGTACACACACACACACACACACACACACACACAGTTTAATTTAGAAGTATTGCTGTATAGCCCATGCAAATGGAGCTTATGTGGACAAAAACTTCATTAAGAAACATTTATTGCCTACCTCGTATATTCTAGCATTCTCTTATGTACGCTGGGTTAAAAAAAAAAAGAAATTAGGAAAACAGAGTCTCTATCCTTAAAAGAGCTTACTTTGACTTGAAGAAACAACTGTGTTGAAATATTTATAGTGAAGGAACATAGCAAAAGCAGGTCTCAATTACTCCTGAGACGGAGAAGTGTTTAGAAAGGAGGTAGGTGGTGGTTGAATAGTTTTGAAAGATGAGTGGGTCTTCACCTGACAGATAGAAAAACAAAATGGAGGGAGAAATAAGGGGAGTGTCGCGAGACACACGACTTACAAAAGCACAGTGGTGTGAGACTATGCGGTATGTTCAAGGAGTTGTAACCAGACTGAAGAGAAGGGTATGCAGCAGGGACCCAGGCAGGAAGGTAGGCAAGGGCCAGCTCACAAAGGGCCTTATGTGCAAAATGAAGAAGTTTGTACACCCTTCTAGTACATGACGGGCGCCTTCACTATGGAGACTTTCAATGGATTTTAATTATTCTCTTCACATAGACATTCTATAATAGGTCCCATTCATAGATATATGTATATATATAATATAAAATAGCCCATTCCTATATATTCCATAATATATACATAAATTATAATCAATTTCTACTTGTAAGATTTATATTTAAAATTAATTAATTTTAATTATAACATTAGAAATAAAGCGTTTAATTTTACCATGACAGAATTCAACATTTGAAAACATCTGTGTGGAGAGCTTAAATTAACTGAACTTGTTTGGTTTAGAGAACAAAACACATGAGGAAGGAACGTGACTCTGTGAGAGGTGGTTATACAGAGGATGGGGGCCCGTTATTTTCAGTTCCCACTGAGGACAGAGCCAGAAGAAACAGGATTAAATCTCAGCAGAGGGGAAAATTACCTACAGAAGGGGTCCTTCACAGAAAGATTGAGTGTGACTGACGTAGATGATTAAAATGTTGTCGTCTCAGACCCTCCGGCTGTGTGCTGGCTTCTGTGTTCTCACACCGCCTGATTTCAAAGTCAGGGGCCAAGCACAAAGTGTCAGGCTGGAGGGAAAGTATGTGAAATAAAAAAACGTTTTTTTCATGCCAATTAGCTGTTCAGATATTTTGCTATCTGCCTAACTCAAGTTTTAGAAATGTATTTGAACGTGTCAAATAAAATTATTATCTTTCGGAATAGTACTCATGTTTATTAGAAAAAAGAGAGATGATCAGAATTTGCTCTAGAGATAGGTGTTGTTCTGTGAAAGTATTTTTGTATTCATGTTCCATTTCAAGAAGTTACTAAAGGTGAGGTAGATACAGTTAGTACAAATTCAATTATTAATCTTTATGTGTAACATTTATTGGTCAGATGATTACAATAAAATTACTACATGGTTTATTAACTAATGGCACTTTATCAGTGAATATAGTGAATTATTCTATCATTTTTATTGTTACCATTTGTCTATCGCTCAGCTTGTTAAAATATTATAAAACGTTTTGAAATTTTTTGAAGATTTCCAATTCCTGGAACTGCTGTATGTGCTTTTATTGTTTGAAAATATATGCAAGACAGAAGATTATAGGGTAACCATTTCTTTCATCCCGTTGCATCTTTTAAAGAGAAGCCCTGTGTCTGTCACACCCCAGCCTAACTGTGGCTGGTGAGAGGCAAAGAGAGCGAGCACAGGCCCAGATGCACAAAGGCTCTTGACTCCTGGTTGGAGCAAACCTTGAAATGCTTACAGTGTAGTCACCACTGCAACTTAGGCAATCTGGACAACTATTATTGGAATATTTGATGTTAATGTAAAATTAACATAATTTCTAGTTCACTAGATATCAAATGCAAATCAAATTGATTAATAAGCTAACCCAAATACTTTGGAAGGGATTTTGCCCACACTCAGATTAGATTGTGTTTTACTACCCTAAGATATGTACATATCTAACTATTATACTTAGAAGGGCAAATTATTGGATAAATGCCATTAGCCATTAGAATTGATGAAAGTGGATGTTCTCAGTTACTTTCTCTGCTGACACTGAATAACACCATAGGTCCTGAGAGAGAGAGAGAGAATGGCTAATGGGTGAATGGTGTAGAGGTGGTAAGAGAGACCTAAGGCATGATAATACAAAGTTAATATAATAAGTAAAAGTTCCTTTCCCTTATTTGTAATAATATATATAGGTTTTTTTTTTCTTTTGTTTTTTTTAAACATTTTATTGGGGAATTGGGGGAGGGGAACAGTGTTGGGGAATTGAGACAAGTTGTTGTCCTTTTGTTCTTCAGTCTAGTTGTGGAGGACGTTGCTTCACTGGCCCATGTTGGTCTTGTGATCATTGTGCTCTTCCAGGGTGAGGCAGTCGCTTACCAGCCACTGGACGGCTGCTCGAGGGAGCTCACGGCAGCCCACTGCAGCCTCACTGCAGCCTACGCCATTGCTGGCGACTCACAGCAGCCCAGCTCCAGGTCAAGCTATTGTTCACCATCTTAGCTGTAGATGGCGCAGCGTCACTGGCCCATGTGGGACCCAATTCAGCGGCTCTGCTGCTCAGAGCTCGCACTCCCAAGCCAAATCTTAACCAGTGCGCCACTCGGCTGGCCCAATATATATGTAGCTTTAAATGATTCATTGAAAGGTCATAAACAAAGAGAAAAATAGGGCCGGCTGAGTGGCGCGATGGTTGAGAACTCGCTTGGGATGCCAGAGGGCCCCGGTTCGGATCCCACATATGAGGGCCAGTGACACTGCCCT
>NW_017731406.1:1138099-1180127 GCF_001890085.2 Hipposideros armiger | reverse complement strand
TGCTCAGCTCGGGCTGGCCTCGAACCGCTGTTGCTCAGAGCTCAAACTCTTGAGCGAGCTCTTAACCAACTGAGCCATTCGGCCGGCCCTAGTTTACCCATTCTTTGAAGGGAATATTACAATTCTGAAAAAGTACATGTGTACTCTGTCTACCATTCTTTCTGATTTGAACAGAGATACCAAGATATTTATTTAACTCAAATGTTATACTTTATCTTTGTTAAATGTAACCATTGACTGTACTAAATTTCTTAACAGAAATTAATGGACCTGATTCTGTGTAAATATTTATCAGTTAAACACGGTTTCTGAAAAATAAGCACTTACAAATATTCATGTCAAAGCTAAAGTTTTAAATCACCCATAGAATTGACATAAGAGCACCCTGCTTTTCTATTTTTGTGTTTTTCTTTCTAGTGTTGGCCATGTGCATTAAAAAGAATTATAATATACTTGTGCAATTTGGTGTTCTGAGAATGTAGGTGGGTTTTTGGTGGTGGTGGTGGTGGTGGTGGTGTGTGTGTGCGCGTGTGTGAGTGATCACAGAGTTCATAAAATATAGATCAATTTCCTTTCTTTTTGGAAGACATACTTTGAATTTTCCCTAAGCACCTCCTGGTTTTAGGATTTAGGAATTCCGGTAATTTGTGAGAAAAAAAAGAAGATGTTAATTTCCTTCTTATTTGGAATATACAGCCTACTCTGAAAATGGCATACTTTGTGAACATATAACACCATAATCCTAGGTAAAGACCTCTCTTTAGGAAAGTGAGCCTCCCATTGATTTCTCTACAGCTGCAAGCCTTACTTAAGACAAATTGCCCTTGAGGTTTTCGTTGCTTTTTGTTCTTAATAGCTTGTCCTTGAGTTGTGTCATTTCAACCTTGTTGTACTTACAAGTGTTTGGTGGATCAGCATGATAATGCCAAGTTTTAAATATTTTACCTTTGTGAGATAAAGTAATCCGAGAAATTCTAAAAGAAATAATTATGACCGCTTGAACTGTCAACATCATGCCTCCTGTGGCTGTTTCTTTTGAATCTTGACACTGATATTTCTTTTAAGTTGTTCATATCATTGGGCCATAAACAGTTGTTTAAAAGCTGTAGCACAAAACAGATTCAGTATGGGCCTGATTAATTAAATGAAAATTTTTTTGTTGTTCTTAGTCACTAAAACAATAAGGATTAAATTACTCTGTAATTGCCTAAGTATCCTCCATAGCCTTTTCATTTAACCTGTTTGTGAAGAATATTCATTTATTCTAAATAGAGTAATCCTTAAAGCTAAAAAAACCCCAAATCACTATAAACATCAGTAGACAAACCCATCATCTAAGGATTATAGAATTAAAACATCCAGTAGAATGAGAAAACTTGATACTTTATGCCTTATTTATCCTTTGTTTTTCAGTAAATCCTTGATTTCATTTGCAGCTTAGTCTAGTATGAGTTATATTAAAGAAAACACTTAGATTCTTATCATAGATTTTTTTTGTCCTATATGTAAGACTTTTATCATTCTAACTGTAGCATCTCTTTTCTAGTGTCTTTGAAAAGGAAATACAATATGTAAGCAGAGAAATAAACTTTGTCAAATTATCACAATTGTGTGGTCAAATTCTGTTTATAAATCCACATAAGAAATCATCAGTTATTCTTTTTTGATGGCCCATGAAGTAAAGGGGGTTAAAGTGTGCTTACTCTTTAACATTAATTTGCGACATTGATGGCTAGAAATAAATATAACCTCACAAACAAATCAGCTTTCAAGAATATATTTCTGTGATAAAGCAAAGAACAGAATGCTGATAACACAAGCACACATTAATTCGGACTCTTATTATCAATTATTTTTTTAAAGATTTTATTGGGGAATTGGGGGAGGGGAATAGCATTGGGGAATCAGGGAAGGGGAACAGACAAGTTGCTGTCCTTTTGTTCTTCACTCTAGTTGTGGAGGATGTCGCTTCACTGGCCCATGTTGATATTATCATTGCGCTTTTCCCGGCTGAGGCAGTTGCTCACCGGCCATTGGATGGCCACTCACGGCAGCCCACAGCAGCTCACGAAAGCTCACACCTGCTGCCAGCCAGCCCCACTGCAGCCTACATGTCGCCAGTGACTCATGGCAGCCCGGCTCCAGGTCGAGCTGTTGTTCATCATCTTAGCTGTAGAGGGCGCAGCATCACTGGCCCTCATGTGGGATCTGAACCGGTGCCCTGCTGCTAAGAGCTGGCGTCCGAAGCCAACTCCTAACCAATGCGCCGCTCGGCTGGCTATTATCAGTTCTTAAATGAATGTTCTTTTCTCATGAAAAGCATTCATTTTGCCATAATAATTTCGACATTTTGAATAATATATATTCGAGTTTAATTTTTCACTTTTTTGTGTCATCCTCGCTTTTAAAATATGGAGTTCATTTGAAACAGAGCATTGTTACTAGACCCTGTTAGATACCTACCCCAAACTTTTTTTTTTATTTAGTTATAATGAACTGAGTTCATTCATTCATTCATTCCACTTGTTTAAGAAAACAGTCTATTTGCATTACTAAAAATACTGAAAGCTTTGTCATTTCATTGCAGATCAGAGATACTAAATCGGCAGATCAAAAAACAACCCTCTTGCATTTTATTGCTGAAATTTGTGAGGAGAAATACGGGGATATCCTGAAATTTCCTGACGAACTGCAACATGTAGAAAGTGCAAGCAAAGGTAATTGATTTGTAACTACATTGAGACTATTCCTTACCTAAGTATTATATTTTAAATGGTAGGATCTATAATCTATAAACATTCGTCATATTTTTTTTTGTTCCTTTGCTCATGTAAGAAAAGCAGGGAGCTTCCATTAACTTATATTTGATACCATAGTGTGTTGTAATGACATGGTTTTAACTTGCTTTAATTTTTTTAACACTGCTAAGTTTTCAAAGCTTTCACATCTCTGATCAGATAGTACTTTCATTCATTCATTTCATAAACACGGGAGTGTATTGTTTGCAAAGGAAATACTATGGGGCTTTTGGTGATATCAAATGATTGTAAGACACTTCTTGCTTGATTGAGTGTGTTTAAAATCTGGAAAGTAAAAAGAGACACCCATACGAATACTTCATTAAAAATGGATGAATATGAGAAGTGCTATATGGAAAGATAATGTACTGTGGTTTAGATGAGCGAGAATGTATTGGGTTGTCGGAAAAGTCATGATGTATTTCTCTCTGTTTTTCGTCACAAAAATGCATCATGACTTTTCCGACAACCCAGTACTTTTGAATGGGTAGATAAGAGAAGGCTTCATGGAAGAGGCCGAAAGGGATGACGCATGAGGATAGGGTTTTTACAGGCATGGACAAGGGCGTGGTTTTCAGAGAGCAAACAGTGTGAGTGAGGCCGAGTGGCAGAATGTATTAGGACGAGTGAAAGAGTGGTTGACTGTAAGGCTGGAGCCGTAAGGTGGCCATCTCAGAGATTTCAATGTCATGCTAAGCAGTCTGGTCTTCACGTGTAGAAGTAGGTCATCATTGAAGGATTAGAATAGGGAGGACTTGGCACCAGTGAGGAACAGGAGACAGGGAACAAAAATGTCTCCAAGGTTGTAATTCGAGCTAATTAGTTTTGTTGGTTAGTGAGTATTGTCTACTTTTGTAAGAAGTTGAAAAATGAAAGAAAGGAGGGTTAAGGAAACATTTTCTCAAGGTGAGATTATATATGTGGAAAAGTACATTTTCCCTCTTAGAAGTACATTTTCCCTCTTAGATAAGAAAAACATGCCATAAATCTTATATTTGAAATTGCACTGTAGTAATTCCATTTCTCTATGACTCTGAGGACTTTCAGTAAGGACTCAAAAGCATATACATTTACTAAGTTTATTACAATCCATACAAACCTGTTAGTGTCCTTTGAAGGGAAAAACAGTGTGTCTATAAAGCCCAAAATATTGTTTGTGTAATATTGTTTAGTGGTCATCTCTGCTGCTCTGGTATTGTCAATCAAATCGTCACCATATTTCATTAATTTAGTCCAGTGTGTCGCAATTTGTAGTCCAAGGATCAAAATACCACTAGGAGACAAACTATGACTCCATAGTACTATTTATTTGCTTTCTTTTTTATAAAAAAAACTTGATGATGTGATAGAAAATTATACTTACTACAACTGTAATAGCAGTTTTCTGGCAGTTGCTTTTCTAAACAACTTCTATATCTTGATCCTTGGATTTAAAACACACACCTTTGTGACTAGAGGCATATTTACTAATATTTAACTAATGTGGAATAATAACATTTAGAAAAATTTTATTATAATTTGAAACATGAGAAATATCATCACAAATAAGACCAGTGCTGAAATTAGATCATTTCAGGGCTATTACTACTTTTTCACTGCTGTCTACCAGAATGCTTTTATAAATTTTATTTACTCATTGTATAGATTCAATTTCAGAAAGATTTTGAGAGGGAGCCTATCAAGGATATGTTTAAATAAAATGATCAGTCAATTATACAGTGGAAGTTTCTAATTCTTACATTGAGCATGCTTTACATGAATATATTGGATAAACATATTTTTAGTCAAAATAATCTGGAATAACTGTAATGAAATCTGGAATGAAGCTTATATCAGCTTTGATTTTTAACTCTGAATACCTGTTCATCTATGTCTATATATCTATATATGTGTCTCTGTCTGTAACTACTGCTATTGATGAAACCTATGGAACACAGCCTTTTGAGTTAGATCAGGGGTCAGCAAACTTTTGAGACGGAAGAGCCAATCCTGTCCCTCACAACAATTTCAAAATTATTCGAGAGCCAAGAAGCAAATGAAATCACTATTATGTGAATAATATCTTTTAAAATTTTTATAAATGAAACTATGATAGTTTTATTTTCATTTTCAGTTTTACTTCAGAGCCACATGTACGTACCCAAAGAGCCGCATGTGGTTCGCGAGCCGCAGTTTGCCGACCCCTTAGTTAGATAATATAAAGCTCTAATTCTAGTTCTATTACTTATTAGTTCTTTAACCTTGAGCTAGTAATTTAAACTTTCAAGTTTTTGTTTCTTCATCTGTAAAGTGGGAATGACAGTAACAATAATATGAAAGGAGTTAACATGTTCAAAATATGCAGTAAAAGGTTTGGCACATAGGACATACTCAGTTGTTGTTATACCCCTATCATTATTATTATTATTATCATTATTTGTAGTAGTAGTAGTAGTAGTAATTGATATACTACTATGAATATTACAGTTGTTGCTATTGCCTTATTAGAAGGCAATGATCATACGGGTATCTATAGTTCATCCAGTCTCGACTAAGAATGTATTATATTCAGTGCTATTTGTTTCCTGTGTCTGGGCTTTTGGTAAACCCTTTCATATTTTTCTTTTGCAATATCACCAACTTCTTCCTCTCTATCCATTTCAAGAGCAAAATTTGTTTTCGTGTATTCTTCCTGCCAGTGGATTCAAGAGACTTTTGCCAGAAATCCTCTTCCTATTTCGCTGTTTGGGCCTCAGCAATCCCCATTCTCACATTATTTTCACTAGTTCTTTTTCTTTCCCTATGAAATTCAGACTCACAGTTCTCAACTCAAAAACTTCTTAAGCACATTCCGGTTGCTTGCATCTGGCTTTCATTTCCTCTTGGTTCTTATTTCAGTGTGCCCAGACGTATTTTCTCTTGAGCCGTTTTTATTCCTTTCTAATAATCCTGTCTCTGTGTTTGATTTCGTGCTGCATCCCATGCCTGGAAATCTCACCTGCCCTGTCCTCCAAGACAACTGACTATCATTTGTCAAATCACTGTTCAGACGCCTTTTATTTATTGTTTATTTTTCTCCTAATATTTCGCTACAAAGCCTTAGGAGAAAAGACTTTTGAATTTAGTCTGCAGGAAAAGACAAAACACAGTGAAACAAGCCAACTACCTTTTGTTTATACTTTTCCTTGGTATTGGAGTCTAACTTACCCTGTTTGCTTAATATATACTTCAGTCCTGTTTGAATCTCACCCTGTCACCTCCGGTACTGTATGTAGCATATATACAGAGGGTGCCAAAAAAAGTATACTCATTTTAAGAAAGGAAAACTGTATTATCATTGTAAGACTCAACATATACCAATAACAAAAGATGAATACAAGTCACGTTTGACTTCTGCAATTACAAGAGGTGCTCAAAGTGGTTACCATCAGTGTCCAGACACTTCTGAATACGGCAAACTACTGCTTGAGCAATGTTGACCAAAGTGCCCACTTGTATACATGTTTTTGGCACCCCCTGTATATTCCACAGTCCACCTGCAAAAATTTAAAAAAAAGATCAATACCACATAATTCGTTTTATTTGTTGATGGGCTATCTCCTTGTGAAACGATCGCTTTTAAAAACAAAAAGAAAAAAAGAACCTTTCTTTTTAAACTGGAGAGAGATGAATAAGATGAAACCAATTCAGTTAATGATTGAATTACATAACTTATTTTTAAGAACAGCTGTATGACTATTAATACCTTTTATCTCTGTTATTAGATTATTAGAATCTGAGTACCTTGTTTTGATAGAGTAAGGCAGTATCTTTTCTGTCTGGTATAGCAAATAACAAATTTATTTTAGGGCAGCACTGATGTCATAGGCCTCAATTAACTGACAAAGAAAAAAATTACTTCGAAGTGAAAGGGGTACTGAAGGTAGGAAATACGTGAGAGACAGAAAAATTTATTTTATAATTGCCTTTATTCCATGTAAAGCTGAGCTTCTAAAATTCTGTGAGTCTTGGAAGTGGCAAAGCTATGGTGTAAACTTAGCATATTTTACTCGAGCTCTGCAACTCAAAGATATTGGGGAAAAACACATCATTTCTGCATTCAAACAGATATATATATATAATGGAGTAGAATGCAAAGTCCACATGAATTTTTAAAATAAAACAGATGACTTCAAAGAAATTTCACACTAGCAACGGATCCCTAGGGGTATGCATTCAATCTTCTCTACCATTAGGGGTACTTGGGTGGGAAAAATGCATGAAGCATCGCCTAAAGAATTACAGACTGGTTTTGTTTTGGTTTGGCTTCATGTGTTTATTTATCTATTTCGTTATTATTTCTGGGAGGGAGGAGGCAAGCAGGCAGGGTGACTGGGGAGAGGTGTTGAGCTTCCTTCTAAATAGCTATTCTCATCACCCACATGGATAAGTTCAGCATCAAACAGTACGATGTCATTTTATTACCAGTGAAATTAATAAAATAATATTGCTGTGGTCATTTTATTCGAGGTTAAATTATAAATCTGTAAGTCCTCTCATTCGTGTTTGACATACCAATGAGTCTTTAGAGAGAAAAAAATGGTTGCTATAGCGATCCTGACACCTTTAAAATATTAAAGATACTTTTGATAAGCCACAATTACCTTTTCGCAATGATTAATTTTAAAGATTACATGTATATGTGCATATATAACTATATATAATAGATATCTAGATATGTGATGTATAAAGCATTACTAGTTACTAGACATATTTTATAAATCCTTTATTATTTTTCCAACCTTATGGCTATCACTTTAGCTTTCAGCTTTGAGGATTTTTATGGTTTGATTTAAAGCCTCTAATGTTTTATAGGTCGGCTTCAGGGATTAAACCAAAGGGGTTAGTAAAGTTTAATAAAACTATTCCACTCAACAGAGAAAAATTATATTAATGTCTTTGAGGGTACTATTAATCCTATGGTTTTGCATAAATACAAAACGGGGTTCACGTCAGTTAAATTAGTGCCATCCTACAAAATAGAAGCTGGTTGAGTTTTGTATAAACAGTGTTCATTTCTTAGGAATTAAAGCAATTATTATAAATTTTAATGACCAACTATACCTTTTGATGTCTGCTACCTTTCCATGTCATAGTAAGTAACGCTGATTAGTTATTTATCCACTCAGACATCTTCACAGGATTAATAGAGAAAAAAAGTTCGGATTAAAGCAAATAATATAGGGAAAAAAGTCTATGAAATAAAGAAAAAGAAAAAAGTAAAATTATAGCAGAGTAAAAATATTGGGGAATGGAAAAACCCCAAACAACATTTGCTGAAACTCTAGAGCTGGCAGGAGCTTTAGAGATCATCTATTGGGTTGTCAGATAAGTCATGAAGTATTTTTGCTATGTTTTTTTGTTGCAAAAATGCGTCATGACTTTTCCGACAACCCAATAGTTCCTGCTTAAAGGGACCCAAGATGGCATTTAGTCCAAATTCATCATTTTACTGTTGAAGAAACTGAGGCCCAGAATGATGAAGGAATTACACAGCTGGATGGGAGAGTCAATGAAAGTTTACAGACCTTGCCTGGAATTATTTTATTACATATATTTCAGCTCCATTTTTGCTTCCTTTGTGGTCTAAAATATACAACAGAGATTCATGCTCACATATTGGAAAACATATAGAAAGTAAATGCTGACCAAATAAAAGACTTACAGGAGTGTAAATGCTACTTCCTCTGTGTAGTGGTCCACAGTCTCTGTAGCCCCATTTTGACAAAATTACCCTCACCTTTTTCTGTGTCACAGCAGCATGTTCGCCTTATTGGTAATGTAGCACATATCACATTTGCATTTTTTATTTAATCGTTTGCTTCTCTATGTACCCCCCAGATTGAGTTCCTCAGTGGCAAGGAATATGCCCCATTTGTCCCTCCAGTCTCAGTGCCAGTGCAGCATCTCAGAAGTAGATGCCCAGTAAATGTTTATTAAGTTATAGCATTACATATCATTTTAGTACAGCGGGCATATTTCAAAATAAGACATGGTGGGAAATTGTCCAATAGAGACTAGCTACCTGAAAATTACTGTTTACTGAAAATATGAGAGGAAAACCAAGATACGTCAGAATGAAGAGGACACTGGGACTTAACAGTATCTCTTGGTCCATATTTTACTTCTTTCAAGGAGAAAGTTAAAGTTGGAAACAATTGAGTTAATAACGGAGAGGACCTAAACTCACGGAAGCCCCCAACCATAATGGTTTATGGTGAATAGTAAAGATTAAAAACCTCATGGGAACTGATGGCAGCCAACTGTCTCACTGTCATATCTAACTAACTGCCGAAACTTCTAGCTTTTATTCTAATGCCTAAAAAGAATTACTTTCGTATTGTCCACTATTAGTTTTATTGACAAATATTTGACTTATAGAACAAAATCCTACTGCTTCTAAAGCATTTAACATGCAGTGGTAACTCATAGGCCCCAAGATGTGAGAAAGTATTAAACTATAGGATTTCCTAGCAGATTTAAGCTTTGAGTTTTAGTCTAACTTTTTGGAAGCATAGAATGATAATATACCAATGTGACAAAATGTCAGTAGAATTGACCTTCAATGTTAGCAGTCTGAGTTAAACTGAGTACACACCGTACCATTACAGTATTTTGATAAGAAAGTTAAATTGTTTGTTTAGCTTCCATTGGACTTTTTCATATATACTGTTTAGAAAAACTTAGAATGCAGTTCATTCAGCAATAAATTATATCAACACCATAAATAGCTTATAAAATTTATAGGAATATTAAGTTTTTGGGACTCAAAGTCATACATTTTCCAGTTTGTTATACTTCTTTCTTCCTTATTCTCACCAAGTCACCCCTAATTTTTTTTTAACAAAGTGAATTTATTTAAAATAATAGAAACAGGGCCGGCCGACTGGCACATTATTTAGGAGTTGGCTTGGGATGCCAACTCTGAGCAGCAGGGCACCAGTTCAGATCCCACATGAGGGCCAGTGACGCTGCACCCTCTACAGCTAAGATGGTGAACAACAGCTCGACCTGGAGCTGGGCTGCCGTGAGTCGCTGGCAACCGCGTAGGCTGCAGGGGGGCTGTCAGGCAGCGGGTGTGAGCTTTCATGAGCTGCCTTGAGCCACCGTGAGCGGCCATTCAATGGCCGGCGAGCAACTGCCTAACCAGGGAAGAGCGCAATGATAATACCAACATGGGCCAGTGAAGCGACGTCCTCAACAACTAGACTGAAGAACAAAAGGACAGCAACTTGTTGTTCCCCTTCCCCGACTCCCCAACACTGTTCCCCTCCCCCAATTCCCCAATAAAAAGAAAATCTTTAAAAAAATAAATAATAGGAACAATAAGAGATCTAGAACATGTATAGAAAATCTTCAACCTGAAATGTCAAAAGGACTTAGGAAAGAAAGCCATGTTTTCTTGCTGGTTAGTAGCCATTACCAACCAGAGTTTTCAATTCAGAACATGTGAAATCACTCTACTTCATTTCATTTCAAGAGGAAACTGTTCAAAACACTAATATCTTCAACTAGCAGTAAAAGGAAGCAGAGACCATGGCCACTTGGATTTGAGTAAAATATTTCAACATAAATCAACAACTTTTCATAGATTCCTGTAGGCATTTGTCAGGGTATCTTCGCTTTTGCATTCCAGGATCTTTTTCCGCTAGACAGTTGTATGCATAGCTTATCTGTCTCCCACCTTTGCCTTGTCCGTCTCGGAGTGTAGGCTTCTGCACTTTTTCCCAAACTGAAATGCCACCCCCTTCCCTGAGCTCTTTTGAGTCGTAAGTATCCTTTTGAAGCACAGCTTAAATCTCCCCCCTCCATTGTGTCTTCCTCAACTGTTTTTGCTTTGCTTGGTCTCTGACTTCCCTCCTTTACCACAGTACTTATTTGAACATCTTAGTTTGATATTTGATCCTGTACTTGGCTGCATGACAATATAAAGATCTCCGTGTTTATGGCTGCATTCCGGCATGATGCTTTCTGAAGTAACGTGTGACATCATTAGTCTGCTTTCTTGGGGTAAAATCTGACCCAATCTCACCATGGTAAATTCAGCTCAGTGAGTGCTTATTGAACATCAGCCTCATCCTAGGCGCTGTCTTTATTTAACCCCACAGTGCATAATTAAATTAACTAACATATTGGCAGACACTTAATTTCAACTTCTTATACAGTAAGCAACAAGAAGAAAACCAGGTCTTCAAAAAGTATTCTTTAGTTAAGAGCTCGCTCAAGAGTGTGAGCTCTCAGCAACAGCAGTTCGATGCCCAGCCCGAGCTGAGCTGCTGCTGAGCTGCCAACAGGTGGCAGGATGGCTCAGCTAAAAAAAAAAAGTATTCTTTAAAACTAATTTATGGTTTTAGAAATCATTATAATGGTTACACATAGAGTGGGCTAGTGACTAGAAGGGATTATGTGAGGGGCTTCTGGGGTGCCGGTCATGTTTTGTTTCTTGATCTAGATCCGGCTTTCATGGGTTTGTTTAGTTTGTGAAAATCCATTCAACTGGTCACCTGTGTGCACAATGTATGTATGCTTCAACAAAACATTTTTAAGAAGCTCGTCATTCATGTTTTTTAATGTGCAATATCTTTTGAAAAGTGAGAAACATACCGCATTTTAATTCAAAAGGGTTTAACGCATGCTTAGTTGTAATGATCACATTCATTGCATAAATATTTGCTGATAGAGTCGATCTTGTGTTATTGGAAATAATTATTATATTTTTCAGCAAGTTGCATGTCACTGAAGGATTTGATCAAAGTGTCTTTTAGTTTTAAGAGTTCATGTGTGCACTGTAGTATTTTAAAAAAAACCCTCCACCCACATTATATACTGTGTAAACATTCAGGGTGATTTTTCTATAGTTGTTATCAATATTATGCTGTCTTGTATATTGCTGAATTCTAACATGTCCTGAGCATATGCTGAGTGAAAATTTTCACCAGGAGACTGTCACTGCTGTCACTGTTTTCACTGTGTCTTTGCTTCAGTGTCAGGAAATAGGCTATGTGGGAATATTGCTCAGTTTTATCTCGTTGGAAATTCAAGCTCGTTAGCTGAAAAGTGAATATTCATACATCAGATGTTATAATTTGATTGACTCCTGAAGTAAAACACGGGACATATTGATGGAAGAGGTTAAAGGACTGATGTTGAGTAGTTATGTCAAGATGGAGAGGGGACAGTAAGGGAAAAGGGAAGGATGACATTAATGAAGAAAGAACCAGCTGTCTGCTGCCACAGCAGAGTCGGAAGAGGTGGCTCATATCCTGAGTGGCGATTCCCTTGCCTCCTAGGGAACAGTGGTAGAATCTGGAAATCAACTTTGTTACCATTCCTTTGATTTCATGACTACGATTCCTTCTGATAGAGTCATCAATAAGGATCAGCCAGGTTTTAAGGACATAGGAAGTGAGGATTTCAGGAGAGCGCAACAACAGTATCAGAGCTACCTAAGCAATTGCCTCCATTCTCCACTTTTCACACCTTCTAATGTGGCTTCAACACAAGGACCAAGTCCTAGAGGGCTACAGTGCTGGCGTGATTTCTTGAATTTAATTGGGGTCTTTATCTGGAGTTCAGATTCTCCAAGTTGGTGAGGTAAATTAGTAAGTAACAAATACAATATTTACTTGAGCCAATTTTATATGACCTGAACTGCTTCACAGTATTTCCACGTGGAATAGTTGGGATGGAGCTGGCATTTTAATGCAAACATTCAGTAAACTAGTAAGAGAAAAAACCCTGAGACTTATTGGAAGCTAATAGCTGTGTAGGAAAGGATTCTGGCATGGTCATATCTGGAAGAAACACACGTTCTAGAAATAATATGTACAGAGATGAGAATCATAATGTTCTTTTCATTCTAATTTCAACTTTGTTGCTACCTACTTGTTGGTTCATGGTTCGGCCATTTAACCTTTCAGAGTCTATATCCTCATTTGTACAATAATGTTTCTTAATTTGAAAAAGAGAGTTGGATATATTTAGTTTACTTATTGCTCCATGTCATTTTGATAATAAAATTGGATATTCAGTGTGGAAATGCCTTAGAAGAAGGGTGATATGTATGTACATGTGTGTGTATACAGTGGTTTCTTATTCGAGCTAGCATGACGATGTTAATTCCATATGATTTTGACCAGGTTGTTTTCTGTTCAGTCCCATTTTAAAAATGAAGCTCAAAATTTACTTGTTAAATCATTAAGCTCTCAGAAATAATAGCAATGTCATTAATTTTATTTTCATCAGAGGTTCCTTTACTTTTCTCCATTTTTTAATCTCTTAGAAATAAGATTCTAAAAGCATGATCAGAAAGGCTCATCTTATTTTGAATGACATCTGTAAGCTTGATGAAAGAATCATTGTTCCACATTCAAGAGTTGATCATAAAAGTTCCAATATCTTTTTTTGTTAGATTACGTTCATCCTTAGTATGTATAAACATTGAAGAAAAGAAAACACGTGTAGTTTTTAATTGAATATTCTAAGTAATAGAAAATGTTTAGGGGAAAATAAAATAGACATGAATTTTAAATATTATTATAATAACTAATAAAAGTGATAATAAAGCATTTCTTTTATGTGCATTTTAAACAAAAGGATTCTGCTTGCATTTGTAACAGAAAATCCAAGGCTAAAGTTTATGCTAGTTATTGTTTATTCACTTAATTATGCATTTTTCCTAATAGTGATAATAATAACCATTTATGAAGCGCTCACTAAGTGCCAGGCCCTGTATTAAACATGGTTTTATAGAAAAGGAGACTGACTCTCAGAAACATTAAGTATAGTGCTCAAGGTCACACAGTTAATAAGAGCTAAGATTTTGGCTACTTCTATATTATCCCTTGTTCTTTTCACTGTAAAATCACTGATAGTAATATCAGAAACAGAGTTGAAGAAACTAAATCCATAGATGTAATAGAAACTGAGGAAGCAGTATAAACCTTGGTGAATTCTGTATTAATGGGAACATTATTTATTATTAGAAACACCCAATGACATCATACAATTACAAACACTTGTTGATTTACTCTAAAACTACAGTAAACTAGTAAATATGTAAAATGGTATCATTAGAATTTTGGTTTTCATTCAGTTGATGTTTGCATGTATGTGTCCAGAGAATAGTAACACACCCTGTGATAATGAACAAAGAATAAACATCTCCATTGGCCACACTTCTTGAAGGATATGGTCATCAACTAAACACGTGTTTATTTAACTCTAGTAAGATAAGTACTTTTGGTCCCTGACTTGTACATTTGTATCCCTTGTTTTAAATATGCGGCTCTTCTTCAGTTATCTATGGAAGTATGGTTGTGCTTTAAATTAATTTTTGCATTTATTCATGTATCTTTTATTACTAGAAGCCACCATAAATAGGTGCTCTTCAAAAGAAAATGAGTTATCTCAAACATTTCTGTTAATTGCTCCAATTTATATTGCAGCTTATTTAGAAATTTCATTAGAAATGATTCTTAACCCTTAAATGGGCAAAAGGCACATGAACAGAACATTCGCAGAAGAAAAACATACCAAAAATGTTCAACCTCATCAGTAATGGAAGAAATGCACATAAAACAATAAGATACAAGATTTCAGCTAGTGAATTGGCAGAGGTTAAAAACAAACTATACCGTATCCCCAGTGCTGGCATAGGTGGTATAAGGGAGATACTTATGTATTAATGGTGCAAGTTCAAGATGACTTCAGCTTTTTGGAAAGCAAAATGTATTAAGATCCTCAAACTAATTGCAGACCTTTAATTTGTCCTACGAGGATGATCAGAAATGGGCACCAAGATTTATACATAAGAATTTCACTGTAATACTATTTATATCAGTGAATAATTAGGAACATCCCAAATAGCTAAGAATTATGGGAAATGATAAAATGAATCATAGACTGTACATATAATGTAATATATTTTGAATAAAATCAAATCTTTAGTGAACTTTAATGATAGTCAATGCAAATAACAAATTTAAATGAAATTATATACAAGATCATATTAATTTAATATACTTAGCAGTAATATTTTCTGCCAGTCACATTTTTGTATTTTCCATATTGTCTATGTGGTATATACAATTGGTTCTTGTTATTTGCAGTAGTTATGTTATGTGAAGTCTGAATTAGCAAATACTGAACCATTGCTCCTATGGGTAATACAGGGTTAGGTTCCTGTGAATGTTTTCATCAATGATCAAAACATCACCTTGTTTTATGTGTGTTTCTGTTTAAAGACAACCATAAAGATACGTATGGTTGATTCGTTAACATTGACCTCACAGCCAACTCATGCCTGAATGAAGCCTATTTAACACACGTGTTTCCTCTGTAAAGCCCGTCATGGCCTTCCTACACAGAGGAACACTGGACAGCATTTCAGCACTATGCTTGGGGGTCATTTTAAAAAAGGGAAATCACCAAAAACCCTCAAAAGTGAGGAAAATATGGCACTAAATAGATCCCCAAAAGACAGTTGTTTGCAGTATGTGAGTTGAGACAAGAAGGCAGAGTGTCACCTTGTTTTACCTCAGCTGGAAACATGTGCCTGGGACACCTCAAATTTTCCACCACTCTGCACACGTGTGTGTCTGTGAATGACCACGTGATCGCTGTGAGTTTTGACGGGGGTTACAGATACATTTCAGCAAGCAGACAAACTCACAAATATAGAATCCATGAGTAACGAGCACCCACTGTATATTTATATTTATCATCATTAAATAATTTAATGATATGATTCACCCCGCAGTTCATTTACTCTTTCACTCATATCCTGAACAAATAATTATTGAGCATTTATCATATGACTAGCACCATTCTGGACACTTGGGCTACAGTAGTGAATAAAAGTTCTCATTTTCATGGGGGAAACAGAGTACTGTAATATCATTCCATTTTGTCGTAAGTGACATGAAGAAAACTAAAGCTAAATAAGAAAATAGAGAATGTCAGAGGGTGCTATATTATGTACAGTGGTCAGGGAGGCCTCTTTATAGAGATGACATTTGGCCAGAAACTTGATTAAACTGAGGTCACAAGCCACATTCATATCTTAGTAAAGGACATTCCAAGCAGTGGAAAGAGCAAATGCAAAAGACCCTGAGTCTTCTACTTGCATAATATACTTGAGGGAGCCAGGGTGGGTAGACCAAAATGAGTGATAGGAAAAGGGGTTGGAGGTGTAGCCAGGGGCAAGAGCATATATGACCTTGTAGGCCCTGGAATGGACTTCAGCGTTTATTCAAAGCTTGAAGGGAAACCATTAGCAGGTTGAGAGTATGGGAGTAATGAGATCTGAATTAATGCTTAAAAGAATCATTCAGGCTGCCATGTGGAGAAATGGATTGCAAGAGGGCAAGAGTAGAGAGAGACCAGGATATGATTGAAGTCAATCAAGTGAGGAAAGATGTGATAGTGGTGAAGGTTATGAGAGTAGACTTAGTAATTTTTTAAAGATTAAGAGCTTGCTGATAAATAGGATAAGGAGTATGATGGTATGACTTCTTCAACGATACTCCAGAGGCTGTAACTAGAGCAACTGAAAAAAGATGGATTTGCCATCGAGTGAAGCAGGGAAGACTGTAGGAGGACCGGATTGGGAGTCGGGAATATCAGGAGTTCAGTTTTGTACATCGTAAGTTTTATGTGCCTATTAGGTATCAAAATGCAGACATCAAATAGGCAGTTGGATATGAGAGTCTGGAGTTAGGGAGATACTAGGGCTAGAGATAGGCATTTGAAAGTGATGAGTGCATAGTATTTAAATCCCTGTGAATGGAAAGTGCACCAGGAGAGTGAGAGTGTGTACAGGGAAGAGAAGAGGCTGGAATACTGAACCTGGGGCTATGGATCCAGATAACCAGTAGGGTACTTTTGAGTGAATTAGAAGGAGACTACCCATTTGAGAGGGCGTAAAGTGCCCTGGCCACTTCCAGCATTTAGAGGAATTGAATTTGATTGAAACTGTAAAGAATAATGATAAGTACAACTTTAGATATGCTCTATTAAACCAGTGCACCAGATGTTGCTCTGTTCTGCATATAATATTATATGTCGTTTGTATTATCTGTGAAGGAGCCTTTGTTTTAAGGGAAAAAAAATACTAATGTACTTGTGTACACATGCATGCACAAAATACCACACATATGTGTATGGATGTGTATATGTTAGCCCTGAAAATTACCTACTTTTCACCCTACGGTCTTGATTATCATCAAAGTCCATATATAGTTATTTGGAGAGTAGCACACGTTTAATAGCACATGCTGTTCTGAGTTTGAGAGGCTCTGCAAGTGTGCAAAGACGTATCACGTAGAAATTCGTATATTTTTAAATGCATGCGAATTATTTTTATTCATTTTGGAAATCTTTGGTTCCAGCGTCTTCTAATCAGAACTCTGAGCATATTCTTAAGAAAAATGCTTTGAGAAAAACCAGACATCATTTTCGTGGCTTTAAGACTCTACCACTGCGTGCTCTTCACTATATATTTTTTTCATTTGGCATGAGTGACAAACAAAAATCGCATATATGTAAGTTATACAGTGTGATGTTTTGATAAATGTATATAGTGTCCAAAAGCTAATTAACATATTCACCACCTCACAGAGTTACCTTTCAGTTTGTGTGTGTGTGTGTAGTGAGAACACTTAACATCTATTCTCTTAGCAAATTTTGAGTATACAATCCATTATTATTAACTATAGTCACCATGTTCTATATTAGGTCTTTGGAACTTACTCATTTTATAACGGAAAGGTTATAACCTTTGATCAGTTACCTTCCCCTTTCCCCCATCCTCCAGCCTCTAATCTACTCTCTGTTACTAGGTGTTCAACTTTTTTTTCCATGTCACATATAAGTGAGATCATGAAATATTTGTCTTTCTGCGTCTGGCTAATTTCACTTAATGTAATGTCCTCCGGGTTCATCCATGTTGTTGGATATGGCTGGATTTTATCTCTTTTAAGGCTGAATAATAATATTGGGTCGTAGGGAAAGTAATGACGCTTTTTTGCATTGAGAAACATAGAAAAATATGTCATGACTTTCCTGATGACCCAATACATACATAAATGCATGTATATATACACACACACATATAAACACACACATATATGTATGTATGTCACATTTATATATGCATATGTCACATTTTCTTTATCCATTCATCTGTCCATGGACACTTATTGGGTTGTCAGAAAAGTCATGATACATTTTTGCAACAAAAAACGTAGAAAAAATACGTCATGACTTTTCCGACAACCCAATAGATTGTTTCCATATCTTGGCTACTGTGAATAATGTTGCAATGTACATAGGCATATAGATGCCTCTATGAGATAGTGATTTCAGCTTTTTTTAAAAGGGAGGGAGACTGATAGGTGTGTTTGTATTTTGATTATATTTGCATGCACTGCAACATGATCATTCTGATGGGAATTAGAACAGGCAGGTGATTGCAGGAAATGGGTGCAGTTTGAACAGAGGTACAGATTGTGTCGATAGTAAGCAAGAATTCTGTGGTAACCACTGCTGTAACACATTCCAAGACACCATTGCCTTGTGGCAGTGAGCAACACCGTTTCCGACGCTTTTTCATCGGTAACAATGAAGGTAGACAACTGTTTCTCCAGAAAATAGAGCCAAACGGCAGCCCTGCTAATGGCTTTCCTAGAGAAATGCTATTTACCAAAATAAAGCCTAGAAAAGTGAGATTCAGGTATGTGCCTGTGAACTCCACCTGGATGTAGATAACCAGCTACTCTTGAATTAATGTTGGTCAGCATTGGAAGCGTTATCTGGTTTATATTGTAATCTTCTAGAGAAAGGATTATATGAAAGTGATCTCTGACATTTTCATTTTTACCTTTTTGTGACTATTTTACAATAGCAGCAATGTAGGTTATAGAATTTTCCCCGTTGTCAGTATTTTTAATAAGTAAACTAATAGACTTGGAATTAATACCTGGAAAGAAACATAGTTCTTAGCCTTGAGAATTTTTTTTAAAAACATAATTTACAGGTACAATTTAAACTCTTTCATTATGCACTCTAATCTTATTTTGTAATAATATCAAGTCTTCCATGATCTGGAATCCCTTTTTTAGTAACTCTGGAGCCATAGCAGTGAGAGTAGGAAGGAAAGGAGAAATTTTGGGAAAATGCAGGACTTAAATACTTAATGGATTTGGGGTGTGACATGAGTGGTAGATGAGGAAACCACAGTGGGTAGAAGGGTTGCAAAAACAGGAGGAATATTTGTATGCACCTAACCAATATATGCAATAATTTGAAACTTCCTGCATCTATTTTTCAAAACGCACATGATCCCCTGAATGGATTTCTCTTCCAGCATCAGCAGTGTCATAAAACTAACATTCCAAAGTAGCATAAAAATCCAAGAATTAGCTGCAATTTATGATTCAATAGCAATTAACTTTGGAAGGACATATAAAGAAATATTTATTCTGCCTGATCAAATTTCAAAACAAGTATATAGCAGGGTCAAACATTTAGCATATTTGTATTTTGTGTTCTATCTGCGTTTCTATTTTGAAAACTAATTATTTCTCTAAGATTTACTGTCATTTAAAGTAGTTAGCACAAAAGTATATTCTGAGCCTTAATGTGATGTTAAAGGCTCATGAAGTTCAAATATTTTGCAAAATATAATTTAATTTTCTGTGGCTGTTAATCACTGTAGATTCGCTTCTCTGTAAACACAGTCATGTGCAAAGTAAATCACACTCACAATTTATTATATACGAAAAGAAATGTATATCTGTAAACAGCCTGTTTTCTTCTTGCTTCTCTAACAACCATAATCAGTTAATCATCTTCATCCTAGGCCTTACTCTGGTCCTCCATGGTCTTAAAACAATGGGGAGTTGTTGTGATTAATGAAGCTGCTTGCAAGATGATGTTTAGGACCATAGTCATGTTGAAATATTAAAATGTGCACATGGTAAGCAAATATCTGAGATTGGAAGAAAGAAGCGCTCTGTCTCCCATAAGTGATTTCAAACATCAGCTAGAAACAGTCAATCTGAGTTAAATCAATTCTACACCATTCTCCAGATTCTTGAATTGCAAGATTGTGCCAGGTGGCCTTGAGGGAGTGTCTCCAGACCAGAGTACCGACTCTGTTGCTGGTCAGCATTGTTCTCATCAACAGTGCTTACTGCCAGCTATCCAAGTGTGCAACATGTGAGCGGCTGTGAGCACGCGAGTTCTGTAGCACCTTAAATGAAAAATAAGTAGTGCCTGTCACAGTTGTTTTTGCTAGAGCTTTTGGACTCACGTGCTTGATTTCCGCTGTTTTTGAAAATTTTTATTATTTGCATGAAAGAAAAAAGAAATCACTCCGTTGGCATTTAGGAGGAAAAACATGCTAATTAAACTGTTGTGGAACATATTATCCGCTTTAGTTTTACACTGAGAATTTTAATGCAGAGTCAGTTTAACAGGCTTTAGAAATCAGAATTTGCTGGGCCCTTTATTATCACTCCGAATTCACTGAAAAAGTCCATTCCCAGGGATATTGCGAGTGCAAAGCAAGGCCTGACAAAAATAACATTTATTTCATGCAAGTTTCATTAGCCCGAGTGCTAGCTGAAGATAAAGGGGGAAAATGTTTCACAGGGAGCCATGTGAGGTATTACTATATACAGATTTTTAGCAACGAAACCCAGAAGTCTGAAAAGCCATCAGGTATTGCTTTGAAAGGAATCCAGAATTATATGGATTTTGAATATGTTGAAAAATGGCTTAAATGTACTGAGTTGTTCACAGCCTTTGGCTTTTACTTTTCATGTGAGTTATATCTGAACAAGGATTTTATTATAGTCAGTGTTGTTCATGCTGCTATAGTTAAGTTTGTCAGCATTTCCATTACCACCCCACTATTTCAGTTGGGGTTCATAACTCAGCTTTAGAAGTCACCCTGGGCTAAGGGTTGGCATATGCATTTTCAACTTGTGGTGGTGATGGATATAAGTGTGATTAAATATGTAGTAAACATTCAAATTAACATATACTGCTTTTTATGCTATGAAATATTTTATTGGAATCATATATTGTTGTTCCTTAATTATAGAAACTGCCTGACAAATGTTAGCTCTGTCAATATAACTGATTAACAGAGTTAAAGCAAAGTTTTTCAATCTAATTAGTCCTTGTAGCCAAGAAACTCTGAGCTTGTCTTGGAGCCATGAGCAAAAACACTTTCTGTTACCCACTGAGAAACGGCTTCCAAAAGCACTACGTAATGTATCAGCATTCCAGCCAAACAACTGGTTAGTTCTGTCCAGAACTTAGTGAGTGCCATGGGGATTGAAAGGTTAAACTGACCATTTGAGATTTTACATATATCCATGGCCACATATGCAGGTACCTACCAGGTATTTAAAAATGGAAATGTATTTCTTTTGAATTAGTCTCATTTTTCTGGCAATAAAGTTTCCTGGTTATGAAAACGGAGATGTTATAGAGAGTTAGGAACTATAGAAAAAATGATTAAAGACATAAAATAATAAAGAATAATTAAATTACCTCTAATCCCTCAAACCAGGCCACTGATTCCATGTTGGTATATATCCTTCCATTTTTTTTATATTATTCATACACACAGATACATACATTGATTGAGGAGTGGTTAAGGGGGAAACTTTACTACAAATAACGTTTCTCTCGTTTTGTTTTGTTTTTTGAGGCGGGTAGCATTCACCGTAGGAATAAGATAGCATTTACTATAAGGAGTTCTCTGATGTGACATTGAGGTTTTCCAGGTCCGGGGAGTGACACATACAGTGGGCCTAAGGCAGAAAGACTTTAATGTGTTCTAGGACCTGAAAAGGAAGTGTGGCTATAAAATAGCATAGAAAGGGGAGAGTGGCCTCTGATGAGGCTGCAATGGCTCGCCATGGCTGAGTCGTGGTAGAACTGAGCGCCCAGTGAAGTGCCTGAAGGAAAGGAGGCCCTCAATAAATAAGCATGTTCCCTTCCTTCTGGGCTTGGGAGATGACGTAGCCTGGGCTGAGGGTTTTAGGGTCAAGTTATATGAATTTTTATGTTATGTAAAAAATTTCTCTCAGATTTGATTCATCATCACTACTATCTTAAATGGAGCTCAGCCTGCTTTTTGTGAAGGTGCCGATTTTCTTTTCTTTAGCCCCTCTTCCCCTCCACAGCGCCGCATGTACCCATGAGTGTAGAAACGCGGTGCCTGTTTGTGCTGCTCAGTTTTTCTTGGCTTTTTCATGTTGCCACATTTCCCTCTCACCAGCCCATTATGGCTTTTTTCCTCTACCTGGATTCATCTTCTCTTCTTTTTCTGATTCCCTTGCAGCTTATGATTAGAGCTGGTGATACGAATACTGCAAATTAGTGAGAGGTCAAAAAAACAGCAAGACTCACACGTAAAAATTTCTCAGGACGGTGAATCTTTAAAACGAAATCTTTCTACCAGAAAGGTTACGTACTCTCCGTGGAACTAATAAATAGACTTTGTAGAGACTTATGCCAGTAAAAATAGGTCTATTACAGTAAGCAGCAGAATTCATGCCTCAGATATCTGTATTAAGGGAGAGAAAGGGGCACAAATTTAACAAGATTATGACAGAAATAGTACTGGCATTAGTGAAAGCTGACTTGCAGACTGTTTAACAAAGTACTCTGTTTCGTTCTGTGGAATAACAAAAGGACAATATACAGCATATTCAGGAAGCTCATGCGCCCGCTGCACAAGAAGCCATCATTTGGGCATATGCTCCAGGTGTGTAGGTATGAATGCTTTTACTACTAGCAGCAATTAGTCCTAAAGTACCAGTTTTGTTTGTCTTTACCTGTCTTAGACAGTTGCCTCACAGGTTTTAAGTATTATTTCTAAGTGTTATTATCAGTAAGTTATGTTTAATGTGCAACCATTATGTTTAAAAAAGAAAAAGGAATATATATTTTCCTAGTAATTGTTAATGTGTTCTTTAAATAATATTCTAGTGGATTCATTTTTTTCTAGAATGAGAGATCCTTTAAAAATTAGTTAATAACATTTGGCATTTCAACATCTCCCTGCCAATTTTTTTTTATTTTATTGAATATACCTTTTATAGGGAAGGAAAAGCTTTTTTCTTCTCTATCCTTCTAGGTTCTCTGGCTGGGCCCCTGTAAATTAGACTGACAAACGATAGGATAAGAGGAGAAAAACAAACAAGTTTATTAAAGCATGCACACACATGAGAGTACTCAATGATGAGTAACTCAGAGGGGTGGTTTGAACTGAGCTTACATAGCATCTGCACAAAAGAATAATGAGTTTTGTAGAAAAGTGCCAAGACAAAGAGAAACGTCTTTGACTTTGTAGGGGCAGCAAATTATGAAGAGGTAAATAAAAATATGGAGAAAATTAATAGATGATGAGGGCTGGCTAGTAAGATTTGTTATGTAGATTTCCCTGGTGCTGTCTCTGGGCTGATTGGAGTTGTCTCCTGTAATTAAGACTCATTCTGCCCTTCATAGTTGAGAAGGCTAGGGCAGTGTGGTATTTTTGTGTCTCCGCTGTAATTGTCTGCAGCTCAAAATAGTCCTTATGTCAAAGTGGCATATTCTGGGGTGACCTCTTCTACTAGCCTTCAATGTCATGTATATTCTAGCACAATGCTATGGAAGTGGGTGAGAAAGAGGGTTCATCCGTACAATGCACACAGATCCCACCATTGTTATTTTGACTAAATCCCCCGTATCTTTAACATCATTTATCATGTTTTAATACAAATATAATCTGGAATTTAAAGACTGCCATTAAGAATGGTTTCTTGATGAGCATTTCTTCTTAAGATCGGGAACCTTAAAATATGGGCATAGAATATAATTCAGTTAAATGAACAATGTGTACTGTGCATAATTCTCTGTGCTAGATACTGTAAGGTGGCACAAAGATGAGTGAGGTTGGGACCCTGCCCTCCAGAGACTCAATCTAGTATGGGAGGTAGCTATATTACCACCCCATCCCCAAAATCAGAAGAAGAAAGATCCTAAGAAGCTGTCATGGTAAATTATTTTTTACATATTTTGGCTCTTTTAAAATTTGCAACATTCCTATGGATTCCGAATCCCCTCTGTTTTAGGAGAGGAACTAAACTCAGAACGGTTAAGAAATTCACCTAAAAGTCACATAGGCACAATGTGAAGTCCATACTGATTTTCTAGAACTGTAGGAAATATACAGAGTCCTGTAGTTATAGATTCTTGAAATCATAATATTCTGGAACCAACAGTTCTAAGGCCATAGGTTGCCAGAACCACAGCATGAAACCTCAACCCATATTTTCCTGAAACCTATATTAATACAATACTTACATAATATTGATTCTAGGATTTCAGTTAAGGCAGCAATGAACGTGGGCCAAAGTTGTCAGAGGAGATAACACTTACAGGTTCTCTATGGGTGTAGGTGTTTGACAGCAAAGAGAAGTAAAGGCAAGAAAATCAGTGGTGTTAATTATTGGGTTGTTGGAAAAGTCATGATGCATTTTTGCAATGAAAAACATAGAAAAAATACGTCATGACTTTTCCGACAACCCAATACATAGGCAACAGGAACAGTTTATCTGCAGATGGCAGTGACATAATTGGCTTGATTGTCACATGACTGGGCCCAGTTAGGTCATTAGGAGATAGAATTATGTTAGGTAAGAGTTGAAAAGTTGAGTTTTGATTCACGCATTAAGCCTAAGGGGACGTTATCTAACCCTGAGCAAGTGTATGGTTTAATAAAAGTGCTATTCTAGGAAAATTATTCCAGCCCTGGTAACAAAATGTCTTTAAAAGATTAGCAATAGATGGGAGTACAGTGCATTTCAATCTTTCTCTAAAATTCATTGGTATAACAAAGAAAGCCTATCTTGTTACTTCTGTTTTAGTTAAGAAGCAGCCAGAGTTTTAGCCTCATGTCGTATTTTTCAGTCTTGTAACATTTCATATTTTAATCTACAATTCTTATAAAATATATTTGCAGCCTTCTTATTCTGGCATCCCAAGTTTAACCATTCTTTCATAGTATCCATCTCTTAATATCTCTTCTTAGTATACTTTTGTAATATTCCTTCTTAAATTCTTCTTAGTATTTCTTCTATGACCTTAATAGTATCAATTTCCTTGGATTTATCTTCTAATTCACTAATTCTCTCTTTAGCTGTACCTGCTCAAGTCATCTGTTAAGAATCAGTATAGTGTGGTAGCTATAAGTCAAGCTTTGAAGCCAGAGTTCCTAAATTCAAGGTTTTTTCTCTGCAACTTAACTAGCTGGGTGATGTTGGGCTAGTTTCTTTCTTTCTTTTTTTTTTATTAATAGTTTCAGGTATACAAACCAATGCAATAGTTATACTTTTCACCCCTCACAAAGTGACAGCCCCCCTCTCCCAATCCACCGCCCCCCCCGATATTATACATATCTATTACAATGCCATTGACTCCATTCCCCACACTATACTCCACGTCCCGTGACTATATGTATATATAATTATAGTTGGCATACAATATTATTCAATGGCAACTTCAGATGTACAGTGCAGTGGTCAGGCCTCTACGTCTTCCATGAAGTGGTCTCTCTAACAAGACATGAGTCTACCTGACCCCCTAAAAGATATTTACAACATTATTGATTATATCCCCCCAAACTGTCTTTCATATCCCCTTGGCAATATTGTAGTTACCAATTTATGTTGTCTTGTCCCTTCCCCTCCCCTCTCTTCTTAACCTCTCTGTGCTGCTGTGTCATCATTTGTAAAATGGAGATAAGAATAGCATGTGCCTCATAGGTTTATTTTCGTGTTAAATGAGTGAATGTATGGAATGACCTTACAACAGAACCAATGAATTTTTCTATTTTATTATTGAGGTTTCACAATTTTAATATTTATACTTTCCCTTTTTTGATAAGCTTGTTTCGTTTTTCTAGCCTATCCATTCTTTTCCCCCTCTTGCTTTCTGCTACTCATGTCTTTCTTCATTTCTTGGATCATTTGAACATATTTTAAAATCTCCTTCTGATCATTCTGATATCTTTAGTTCCTACATTCTGAATTTGATCCTTTGTTATTTCTGCTATCTCATAAAGCTTTGTTTGTTCATAGGATTTGTAATCTCTTTACTTGGGAGCTCACCTTCAACATAGATTGTTTTCTGTGGAAGTTTCAGACTCTGGGTTGTGGAGGTACCATATGGAATGGTTTCTGTTTTTCTGCTCTGCCGAGTTTTACCAATTTTTGTATTCATTTTTCAGTACAGGGTTCCCACTCAGGTTGGTAAAGCATGGCATCCCACTTTTCTACCCACACCTTGACAGGGTTAGCTTAATTACCCCTCAGCAAGTGGCTGATGTTTTTCTAACTTTCCAGATGGGACCACCTTTCCAGGCTCCTAGCCTTACTCGGGGAGCTCAGTTCCAGTTCTTCATGTAGAAGAAACGTGTGACATAATTTAAATTTCCTATGCAGATAGAAAAACCCGAGTCTTTATGTTTGTGTTTAGTTCCATATTTTTCTTGGCCTAGCCTTTAGCTCCCTATCAGAGCTTTGGCTTTGAATTTCTTTTTTGTTTCTGGCCCCTGAGAATTTGCCAATCTGAATATTTAGCCTGGACTTTTTCCTTAAATTTTATACAGAATCACTTGCACAGCATTAGTAGCGTTTCACATTAGCTTATGCTGCCATTTTGTTTGGTAGAATACTGTCAAGAATGACAATGTAAATTTACCAAAGTTATATTTCTTTAATAAGTAAAGTGGCTCAATGATATGCATTACTTGATTCATAAGCTTTTCCCCTCTCGGCCTGATTGAGATGCTATTGACATATAATATAATAAATTTAAGGTACATAATGTAATGATTGGGTGTAATATATATTTGAAAATGATTATCACATTAAGGTTATTTAACACATTCGTCTTCTCACATAATTACCTTTTTTATGTGTGTGGTGATACATCGAAGATCACTGTTTTCAAATAAGTAAGCAAGATTCACTAAAATCGAGTTTATTGAAAATCTATTTGAATATATATTTTTAAGGGCATCGCTATGTTAGTTCAATTTCAAAGACGTTCTCAACATTTAAGATACTTACAGTCTAGTTGGAGGCAAGGAATAAATAAATGAAGTATAATGAAAAGTGCTAAGACACTATGCAAAACAACTATTTGATAATCCTGTAGATCAGAGTCAACTGGGCAGGGGTACCTTGAAATAGCAGATTACACAACTGTACCTATACACGCCTAAGGCATTTTCTACATTCCAAAAAGAAATTGTATAAAATTCCCCTCCCCCAATCTTTATTGTTGGTTTGCCAAAGGGAGGCCCATTTAGGGTTCTAAGTTTACACTATGATTTTTTTTTAATAAGAAAAAAAGAGACACTGAATTGCATATGGTAAACTGAAATTGTCAACCCTGAGCCATAGCCATGCATCAGATTTAGAAATCTGTGTGTCTTCTTTTTACACACATTGGCTTTCCAATGTTAACCTGAATGACTTGAAACTTTTCAGAGAATGTGTACCTAATGTGATCTTTCTTGTGCTAAACAGTGTTTTTTTTTTCCATTCTTGACCATTAATTCTTAGAAGTCTTTATTACCTTTTTTGGCATTTAAGAATAAATGAAAATTCTCTACTTTATCCCTTCACCTCGCTGGGTTTTACAACTTCTCTGACCATGAACGATAGGTTAGGATTTTATACTGTGATTGATATAAAAGACGGTGGGAATATGTATTATACATCATGGAGTTTGTTGTATGGTCCTCTGTCAAATACCTGTCCTCATGGTACCCCATGGCATCATAAAAACAAAATGGAAACTGCAGCAGAGGATCAAGAGAGGAATATGTTAGAGTAAATAGTAAAGCAGGAGGAGGACACATTGCATGCCGCGTATTTTGTTGTTTCAGCAAATGGGTTTTAAATGCTGACTATGTGCCAGGATTACATTAGACACAGGTAATACTGGTGATCGAGGCCGATGCGGTCACTGCCTGCCTGGTGCTTGCACTATCATAGGAGAGACAGACAATTAGTAACAAAGATGTGATTATAGCCTTCGATGTATGCTAAGAAAGCAACATACTGGGTGCCAATCATGGACAGTAATACTATGGGGCAGGTGCAACAGGAGAGCCGCTTCTGATGTGTGCTCCCAGATGGCTTCTCTGAAGAGCTGCCATTCAGAGGGGGTCCTAAAGGCTGAGAAAGCAGCTCCAGTGTTTTCTGTTGGCAGAGTCAGTGTTTCATGGGAGACGGAAAATAGTTTCCATAGAAACATAATCAAAATAAGATTCTTTAAATCCTATCCTGCGAATTGTGCTTTCTTTGTTTGTTTGTGAATATTTCACTTCACATCCATCCTTCAGAAGCTAATGCAGTTTCAGAACAAACTAGCATAGGCAGCAAGCACGCACTATTCTGCATATTAACACTGCGTTAATACTGGAGTGCATATCTGAATGTTGCTAAGAGAGGAAATCTTAAAAGTTCTCATCACGAGAAAAGAAATCTGCGGTTATGTATGGTGACGGGTATTAATTAGACTTATTGTGATGATCATTTCACATTATATACAAATATGAAATCAGCATGTTTTACAGCTGAAACTAAATATAATGTTATATGTCAATTATACCCCAATTAAAAAAAACCCTGCAGCTCTTATAAAATCTCCCTCCCTCCCACTTTCTTCGTCTCCCCCCCCCTCTCATCTTTAGGAATATTAAATTTGTTTCCATATTGCTTTATTGTCCCTTCCTACACTTGGAGAAAGATGTTTATACTTTGAGCTGTTTGAGAATAACCAAAAAGATGTTAACATTCTTCTTCAATGAGTTCTAAGTTTTTTTATTTGATTTTTTTAACAAAGCAACACATTTGTCAAAAATTCCTCTTTTTTATTAATTTTTATTAATAGGTGATTGCCTTATGTATTATATACTACGTAATTGTATGATATGGAAAAAAGGGAAGATGTCCTTGTGGAATGCTGTTTTAGAGGAGACAAAAAGCCTCTGGCATAATGTAATGCATACTGCTGCTCATTCATGCCTTGAAGATCATTCTGTGATATACAATGTCAATAAAGTGGTGTTATTATTGACAGCATTACTGATACATTAAAGATGGTGGCATAATTAAATGTTTAGGAAATTCTGAGAGGTGCACGTATCTATTTTTTGAAAGCAGGTTAGAGTGTAATCCAGAAATGGAGAGATGAAAATAAAAACATAAACACTTGGTGCTACAGGGCCTATTGAATAGTCTTCCTTCCTTCTAGAAGACTAGAAATATCTTCTAGGCAAACCGTAGTCTTTGATATTTTTTAAATGTTAGTAAAAACTTTTTAAAAACATTTATAACATATTTCATGGTTATAGAAGAACGCAAACACACACATACACATAGCATGTAAATCATAAAGAATAATAATTTCAAAATCCACGAACTTACCACTCAACTGAAGAAATGAAACTATCGGTGCCCCTGTGTGCACCTATCTCTTAGATCTCATCCGCCTTCTCCCACTCCAGAGGAACCCACTGTTCCGAACTACATGTCTATCGCCCCTTTCTTTTTCTTCCTAGTTTTACCGTGAGAAATCTCTAAACACTATGTTGTCTACTTTTGCTCAGTTTTGAACCATTCATTATATAAAGGGAATCATAAAATGTGCATTATTCTGCAATTATTTTTTTCATTAAGCCTTACGTTTCTGACCGTTACTAAGGTTGGTGTATGCACCCGAATTTCAGTTCCCCTGCCCTGTAGTTTTCCATTGGATGAATGCACCACAGTCCCTTAGTCATTCTCCTGTTAGTATACATGCAGTTGCCCCACTCCCCCTAGTCTTGTGACTACAAACCAAGCTGATGTGAACAGTGTTTTATTTGCCTCCTGATGCATGTATTCAAAGAGTTAACTCAAGGGTGACTTTTCTCAAATATTTTGACCTCAGAGCCCCTCTCTCTACATTGTTACCAATCCAGGACTCCAAGAGCTTTTGTTTCTGTGGGTTACATGTATCAATATTTATTGGGTTAGAAATGAAAACATCATTTTCCGATATAAGAGTACATAAGCACATATTCCATTAGACATCAAAGCATGATGTTATTGTAACATCAAGCCACTTTCTCCTTTATCTTAAAGATAAGCCACTTTCTCCTTTAAAAATTGAATAAAACTTTTGTTTGTTAATTAATTTATTGTTTTTAATAATATTAAATACAAAAAAGGGATTTTTTTTAGCTGTTGATGAAAAATGATGCCACGTAAATAACCCCCATTGGAAATAACACATATATGCTCTCTGAGTTGAAACAATGGAATGCTGATTTTTGAAATAAAATTCGACAATTTGTACGTGCTGCTCCATAGTGTATTTTTCCATAATAAATTTCCAAGGAACAAACTTTTAAAATCTGAAACAAAATTTTTTTTAAATTAATGACAAGCACAAGTATTCAACTTTTAAATGGGAAAGTGACTTATGGGCCACCCTGTACATCATGTAGACTGTAAAACTCCACTGCACATTCTTTTGAGAATAAGAGTGAACAAGGCAAATAATGTCTTAATATTATTATGATAGTAGCTTTCACCTCACCAGCCTGCTAAAGGGGCCTCAGAGACCCCGAGTGTCCCTAGATTACAAGCCGAGACCTACTGTTCCAGTATAAATCTAGGATTAGAATTATCAAGTCAAGAGTGACTATATGTCTCTTTAAAGTTACGAGATAATACTACATGTTTTTTTCCAAAGCAGTTGTACCAATTTATACTTTCAGTAGCAGGATATAAGTATTTCCTTTGCTACACATTCTGGTCAACTTTTAGTATTGTCAGACTTTTTCATTTTGATCACTCTAGTGGTGTAAAATGGTGTCTTGCTGTGCTTTCAAATTGCATTTCTGTGATCACTAATGAGGCTCAAGATTTTTATTAGCTACTCGGAAAAACTGCTGGGTCTTTTTCCCATTCTCTTATGGACAGTCTTTTTCTTAAGTCTATTAATGATTTCTTTAATACTGGAGATACTAATCCACTGTCAGTAATATGTGATGCAAATATCTTGTCACAGTTGAGGCTTCTATTTTTACTTTTTAAAACCATGCCTTTTAGTGAACAGAATTTTGTTTTAATTTAGTATAATCCATTTTTATCTATCATTTCCTTTACGGCTTAGGCTCTTTGTGTTTTAAGAAACTCTACCCTGAGGTCATCAAGATATTCCCCTCTGTTTTCTTTCATTCATTCAAATAATATTTATTGGTCATATATTGTTGCAGGTACTGTGGCTATGGCAGTGAAAAAAAATATGTAAAAACCTAGATCCCTGGAGCTTACATTCAGAAGGTGAGGAGGAAAACAGTGAACGAATGAGCAAGTAATGATTTCAGAGGAAGGACAGTGATGAACATTATGGAGAATCATAAAGCATAATGAGAGTACACGTGGTCAGAGCTGAGTTTCTCTAGGTCAGAACTGCAAAGTGCAGAGTTCCCAAGGCAGTTACGTGCTTGGGGAGTTTGAGGCAAAGTGAGAAGACCGGGTGGCTAGAATTGAGTGAGCAAGAGGAAGACTATTCGGAGGTAAGGTCAGGTAGATCACACAAGCCCAGAGGAGGTAGGGCCTCCGAGGCCATTGTAAAGACCTGAGCTTTTACTTTGAATGGGAAGGCACTGGAAAGATTTGAGCCAAGAAATCACATGTTTTGATAACTTAGATTTCCAAAAGGTCACTGTAGCTGCTGTTTTGAAAACAATCTATAGGCAAGCAAGGGAGGAAGCCAGAATAGTTAGGAGGCTTTTTCGGTCATCCAGGCAGAAATGATGGTGGCTTGCACCAGGTGATGGCAGTGGTGAAAAAAATAATCAGATGCTTGATGTATTTTGCAGCGAAAGGTTTGGAAATTGATGAGACATAGTTTTCAAGATAAATAGAGGAGTCAAAAATGACTTAACTCCTCATTTTGGGGGGCATTATTTTTTGACATGAGTAACTAGAAAAAGAAAGTCGTCTTTTAAAGAGATGAGGAAGACTTCAGGTAGAATAGGTTCAGGTTCAGGTGTAAGGACTTCCTTTTGGGCATGTTAGTGGTCTTATGCCCATCGGTTTTGCAAGCAGGGATGCCTAGAACGCAGTTGGAGATATGAGCCTGGACTTATTGGGAGAAGTCCAACCTCGCTGTATAAATCTGGGAGCATATACATAGTCTTTTGAAGTCATGAGAGTAGGTGAGATTACTAAGGGAATAATTATAGATAGAAAAGGGAAGAGGCCTGGACTGATTCATGAGACCCTGCAATGTTTAGAGGTCGGAAAGATGAAGAGGAACCAACGAAGGGCACAGAACAGTGACCAGTGAAATAAAACAGTATTTAAGTGGCGCCCTGGAAGTCTTGGGGAGAGAGTGATCAAATTTGGAAATAAAATGAGGTCAAGTAAAAAGAATACTGAGAATTAAATATGGAATCTGGCAACCTGCCCTTGACAACTGCTGTTTGGCTAGAGTGTGGTCGGGGGAAGAGCCGGATTGGAATAGATTGAAGAGAGAAGGGGAAGGGAAAATTGGTAATAAGTATTTTCTGCTAAAACGTTTATATTTTTAACATAGTCTTTACTTATTACAAAAGTAATAGTGCTTTTAATAGAGAGTTTAAGAAAGTCTTAAAAAGAATAAAATGTATATTTTTCTTTGATCCAACCATAACCACTGTTAATATTTTGGGTTATAGCTTTTAGGTTTCTTTTTTTTTTTCCGTGCATTTTAATAAATTGATTATCTAAACCAAAAATGAAAATACAGTGTACATATGTTTGCTCTGATTTTCTTGCAGAACAATATACCATGTTTGTCTTTCCTTCACACTAAATAGTTTTACGATTTTTAGTCCTAGTATAGCATTTTATTATGTGGCATGGCTTCTATATAGCCAATACCCTATCAGACAATTAGGTTATTTTCAGTTTTCAACACTATTCTTTAGAAAATGCTGCAATGAACATATGACTATGAACAAATGGGCTTTCATGGGCATATTCTTAAAGATTTAGATGATTAGTCCACTGGGACATATCCAAAAGTGAAATACTCTGATGGTGGTGGTAGATCTGGGAACCATGTCATGCAAAGAGAGGGCATATGAAGAATTGCTCCCATAGCAACAGTCAGAAGGGTTTCAGGGGAAGAGGAGAAATGTCGAGCCGCAGGAGGAGCTCCCATCCACAGCAAAGATCTGAATAGAGTTGCTGCAGTTGTTTTTATTGCAGTTTTTAAATCAGAAACTTTCTATGTTGCACTGAAGTGTAGGTCACATAAGTTTATTATACCACATATTTTATGCATTGTAAAATCAAACACAGACCCATTTGGATTATTTGTGTGTGTGTGTGTGTGTGTGTGTGTGTGTGTGTGTGTTTTAGTTGAGGAACTTTAATTTCTATGTAATACTACTAATGTATGGAATACACGTTTTAAAATAGAATTCTAGAATTAAAAAATATTTTTAAATTAATTGGAGAGGATTCTGTTTTCTGGGGGAAGAAATACAACGTAAACATTTTCTCTTTTTTGACCTTGAACTCTATAGTTTTCTAGTTCATTTATTATCTTGAGGAATGTAATGAACCAATCCAGTCATTGTTTTTTCTTTTTGAGGCTTCTGTTGTGATTTCCAGCAGAAGAGTCAATGTAGACGGCATTTGACGTGACATTGACGTTGCTTAGGAACCGAATCAGGAGTAGTCTCTCTCAGCTCAGATTTACAAAAGGCCAAATAACTTGGATGTATCATTGCTGCTTGCGGAAACATCTGCATCTCTCGCCGCCCTTTTCAAACATTGTATTTACTAAAGCATGAGTAAGTCAGATAAAATATTCTTTTCACTTTTAGACAGCCTCTGAATATTTCCAAGTGACAACACATTGCTTAAAAAGTCAGAGGAAAAAAATAAAGCTTTAAAAAAATCATTTTATTGTAGATGATGAAAAGAGGGCTCAAATAAAGAATTCAACAGATATACCTGATGGGGCCCTTTTTAATTGCATCTTTCTAGAACTAATCATAACTGCTACTTAACAATCAAAATCCAACCACTGTGATCTGAAGGTCATGTCCCCTAGTTTCAAATTGTCTCCTAAAACTTCCCACTCACGACTACATACTCCAGGTGGACTAAGTTACTTTCTAGTCACCACTCACAGATTATACTTTTCTATTCCTTTCTGTATGATATTCTCTGCACCTAGAGTTCCTGGTTACAAGACTTTGAAAGTCAAAATCTCATCCATAATTTTAGGTTAATTAAGTTGCCCCTTCCTCCAAGTAGGCTTCCGTGAATACCACAACTAAAAGCATAGTCTCTTCCATTGAACTTTAATTTATTTCTGTAAATTAAAGTTCTGGAACACAGTTATGGCCATATGGGATTTTGATTTGCTCTGTTACCCAATTATAATGTATGATATATACAATAAATTATCCCTTAAGTGTAAGTTTTCCTTATGAAAATCTAGCATATGTTGATTTATATGTGTATATCTTTTTGGCAACCATGAGAATTTTGAATTATGTATACACAAATCCTAAGTAGTCCTCTTAGGAACATTTTTTAAAAGTGAGGCAAGTTGAATAGGAAAGTAGCTAAAACAGCAGTGTTGAGCAGTAGAATGACAGTAGCATTTATTATATGGCACATAGTAAGGTTTTATATGCATTACCTCCTTTATCCATCACACACACCCTGTAAGGTAAGATAGTATTATTCTTCGCATTTTACACATGAAGAAGCTAGAACTTGGGGAGACTTGCCTACGTTCCCACAAATAGTCAAAGGCAGTGTATCAAGTTTTGAAATGAAGTCTTAGGACCCAGAAAGGAAAATGAGAGAAAATGTACCTGGGTTTTAGGATCGTATTCCTATGTGTGTTAGGGAGGAGGGTGCTACCTGAGTAAGAAATACTAACGCATACGCTTTGTGACTTTGTTATGGAGAGGGCTCGTAACCATGGTGGGGGGTTAAGAATAATGTATCTTTAGTTGGCATAGATACTAATGGAAAAAATACTAATAGAAGCTTTCATAAAATAATTTGATTCCTTTATGTCTCTAGAGCTGTTTTCCCATGAAACATGAAATTTTTGAATAATGCGTTATCCTAATGTGGTATTCTTCAGAAGCCTAATTCTTGGAGTTAGGTTTCGAAGAGTGTGTGTCTGTTTAAAAGAACCATTAGTAAAACTGCATATACTTTATTCCATGGTGTTGTTTTTATTACCTCTGACTGATCCTATCTTCTAATTTCCAAATTAGAACAGCTTTTGAGAAACATTTGTGAAGGAGAGGTACCTGAACCATACTTTGACTTGACCTTTGCAGACGCCATCTTAGGGCTCCCCGGCCCTTTAGAGAATAGTGACTCAGAGAAGACTGTCAGCTAGGATGTGCTACCTGTTATACTGGCATGTATTTCTGCAATGAAGGGAGGGAGAGAGGGAGAAAGGAGGGAAGGAATTTATTTTCAATATTCTGAAGGAGAAGCCTCGCCAAGGGGTTATAATAACAATTATCATAGCTATTGGCCACTTGGATGAACGAACATTGTGAATACCCAGCACTACTGCGAGTCGAGATGCTCATGTGCACACACTGCATTGTGAACCTATTTCCAGTAGATTAAAAACAAGTTATAGCAGGTTTGAGGCTTCTATTTCGCAACCACCTTTTGTGTCATTATGGTCTCAGAAGGAACTATTGAAGAAAGGAATTATTTACATTTCCTTGAACACTAAATTTCTTGTTCTATTTCACTAGTATCTAATAGACTGTCATTTTCTATCAGCATTTAAGTAATGTCACAATAGGTGGTGCCATAGCTCTATACTGACGGACAGTATAGGAAAATATAAAGTGTTTTTGACCAGTGAAATTGACAGGGGAGAAAAAATATATAAAAAGTCTTCTGAGCCCTGCTTTTAGGGAGTTCATGAACAACTACACGTTTTCTGAAGGACCGCATTCTTCTGGTCTTTGTTAGTAAAATACCTTGATTGGCTTCTTGATTCTGCTGGCAGCCAGGATGGCCGAATGCTGGGGCCTGAACGGCAAATGACGTTATTTGTAACACTGATGTCAGCCGGCATGGAGATTAACTACCATATTTGTATTAAAGAACTGCTGGGGTTGGAATCACTGCCTTTTTAAACTTTCCCCCCAACTTTGGTCATTTCTACAGACGATTTACAGTAACATAGCTGACAGCTGCCTATGATTAGTTTAGCCAGATGCTACTTGCTCTGGTAAATTCATTTTCAGCATTTGACAAGACTGCAAAGATTAGTGCCGGCTTACCTAAAAATATTTTTACAGACGGAAGATGTGTGAAAAGTCAGTTACTTTCCAGGTATATGATGACTATGTAAATTAACTGACAACATATCTTCTTTGGTGTGTATTTGTGAATCATTTGTCTGCTTTATAGAACAATTGGTGGAGTTATCTTTCCCAGGTATGTTCAGAAGATGCCCCTAAATGGAGTGCTTACTGCTTTCTGTATGTTGTTATGTTGCTCTATGAATTACCTGTGCCTCAGGGTAAAATCGGGAACCTCTGGATTAGAAAGTGGTCATAAAAATGAAACGTTCTCTCTCTAGCTGCTTCTACCATTCAACATCAAGAAAGAAGCTCTTGTCTTACTCTGAACACATTGCCCTTAAGAAGGGCTGTCTAGTGCCTGAGCTCCTTATATGATTGACCCATGATGACTAGTTTATAGGGATTTTTTTAACCTTTCCTTTTCTCCGATTCCTTGCGAATTCATTCCCCCTCTATCTTCAGTCTTTCTTTTGCACCCTCCTTTCCCTTAGCATACATTATACTACAGAAATGTGTCTTGTTAGTATTATGTTAAATTTGATTAGTTGAATAGAAGTGAATTTAGATCCTAGAGTCCATCTATTCCTTGATATCTGAGAGCACTGCCCAGTACCGTCATAGGCTTTGGGCAATTTCCTATCCTCCTCCACAAAACTGGGTGTGGCTCTGTCTATTGGAACCATGTATTATGCACTGTTAGTTCTGGAGCAGGCTGGAGGTGCTGTGCTGTCCATCCTTGTTTCATAAATGAGAAATGGGAGGCCTTAGGGTTTCAATAACTTGTCAAATGTCCCCTAGTTATTAAGTGATTTGAGTGGCATTAGAACCCAGATCTCATAGCATTCCAGTGTTCCGTCCACTTGGTTATGCTCCCTCCCAACTGGTTTGACTGTCCATTTGTATTTCTTTATACTTTGCTGGCTTCCGTTTTCTTACCAAACTTACTGACTTATCTGACTTCAGAATTTGTACTCAGAACAAAATAGCGATATGCAAGTCTTCAGTTGCGCCCCATTTTCTTTTCCTGTTTTCCTGCCTTTCTTCCTCTCCGCCTCCTATAAGATCCTCCTTTCTCCTTCATTACTGCACTTTCAGAAATTATAGTAGAATCTATTATTTTTCATTGGAATTTGCTGTTTACTTTTTCTGCATCTCTTTTGTGTTATACCCCTGAAAAGCCTGCTTAAAGAAAAGAAACACCATCCTGCTAATTGGCTTTTCTTTCTGCTCTACTGAATAAAGCACTAGATTGGGAATAAGAAAACCTTGATGTTTTTTCTTACCTTGACCAGTGACATAAATACTCTGTGCTCCACTTTTCTACTCATAAAGTCATATTTCTCTGTGCTGCAGAGTTATCAACCAAATTTAATTTAAAGTCCGGATATATTTAGGGTTTTCTCATTTAATAGTGCACAGAAAAAATGCGATGGTATTATTATATCTTAAGATATGGAAAAGAAAGATGATTATTTTGGTATTGGTGGTGATTAGTATTCATTTTTAAAGACTAGACTTTATCATAGCTTTTCAGGATAATGATTTAATGACCATGTGATAGGATTGTATTTCTCTGTGCCCTTATTTCACTCCCCTGTGCTTTCGATTTACCCAGCCTCTACCATATAGCTAGTAAAATGGCGTCCGTGGTGGTGGTAGCGGGGTGGGTTACTTACTTGTATATATGTGTGTTCAATGTTTATTGGTTGCATGAGAATCTGTAATTTTGTGGTGATGTCAAGCTCTGAGTATGTGCTTTTAACAAAGGCCTTCCCTGCCATATCCTCATTCCCATCCTAGTTTTAGTTAATATGACAATGGTAGTCTTTTACAAGATTAAATATATAAGCAGGTAACTGTTTTAGGGCTTCATGTAATATACAGACCGCTACCAATAATGTGTTTAAATTTAGTTTTTATAGAACTGTCATGGTATGTTAATGTGTAGTACTCTGTAGGATAATTGTGAAAAGTTTATAAATACTCTTTTAAGGATGCGAGTCACCCATTAAGCATTTGCTTTGCCTCTCACTATTTGCTGTCATTTGTCAGTATTCTTAAAAATAAAAATGGTCCGAAACCCAGTACCTAAAATGCTTTGGGTGTTCAGCGAAGTTAGGGGCAGCTTCTAGCTAGAGGCCTCGGAAAGCTTCCTAGAAGCAGTGGAGTTCCTTGGTGCGATTCCAGTAGTTTGAGATCTTGGTAGAATCAATGGGGGCTTGACATGATAGGGGGAACAGAAGAGGTTGAAATTCAAGGTAGAAAGAACAAATTATACCAAGATACAGGCTGAAGAATTTGTGGAGTATATTTGAGGGGTAGTGTGTAGTGTATCTTGGCAAAGCATAGGACATCTTTATAGTATTCAGAGAAATTATGCTGAAAAGGAAGTTTGAGACTATATCGAGAACAGCCTTGAATGTCATTTTAAAAACTTTAGATTTTATTTATAAGGCAGGAGGGGAAGCATTGAAGAATTTTAAGTAGCAGTGGAATATTATCAGAGGTGGTTCTGACTGATGTGAATAAAATGGATGGAGGAAAAATTGAAGAAGGAACTAATTCTTAGTTTCTCATGATAGTCCAAGCAGATAGAACCTATCCATGATAGGTGCAACCAACATTGGGGAGAACGGCTCAACAGTACTTGATTTTTTTTTTTGATGTGCAAAGGAAAGTTCAAAGACAATTCTGAGACTAAATAACTTGCTGAATAGCAATATCATTTTCTTTTTTTTTTTTAAGTGAGAGAGTAGTAAGTTCAGAGGAAGGATCCTGTTTGGGGAGAAAGTGTGTTTGAACTGCTCTGATTTGAAGTATAGATTGAGTATATAGTGACAGTTGCCTAAAAAGGAGATGAACATATGTGGTGTGAATGGCCATTCTTAGTTACCTGTGTTTGCAGGTAACTCACAAAGAAAATAATTCAAAATATGAGATTAAAAGGGATCACTAGAGGAGAGAGTGTAAAGAAGGAAGAAGGTTAAGGAAAGAACGTTGCTGAGCGCCTCATTTGACTATAGAAACAAAAGTTCCTCGAGAAGAAAAAGGTAGAGAAGAAGATGGGTGGGGGACTCATCCTGGAGCAGTGTTTAGGAAGCCCATGAAGGAAAGAATTTCAGGAAGAAGGGATTAATCAACAATCTGAATTTATAAAGAGGGAACAAGTGGGTGGAAGATGAAAAAGTAGGTCATTGGATGTGTGGGCTTTGGTCGTGTTGCTGATGCTGCAAAGGCAATTTTAGGAGAATGGGAAGGGCAGCGATCAGATTGTAAGGGCTTAAGGAGGTCCTGGGTGATAATAAAGTGAAGTCAAATATGCGTAGATTGCAGTCTTTTCTAAAGGTGAACACTGCTTATTTTTGCTTTCATAATGTTAAACTGGGTCTATTATAAATTTTAATATCACACGCAAGAAGCATTTTTATCATTTTGTAGCAGATTTTTAAAGCCATAATTTCAGATTTTGAACGGATCAGCATGAGACAGATTCTCTTTAGCACCATTTTAGTTCTGGACAAATTTCAAGCTGGATATTACTGATTACTCTGAAATGCAAATAGTGCTATTTTGTTTTACAGCCATCATTTAAAAAGCCATGTACTCATTAAGATAAATATGTGCTGCATGAACAACAGAAAAATGGGAAAGAAAATGGACATTATTTGTATTTTGCAGGTTCTGTGGTATGGAACTGAATGCACTAATCTTCCAATACTAATGAGCAGCAAAATGTAATTTGCCAATGCACAATTAACTTCTGACTGGCTTGTGGTGATTTGTGGTGCTATAACCCCGTACCAGGTGAAACTTCCCAGTTTTAGGATTTTATTCGACCAATATTTTTAACGGTGGCCAAATAATGAGATGATTATCATGAAAAAATGTTATGTTGGAGTAAATCATACCTCCATGGCGCTCCGATTATAGTCTTTCCACTGAGTTGCCTGCCACGAGGGCCATGAACTTTTATTGGCCTCTCTCCCCTCTGTTCTTCTTGCCTTTTCCCCATCATTAACAAACAAGGGCTTTCCTCTTATTTTCAATTTGGAAACCTGCTAGTCACCCGTCTTAGTTGCAGACAATGGTTTATATCTCATAGGGCTGGGTTTTGACTTCCCTCTTTTTTTCCCTTCAACTTTATTCTATTACTGTGTCATGTCATTTATAAATACATACATACATGCATACATTATATGTAATTTACATACACATATATACATACTTACATCCTTTCCTACATATATACATACATGCATTCATATCACAGAGTAGTGGGAGAAAGGTTTTGTAGCAGAAAGTTTAGCTGTTTAGCTCACAGTGTAACGAGGCAGGTTTTGTTCTTGTCCCCTATGAGAAACTCTCTCTGCTACGATCATCAGCTGCAATTCTGACTTCGGCTTGCCATTTTACAAAAATGCCTCTGGAACCTGGGAGAGTGGGTTAAAGCATATATGGCTCAGTGAGACCAATCACTATGATTGGCAAATGAACTCAAAACACTATCTTAGTAATGTAAACGCAGTCAGGAATTTTGTCTGTATAGCATCCAAACTGTAATACTCCGAATGAGTAGCAGATTGAAAAATGATAGAAAACTTTGAAGCCGTGATTCTCATATGATTTGGGGTGACTTTTGTTTCATAGAATAATGAAATCCTGTTTGTTGGAAGGGACCTTAGAGGATCATCTAATTTAATCTCTTACGAATACAGCAGCACTTTCTATAATACCTCTGAGAGATAAATATTCAATGACATAGAGCTCCTTACTTTCTGTGGACTCCTGTCCCATTAACAATATATTCTTCCTACTGAATTGTGATCTGTCTTCCTGTAAACTCTCACTCAGGTCTGCCCTAAGGGACAATATGGAATCCAAGTCTTCTTCATAATAGTTATTCAACTATTTGAAGCTCTTTCCATTTTGTTGTTTTTCCAGGGTACTTTTCTATGGTACATATGCCTAGTTGTATCAACCATCCCTCGGTTATTGACCCCTCCATAATGTCAGTTCCTACCCTTCTCATTGATTGTAATTTGTCAGTGACCCTCCTAAAATGTCTTGCTACATTACTTAGCCTAATACTCCAAATAGAGTCTGATCTTTGCAGAATACAATTGAACAATTATAGGTTTAAAGGTCAAATCTTTATTTTTTTAATTTTTTCATTTTTTATGTGTGCATTTGTATGAATATTTCTTTCGAACTAATTCCAAAAAGTGGAAATTTGATGTCAAAGAAAAAGTGCCTTTAAAAGATGATTTATGTAATTTGTCAAATTGTTTTGGAGTGAGGGCGAATCTATATAAACTATTAACATTATCCTAAGACAAGAACCATTCATACCCTGAAACATTGGGCACTGGATTGTCATTCTCTTAAATTGTTGCTAATCTGACAAATATGAAATAGTATCTCACTATTACTTTAATATGCTTTCCTTTATTTTATTTGTTTTGACATGTCTTCTAGCCCCCAAGGTCAAATCTTTAGAGTATAGGTTCCCATCTTAGATTATCAATGACGCTAAGATTTCTAAGTTTTATAGCAATTTCATCTTGCTGTGGGCACGTTAACTCTGTGGTAAACTAAAAGCCTCATTCTTTTTTTTTATTTTATTTTTTAATACAAACCACAGTCAAGTTAGATTATCTCAAATCCTGGGCCCTGTGCCACTGATTTTTTTTTAAAGATTTTTATTGGGGAATTGGGGGATGGGAACAGTGCTGGGGAATTGGGGGAAGGGGAACAGACAAGTTGCTGTCGTTTTGTTCTT
>NW_017731406.1:922194-1137974 GCF_001890085.2 Hipposideros armiger | reverse complement strand
CGGTAGCCCATGGCAACCCACTGCCACAGGGGCTGCAGCCTATGCCGTTGCTGGCGGCTGGCGACTCGCAGCAGCCCAGCTCCAGGTTGAGCTGTTGTTCAGCATCTTAGCTGTGGAGGGCAGTGTCACTGCCCCTCATATGTGGGATCCGAACCGGGGCCCTCTGGCGTCCCAAGCCAGCTCTTAACCAACGTGCCACTTGGCCGGCCCTGCCATTGATATATTTTTTTTAATTACCTGGAAGATTTGTGGTTATCCCTTTTAAATTTAACTTCGTTTGGTTTCTGTTCAGCAGTGCTACCTGTTATCAAAGCTTTGACTCTCGATTCTGTCATCTATCATATTAGAATCCCTTCGGGTATTGTGTCATTCGCACACTTTACAAGCATACTTCAAACATCTTCTGAATCATTGTTATGTTGAAAAAGACAGGAGCAAGAAGAAATGCCTGGGATTAACTACCAGAAACGCCCTACGGGGTCGATACCAATTTAATAAATTAACAGACTTTGAATTTAATTTTACAACCAAATTAAAATCTACCAAACTGTACTGTTATCCTGCTCATACGCCTTTTTCTTGGTCACAATGGTTTGGAAAGAATTTGCACAAAGCCATCATGAAACAAAAATATTCTATGTATTTGCCTTTCAGTTGATTTTCTCTGTCTAAGGAGTTGCCAGTAATTTGATATCAGTTATTTTACATCATCCATGCCACTTTTTGATTTTTAGCATGATGTTTTATAAGCTCATGAAAACCTTTTGTTTGGAACAAAATCCAACTGTGGGGAAAGGTTGGGGATGCTTCATTTTCTTTAACACAACTGAGAAATAGCGATACTTATTTTATTAAGGGAGAAACAGGGAAGGTATAAGAAATCTAAACACACTGGCTCGCAGAGTGTAGACTTCTAATACCCCTGAAGTCACTGTGGCCTTGACACATTCCACATGGAGACCTGAGGAAAATGAGATGCTTTGCCTTGACTCCTCTTTTCCATTTTTTCGATCTGCTTCCATGTTTTGAATGACATTTAATACTTATGATGCAGGACAATAATCCTGGATTTTCTGGCGCTGGAATATAGACCAAGAGGAGTTATGTCCTCTTGGCTGTCTATAGAAGGCCCACTCTTGCCATTTCTGTTTCTAGAATGAAAGGCATGCCTTTCTCAAGGTGAGTGTTACGAGCAATGACCTCATCATCCTGTTTGTGCGATCCCACTCTGCCTACCTTTTTGTGGCTTTTTCCCATACAGATTTCATAGAATACTAACTTTATGGAACATGATAACCTTGCCATTCATATAGTAGAGATGACGAACAACTCTGTAATGCTAGGGACTATGTCATAAACTGACACTTAATTTGGTAGACGTGTGGAGAATGTGTCAGAGGAAGGGGTGGGGATTGAAAAACAGTTGAGTAGCTATCATTGCCTTCCTTGTGAGACCTGATGAGCACCTTAATTAGTGTAGCAATGTGAATAAGGCATATAGCCCAGGGGTAGAATGGGAAATTTGCAAAATAAGAGACAAGGGAGAGGGCTGGCTGAGTGCTCAGTTGGTTAAGAGTTTAGCTTAAGAGCGCGAGCTCTGAGCAACTGGGCCACCGGTTCGATTCCCACATGGGTCAGTGACGCTGCGCCTGAGCTGAGCTGCCAACCGGTGGCAGGATGGCTCAGCTCTTGAGTGCACGTGCTCCTAACGACAAGACTGCCTGTTCAATGATGGGCTATGCCCGCCCGCAACTGAGACTGAACTTGGCACCTTGAGCTGAGCTGCCACCCAGATGGCTCAGTGGATAGAGCGGGCGCTCTTAACAACAAGGCTGCTGGTTGGACTCCCGCATGGCATGGTGGCTACGCCCACCCGAAACTAAGACTGAACACAGCACCTTGGGCTTAGAGGCCATGAGCTGCCGACGGGCAGCCAGATGGCGACTGACGCCCTCCACAACTAAGATTGAAGAACAACAACTTGGCTGGTTCCCTTCCCCAATTCCCCAACACTGTTCTCCTTCCCCAATTCCCCAGTTTAAAAAAATAATAAAATAAAATAAAGTAAAAATAGAAATAAAAAAGACAAGGGAGCAAAAAAATCGGGCAATAAGTAAAGGCTTTGAGCCATGATGGTTAAAGTTGATAGTCTTTTTGGAAACCGGGAAGTTAGAAATGATACCTACCAGAGTAAGAGGGCTGGATGAAAATGATGGGCTCATAATGGTGCTAGCATACCCTGGGTGACATTAAGTATACAGTTAGAAGATCCTACCGAGAGAGATGTTTGGGAGCTGTGGGCAAAAAGATAATAGGTGATTTCAAAGAAGAGAGTTTGAAGCAAAAGAGGAAGGGGTTGCAGGAAAAAAATCTTGGAGAATAATGCGTACATTTAACATGAGAGTTGAAAAGAACTTGCCGAGAGAGTTAAGAAAGAGGGAAGATAAACAAAACTCACGCTGTGTCTCAGGAGCCAAGCAAGAAATCCCTTTTTAAGAATAGGAAGTAGAAAACAGTAGCATCAACACCTCCAAAGAGGTTGAAAAGTATACACTGATGTCGGGCCTTCAAGATTAGTGATGACATATTGGGTTGTCGGAAGTCATGACGCATGTTTGCGACAGATGGCACTAGTTCATTTTTGGAAGTACTAGAGTCATTCGCATCTATGTTATTGCTATGTCATTTGACAGCTGACAGTTCTAGCTTCATTCTAAAAAAAATTGAGCAATTTGGTTGAGTTTTGGAGATTGTACAAGTTGAAGATGGAAGACCAAACTGTGCATTTTTGGCATATTTTACTGTTTTACTTCCATAAAGGGTAGAATGCGTGTCAAGCTTGTGAAAAGTTGCATAAAGTTTTTGGTGACAATGCTCTACAAGAACATCAGTGCCAACTGATCGTTCAAGAAATTCCGTGCTGATGATTTTGATCTCAACGACGCTCCCCGGTCAGGGAGTCCCACCGAGGTTGATGACGACAAAATAAAGACATTAATTGAGACAAACCCACGTTACACGACACAAGAGATTGCAGAAACATTGAACATCCATCATTCAAGCATTTGCCAACACCTGAAGAAGCTGGGATACGTAAGCAAGCTCGATATTTGGGTTCCGCATGAACTCAAAGTTCATTTGATGGCGCATATAAACATCCGCAATATGCTCATAAAACGTGAGGAAAATTATCCTTTCTTGAAGTGACTGATAACTGGTGATGAGAAGTGGATTGTTGACAACAGTGTGGTGCGTAAACGGTCTTGGTCCTGACATGATTCGCCTCAAATGACATCAAAAGCAGACATTCATCAGGGGAAGGTTATGCTCTCAGTGTGGTGGGACTTTAAAGGTGTCATGTTTTTCGAGCTCTACCAAGGAACCAAACAATCAATTCTAATGTGTACTGTCAGCAATTGGACAGTTTGAATGAACCCAGCATCCAGAAATGCCCAGAGCTTGTTAATTGTAAAGGAGTTGTGTTCCATTGTGACAACTCGAGACCACACACAAGTTTGATCACCTGTCAAAAATTATTGGAGCTTGGATGGGATGTGTTGCCACACCCACCATACTTGCCTGACCTTGCACCGTCAGACTTCCACTTGTTTCGCTCTCTTCAAAACTTCTTGCGTGGTATAATGTTAAGTTCAGATGAGGCTGTAAATCAGCACCATGTTCAGTTTTTTGCAAATAAAGACAGGTCCTTCTATGAACGAGGAATTATGGAGCTCACTGAAAAATGGCAAAAGGTTATCAAACAAAACGGGAAATATATCATTGATTGATCTTTGTTGTTTATATAAATAAATGGCCTTTGAAAAACATAGACAAAATATGTCATGACTTTTCCGACAACCCAAAAGTTATTGGAGACCTTCCATATTCAGGAGGATGTGAAAGGCAGATTGTACGGACTTTCATCATAGGAGCATAATGGAGGAAGCAGAAGCAATAGACTACTCGCCTGTCCTAAAAAAATAGGTGAGAATATCAGAAAACGGCGTTCTTATAGCTTCTTCCTATGTGACCAGTAATATTGTGCATGAAAGGGAAGGGAGAGTTAGATAAACTTACATGTTGAAAAATTACTGAAAGTTTGCTATGCTGTTTTAACTGATTTTAACTTCAGACTGTTCAATAATGAGTACATAGTTTAACCACCACAGAGATGAAATTAATTGAGTTCTTTGCTCTGCATAACTTTAATAACAGACAGATGTTATTTTTTTCAGTAAAAGCAGCCGAGGTTGTTCTCTAAATTACTTTGGATTTACAGTGCTACAGAGCATTTTAATTACATTCATATGTGCGTACTTTAAAAAAATAATTTCAAAACATTTTATTATGGTAATGGAAGCACATTTATGCCGCATCATGCAACATGGAAAGCATTGTCTCTAGAGGGGTGTGAAATGATTGTAGCTTTTGAATTTTTCTGTTTCTTCCTTTGAAACTGCCACCATCATTTACATTCCCTAGTAGCCCAATTTTGAATTCCACCGATATATATGCGCATGGGCTAGACAGGTTGCCTGTGGAATGCTAACACATGAAAAAGGTAAATAACAACCCGAGGAGTTGGCAAGATTATCTTTCTGTTGCTGTGCCAAGCCAGCTATTTTAGCTGACAATAAGGAGGAAGAGGTGCACAGGTATTTCAAACTAGGTAGACAGAGAAAGAGAAAAGCTGGGCACATAATTGAGGTGTATAAGCAAGTGCAATAGATGAGTGAAGACGTTAGCCTGAGTGTTGAGGAAAGGAAGTCAAGAGAAAGGTTGACTAATAAAAAGTCCTATCTGAACTGAGAGCAATGAATAACTGGGGTTGACGAGAGGTATTGTAGCAGTGGTATTGGGAAGAATGGAAGAAAGATGTGGCCCCATGGGTCATATTAACCAGAGAGAAGGCTCTGAGAAACAAGATACAAAAAAGAAATGGGTCTCTGAAAATTGGTTTCACTTTTGTCAGGATCTTTGGAGCACTGGCTTTCTCCTTCTCCCCTCTCCCCTCTCCCCCTATTCCCTCTCCCCTGTCCTTTTTCCCCACCTGCCCCTCCCTATCCCTCCAATGTTAAGTAATGGCTGGATACTGTAAGAACTGTATATCCCAAGGTTTACCTCAGGACTATGGATAGTGAAGTATAAATGATATTTAAAACTACCTGTTGCCATTACTATTTAAATAAAATCGTTTGATTTATTAAAGATTCCCAACCCCAATTGTCCAAAAATACAAAATAAGTCCTCAGCCAAATGAGAGGGAAATAAGAAAAAACAAAAAAAAGTTCTGCCCTTTGCCTAGCCAAAAAGCAAAAGCAAACAAGAAGTGAGTAGGATTTAGTGTTGGCAAATGTAACCTTTAAAGCTGGCGTGCAGTCCGTGTTTCCTGTCTCTGTCAGGCAAGGCCCTCGACAGATGCCTAACTAGGCAGCGGTAATAATCGCAGAGATATCCCGGTAAGAGCAGAGGCAGAGATTGTCAACATGTGAACAGGAGAGGCTGCCTACTCAAATTCCAAGCACTTTTCCTTGGCTCGTTTAGTTGTATGCTCTGTGCATGGGTGTTTTGGTTCAGCAGAGAAACTCCAGTCCTGTTAGAAAATGCCTCTTTCGCACAGTCAGTATCAAAGTGGCTTTACCAATTTTAAATAACAAGGAAGTAGCGAGCACAGATTTAGAATTTAATCCCTCGGTTTCTAGTCAGTGGCTTAGCTGCTGCTGATGTGCTCTGTTTTCCAACCAAATTCTGTGGGCATTCATGGTTTTTGTAGCCCAATCATTGTGTCTGACGAAGGCACTGGTCTCTGGAGCAGGCGTATCTCAAGGGATTCAGGCTTTTAGTTCTGTTGGTGTAGGTCAGGGGTCGGCAAACTGGGGCTCGTGCGCCGCATGGGGCTCTTTGGGTACGTTCTTTCTCAAAAGTTTGCCGACCCCTGGAAGAGCCCATCCGGTCCCTCACAACAATTTAAAAATTATTCAAGAGCCATAAATACATAATCACCATTATGTGACTAATACCCTTTAAATATTTTATAAATGAAACCGTGATAGTTTTATTTTTATTTTCAATTTTATTTCACAGCCGCATGTGGCTTGCGAGCCACAGTTTGCTGACCCCTGGCGGCTCTTCCGTCTCAAAGGTTTGCCGACCCCTGGTGTAGGTCATCGGTGGAGAGTGCATGGAGAGATTTGTAGTTGTGGAATGTCATTCTAGCCCTGGTTGGGAAAAGGGTTTAAAGGTTTTAATATGGACCTTCTTTTGTTTCAGAAGAGTGGTGGGAATTCAAAAACAAGCACCCTAATACTACCAGTAGAGTGTAATCTTTATATAGTGTAACTTGTAGAAATTTTTCAGTTTCAAGTGGATGATGTGGGGGGTGAGCCTCACTGGGGCTTCTCCCTTGCAAGAGAGTGACAGTCAAAGGGACGCTGAGTGGGCTGGGCGAGCTGTAATCTAGAATATGAATCTCTGCTAGTCTTCACTGCACTCCATTATCTGAAGTCAGAAGGCAACGGTTTGGGTTCTAGCTTCCCAAAGTCCTCTTCTTTTTTCTCCCGAATGTTTTGTGTGCTAGTCCCCTCTTTCTAATGCTAAGTGGACTTGGCTCCCATACATAGAGATACCAAGTTCCATATTTGTTGGGTTTGTTCCTTCAAGCAATTTGAGTGAAGTTCCTTTCAAAATTCCCAGCCAGGGTAGGTACTGAGAAAGCACTTTGTATCTTCACAGGAAAGCGGGGTTAAGGAGGACAGACTAGGGTCCCACCCTGCTCTCAGCAAGACAAAAGTAGGCTATAGGCCGCTTCTGTCACTTAGCATAATGTCCTCAGGTTTCATCCATGTTGTTGCATATGGCAAAATTTCCTTCTTTTTAAACGCTGGATAGCATTCCATTGTATGTGTATGCCACATTTTCTTTATCCGTTCAGCTGTCAGTGGACATTTTGGTTGTTTCTGTAACTTGGCTATAGTGAATAGTGCTTCAGTGAACATGGGAGAGCAGATATCTCTTTAAGATCCTGATCCTAATTCTTTTGGATGAATACCCAGAAGTGGGATTGCCGCATCATACAGTGACACAAAGAAAAAAAACTGCATGATGCCACTTCTTTGAGGTCTCTAAAATAGTCAAATTCATAGAATCAAAATATGCAATGGTGGTTGCTGGGGTGAGGGAAATAGGGAGTTACTGATAAAGTTTTGGTTAAGCAAGAGGAGTAAGTTCTAGAGCTCTGCAGAACATTGTATCTATAGTCAACAATAATGTATTGTACACTTAAAAATTTTGTTAAGGGGGTAGATCTCATGTTAAGTGCTCTTACCACAGTAAGATACATTTACTAAAGAAGGGTGTATAGGCTGTGGGCTGCTCAAAGTGTAACTACATTTATATTTGTGTTAATTAGCACAATAGTTCAGTTACTATACTAAGTATGGAGAATAGCCCTAGAGAAACCTACTATTCATTCAAACTGTTCTATGTTTATATGTTCCCATTTGTAACACAAATAAGACACATTTTAATAACTTTTGAGGCCTCTCAACTTTCCATTTTCATAATATCGTCAATCTATAATTATACCTTAGGTGGATTAAGGAAGAGGGAAAAAAAGTGACATGATAGTAACATGAGCTTAGATGCCCACCAAATCAGTACTGAAAAGATGAGTATGAATCTACACTCATTGTCTCAAAAGGAAACAATGAAAAAACTGAAAAGATTATTATTTCCAATGAACCTTATATAAAAATACCCACACGCAAAAAAAGGATGTACCCCTGCCACATTCTTTGTCTGGGTACAATGGAAAGTTAGTACTTTTTTCCAAAGAGTAGACCTCCTCTCCACCCTCACACCTAACCCCAACATTAATACACGTTTTTTATACATGCATATACCTATTTTGTAAACTAAAACCTGTGCAAAAAAGAGAATTGAGTTATGGAATGTAAAACTTAGAGGTGATGCCCTTAGGCATCATTGCTCCACTGGTTCTAGAACACTGGTCCATGGACCACTGTCAGCCTGTGATATTTTGACCAGTCTGTAGTTAAATGATGAGCACGTGTGCGCGCTCACTTGAGCACACACATGTGCATGCGCGCGCGCACACACACACACACACACACACACACACACACATCCAGAAAGTTAAGTTAAGCATATTCAATAGAAAAGACTGCTCTGAGATTATTTCCTTTCCACCACTTTTCAAGATTAAATATCCTACATTTATGAGGTATGTAGTGATGACAATAAATGGTAAGGGTCTCCCTTTTAAAATAATAGCCTAATTTGGCAGTATAGAAAGTTAGTACCCCCCCTCTCCGCCCCCCTTTTTGGCAGGCTTTGTGGAATCCTAACACCTGGGAACAACGAATCTAGTATAATCTTCTTATTTCACAGTTGAGAAAAGTAAAGCCTAGAGAAGTCAAGAGATATGCAAGGTTCAGCACCAGGAAATCATGGAATTGAAAGTAGAACCAAAGTATCCATATTCCTCGTCCCGAGCTCTGAATAAAGCAAGCAATTGCCTGCTCTTTTCCCTAAATAACACATTTACATAGTTAAATTAACCTGAACTTTCTCTCTTTTATTTCTCTGCTTTACCACATTCATACTTCCTCTATTTGGATATGATGCTGCTGCATTTGGTTACCTGCATTACACTGTTGTTAGTCAGTCAAGCGCTTTTTACTTATTGAGATATCTCTTACTTTATTAAAGTGAATTAAGGATGCATTTATCTTCTCAGAAATGTAAGGCTTTCATTGTCCTTATACTAAAACTAAGTTGTCTCCCCATTGGTATCAGTTAAGAAAGACATTGATCGCATTCTCCTGGGCAGCCTCCTGGAGCTGGAACAGCTATTTCCTTTTCTGGTGAAGTGTATGCTGCTGCGATGAGTAAAATGAGTCCTGGTGTAATGCATTCAATTATACGTTACATTCATTTATGTTATTTTGCTGTTTATCTAGCAGGATTGAGCAATGCCCAAATTGTTATTGGCCCCAAGGAAATGCCTAGTCAGTTTGTTTTCTGTGCTGGAATTAGTATACAAAGCCAGGTGAAGAACTTAAATCCATGTATGATGGGTTCTACTTCCTGGTATATAAATAAGTTTGTTATGATCATAATACTTTGTCGGTATTTGTATACTACTTTATATCCTAAACATGTATTGATTTCTTTGGGGGTTTTAGTGTGTCTTTTGCATACATTATCAGGCTTTGTTTTTCTTCATAATGCTGAGGACATAGGTACTGCTATTCCCATTTTATGGATGATGTAACTGCAGCTCAGATATCTAAGTAACATGCCCAAAACTACACAACTAGCTAGCTACTAAGCGGCAGCATCAGGACTGGAACCTCAGGTCATATGACTCCACGTCTTGATGTGTTCCATATCCCTGCTCCATGCTAGAGTTTGTCTTTGCATATTATTCTTAAAATATGTCTTCCCTCTTCCCACCCTGAAGGTGATACCATTCTTAGTCATTTATTCCATTGCCATTTTAATATCCTAAAAATGTTTTCCAATCGAAGAATTTTAGTGGTTCAACCTTCTGGGGTAACTTACCTCAAACACCATGATGAGAGGGGAGGGCAGAGAATAAATACTATTGTTACAGAGTTTAAGCCTGAATTAAGTATAAAATTGTAGACTCAATTAAATGTGATTAAAGGAGCCATTTTATAGCTTAACACTATATAGGTGCATGTTATTTATGTAAGCAGGAGAAAGATTCCATATTCAAGCTTAAAAAGCCCATTTTTATTTTAAATCCATCAAAATTGCTTCACAGACTTCAAGGATGCATTACTTAACAGTCCTGCGATAATTGGTTAAACTATTTAGATGGGGGGAATTCAGGTCCTAACCTCAAACCATATCCTAAAATAAATTCCTTCTATATAGATTAAAAAGTAAAAATGAATAAATTTAAAAAGGAAAGAGAACAAATCATAGGTGACCATGGGCTGATCTTTGCGTAGGGTGGGGCTTGCTAAGCATGAAAGCTTAGGGGAAAAACACAGGTAAAGTTTGCTAGATATGTGTTATGTGTTTGCATGCCGTTGAGTCGGCTCCATCTCCCGACAATTCTATGAATGAGCGATGTCCACCATGTCCTGTCCTCATAAGCCCTGTTCGGTCCCCGTAGACTCATGCCGGTGGCTTCTTTCAAGGAGTCAGCCTATCTCATGATTTTCCTCTTTTCCTGCTGCCTTATGTTTTTCCCAGCATCATTGTCTTCCCCAAAGAACTCTGCCTCCTCCTGATGGGCCCAAAGTGGGACAGTTTCAGCTTCCTCATTGTTGCCTCCGGTGATATTTCGGGCTTAATTTGCTCTAGAACCCACTTGTTTGCCTTTCTGGCAGTCCAGGGTATCTGTACAACTCTCCTCCAACACCATACTCAAATGAATCCTCTGTTTTCCTCCCAGCCTTTTCACTGTCCACTTTTAGCATCCATACATAGTCACTGGAAATGTGAGGGTGTGAATGATCTTAGCCTTGGTCTCTAAAGACACATCTCAGCTCTTGATGGTCTTTCCTAATTCTTCCATTGCTGCCCTCCTGAGTCTCAGGTTTCTCTTGATGTCTCGGCTGCAGCCGTCATTTCAGTGGATGACTACATAAAGGTAAGCAGAATCTTTCACAATTTTAATGTCTTCTTTGTTTGTGTTAAAGTTGTGTATTTCTTCTGTAGTCATGATTTTCTCTGCTTGATGTTCAAAATGCAATCCTGCTTTGGCACTTTCTTGTTTCACTTTTATTGGAAGTCTTTTCAAATCATCGCCACTTTCTGCCAGGAAGAGAGTGTCATCTGCATATGTTAAGTTACTGATCTTTCTTCCACTAGTTTCAGTAATCTCTTCCTTTGAGTCTAGCTCAGTGTTTTGTATGATATGTTCTGTGTACAGATTAAGCAAATAGGGAGGTAGCATGCACCCTTGTCTGACACCTCTGCCTATATAAGAAACCATTCTGTGTAGATATGGATCAGTTAGTGAATTCTGAAATTAAAAAAGGTATAAGACATTAAAAGGCAAACAATATACTCTGGGAAGTAGTTAAAACACTTGTAACATCTAGATATATTTAAAACAGTTTATAAATTATGGGTGTCATAATAAATGTCTACTTTCCGTAAGTGCAACTTAGTCCCTTGAGGTGTTTTTTTGGATATTGTCATTGACTAGTCTCATTGGTATTTTGGGAAATGATTAAAAGCCGATAGGTTGCTGGTAAATAGAATAGCCCACACCAGCCTACCATTTTGCAAATTATTGGTGTTGAAATTTTATGTTCTACATATGAGTGAAATAGAAGGGAAGCCAAGATACTGTATTCTAAAACAAGGACTAGGTATCCATGGGGCAGTGATAAACATGATTGCATGTTTGTAAGCAGAAGTGTCTTCACTAGTAGCTGAATAGTTAACTTATAGGCCTATAAAAAAAGCACATGTAAGTAAAAGTTATTTGATATGCCATTATTTTATTTTGAAATTTGATTTTGCAAAACAAAGCAATCCTGGCAGGATTTGATTCCACTTAGTTAAAAACTGTGGGATAAAATGTGAAAGAATATGCCACTGATGTTTTAAGAAACTATTAGTAACCTGAAATTCATGGTGACAGTTGCACTGGATAGCAAAGCTTGGTAGCTTATCCCTGGATCTGAAACTCAGAATTGGAGTTATAGTCATACATATAATCATAGAAATTCTGCACACATACACCCACACACACACACACACACGTGTGTGTGTGTGTGTGTGTGTGTGTGTAGTTTTGTTATATTGTAGTGCACAGAGAAAGAGCAATAAAAAGGGGGATTTTGCAGAATTATGTTTTTCCTTCATTCAGTTCTTTTACTTCCTTCGTATCTGCTTTGAAGCTAAGTGGGATATAACAGAAGGTTGTAGGTGTTAGGATATCATCAGATGCTAACCGAAACTTTTTGAGATAAAGTATGGTTCTAGTGGTGTGAAATTCACAACACTAATAACAAGGGATTTGTCATCAAATGTTAATAAACGGAGAAGTCGAAGAGATACCGAGAAGGAAATAACATGAAATGCTTCAGTTATGTTCTAGCACTGGAAGTTTGCTACACAAAGACGGATAGTGTTCACTATTGTCTTTGCCAGCAACTTCTCTCAAGATTAAAATACAGAAAATGAACCAGCTATCACTATACAATTATTCAAACGGTGATTTCTGTTGGGTTGTCAGAAAAGTTATGATGTATTTTTTCTATGTTTTTTGTTGCAAAAGTGTGTCCTGACTTTTCCGACAGCGGGTTCTCTTTCAGAAAATGCAAATGTAAAAAGGTTTTAATAAATTATATGACCCATTCCACTGATTATAGTAAATACTTCCATTATTCCATTATTGGATTATGAGGCAGATGGCTGGATTATATCAGGATTGGAGAAACTTTTTAGGTTAGCATTTCACATGGTGGTTATAAAGTATACTCTCTAATTGATGATTTGTGTCTATATGTGTATATACATATGTATATAGATGTACAGATAACCTCACATGTAAGTCAGAACACATCACATGGGAAATATAATTTGTCCTCACTATACACTTATGAATTATGGAGTATGCATTTTTCTTCTGGCATATGAGAGGAAAGAGAGGTAGCTTGTAGATATGGTGAGTAAAACAGCTTGGCAGCAGCCCCACAAGAAGTAGACTTCTCTTCTATTTCCCTGCAATTTAATTTTCCTGCTCCAATTACACATTACTGTTTTTTTTTTATATTTCCTTAAAACTTCCTAAGACCAAATGTATGTGCTTCCTAAGACTCACCAAACGTATGCCAAATTTTAAAATAATTCTAATTAGAATAGTCTATGTCCATAAAAGGGAGAAACATTTGGGTGATTATTCATTTCTTATGAGGTTATAGTGTAAGTTATACTTATAAACTTTCTTTAGGTATTTAACAATTGATTTGGTATATATAAGAAATTTAATTAGCCAACTTTCAAGAGAATTCTGTAGTAGGAAATGAGTTCTCTCTACATTTTAAAATGCATTTAAGATGTCTTACTTATTATTGATGACATTCTTTTGTTTACCAGGGGCAGGAGAGAGTGATGTTTATATTTACAAGTTAAAGAATTAGTATGGTAGCTTTCACTTAACGATTGCCACCCTTCATTCAGCCTTCCCCTTAGGTTGACTTTCAGGTTATCAGGTCATTTTTTTATCTTATCCACAAACAAGTTGACAGTCAAGGACTAAGAAGGTATTTGCTAATGCCTTTTCACCAGGTTGTTTCAAAACCAGTTATTTTAATTCTTTTGTATATTTCCCAAGACTTGTGTATTTCTAGTTGAATAAGAATAAATAGAAAATAAACAACTCTTCAGTATTCTGAAGCAAGACAGTTATGTTTGTGTCACTTAGAGAGCTTTATAGAACTCAGACTGAGAGACTGGCAGATTCATGAGAGTCAGCTGAACACCATTTGTTTCCTTCAAAAGACAATGGAAGTGAATGGTTCTGGTGCACGTGTTGTGAATGTTGAGAAACTCCTCTCATGGTTAAAAAAACAAACAAACAAAAAAACTCACTGGGTGACTCTAGAGAGATACATGTATAAGAAATCTAAGGATGCTGTGTTTTACCAAAAATATGCTGGTCAAATCAGTGAGGTGGGAAGAAGAAAACACACACACACACACACACACACACACACACACACACACACACACACACACACACACACACACACAGTCCCAAAACATGTGTATATATTTTAAAAAAGGGAAAAGCTACTAAAATTGTAATACTCAATATATACCGATAACAAAAGATGAATACAAGTTATGTTTGACTTCTGCAATTACAAGAGATGCTCAATGTGGTTACCATCAGTGTCCAGACCTGATTACAGTGAACTACTGCTTGAGCAACGTTGACCAAAGTGTCCACTTGTACACATTTTTTTGGCACCCCCGGTATTAGGTGGGCGTGTGAGCTGTGGTCAAACTTTATTAAAGGTGAGAGGAAGTCAATGTAAAAAGAGGAATTAACAAGCAGAGAATAAAGTGGCTTGGGAGAGTGGCGTTGGGGTGGGTGGCAGGAGGGAAGGAGAGAGCCTAAACACCAGCGTGTTTCGGACACATGAGAAGACAGTGCCCACTGAGGTTTTCCCTTATCGTATTTTTGCAGTCTCCCCTTATAATACTTAACCATCCTTGCTGTAAACAGTCACCCCATAGGATTGTTTTTTGATTATTAGATTTTTTTTTTTTTTAGCTGAGCCATCCTGCTACCTGTTGGCAGCTCAGCGGCTGCTCAGCTCAGGCTGGACTCGAACCTTGATTATTAGATTTATGTGTGTATGTGGATATGTATATATGTGTATATGTGAGTATATATTTAAAAAGTCACTTAGCACAAACACTGATAATACAGGGCTTATAAAATAATTTGATTTATCATGATACATAATTTAAGTGGCTTTTATTCCATACATACCTATATGTGGAGTACATGTATATATGTAAATGTACTTACACACATGTTCTATGTATATACATGTGTATGTGTAACATATAGTAATATTTTCCAGTGGCATAATTTTGCATTCCAGTCTCCCAAGCAAACATTTATGGAAAGCTTGTTCTAGGGACATTTCTTCCTTCCCATCATGCTCTTTGCCCCCTTATTGAAACAATGTCTATTTTTCCTCCTTTTTTATCTCCCAGAATGTTCTAGCTGTTGTGAAACATTAGTTATTTCAGCACTGAAGCTGGGACCTTTTCACACCAACCACTGTTTTTGGGTCTGATTCAATCCAGGGCTGGGGGCGGGGACTAGGGAAGGAAACTATGTTGATATTAATAGCAACCTAATGCTTTGGCTTTTGCTCTGATTTCTATGGAACTGAATTATTTGAAACATTTTCAGCCATGAAGAAATCTGAATATATTATATGATCTATTACATTTCCTTTCTTGACTTAAGTACTTTTTAAAGGTTACCTACTTTTCTAAGAGCTAGACCAAATGTAATGAAGGTATATACCTTTTTATCGGCATTCTTCAACTCTGCTTTTTCTGGACTACTGGAAATGAAACATTAGAAAAAGACCAACCTATTTAAATATTGCAATGATTGTGAATGTACTTAACATGGAGTCCTAAAATGCTGTTTTGTATTCACTGCGGAGTTTAAGAAGGAAAATGGATACTTGCATCATAAAATCTTTTTTAAATAGGCACATTGAAAGACTTGGATCATACATAAAAAATGTATAGAGCCATGTATAATGTATATATTCATACGGTCATTTTATAATATCTATATGTCTTTGTCATATCTACTCTGATGCAGAGCAATAATTAAATATAATCATTTAGCATTTTAGCCATTTTAAGTTCTGCTGAGATTATGTTAAAACAAATTTTTAAAGATGAATGACTGCAAGGTAGTATGTTTGACCAAAAAATCAAGATGGTCGTACTTTTCAAGGGTCAGGCAGTGCTTTTAAGATGCTATAGATAAGGCATACTTGCATGATATATACTTGTGACATATTAAAAGCATCCTTGGCAGGAATGATATCATTTTGCGGAGCTATTTTCGTGGCTTGTGACCCTGTTTCTATGTCTCTGTTACCGCTTACCTTGACTGTTTTTCTAAACATGCTCTGTATTTTGGCTTTTGGCATTTCCCTCTTTGTAATCCCAGTATCTCCCAGTGGCCTCCATTTATCTCCTCATAACCTCCTGGTATTTGCCACTGTCAGTCTCTTGGACCATGAATCAAACCTGTCATTTTCTTGAATTTAGGCACTGCTCCTAACCAATACTTTATCATGCTGGTAGTATCTTTACTGATGTTCTTGACCAAATTAACAGCTGAACTGGATATTTGCATATTTAATTTTAATCACTTTTAAAGAAAATATCAATATAGTAAAAATGTTGTTATATAGTATAGATACCATATAACAGTGCCTACAGAGTTCAGTTGAAATACTTTAACATTATATACATCATATAAACCCAAGTTTGATTGAAAGCTACTCATTCAAAATGTGTTTATGGGCATCTTTTAAGATTTTCTATGGGAAATTTGTAACAATAATAACAAGAATGGCAGTGATGATAACAGCTCACATTTATTGAGTTTGTAGTATATGTCAGAGCTATTCTGAGGACTTTATATGAATCCATTTAATCCTTACAACCTCCTTATGAGGTTAAGAACCATTACCATCCCATTTTATAGGTGAGAAAACTGAGCAGTAACATGCCCAAAGTTACAAAGCTAGGAAGTGCATCAAAGTGAGATGGTAAGATTTGTCTTACCTTCTGCCCAGTAATTTATTTAAAAAATTCCAGGAGCGACATAAAGATAATACTTTCAGTAAGTGTTGGCTATCAGTCATTACCCATATATTTTGTAGACTAAGCCGTATGCAGCAGTGATTTTCCTACTGAAATTCTTTTTTTAATTTGTAAAAGGAAGAAGTTTGACACCAGAGTAAATCATCATGGAAATGAAAAACTTGTGGTGTCTTTCTCTAAAAACAGGCTTTATATCCATCTATCCATTCATTCATCCATCCATCCATCTGGAATTTACTGTGTGACCAACAGTGTAATAAGTGATAAGAATATAATAGTAAACAATGCATGGTCCTTGTTTTCAAAAACTAAATCAAGTTCATGAAGAGAATAGAAACCCACTTATTTTTGTTGATTATGTGTTCACCTGCCTTCAGCAAATTAACTCAAGGAGTCGAACCAGTTCTGTGATTTAGATTGTAAGAATAAATTTTACTTCCAAATGCAATTTAATTTGCTTAATTTGTTTCAGTCTCTTTTTCAGATGAGTTTAGATCAAATTAATACATTAGGTACTATTAGATAAGGGTTCGGTTTTTTTTCTCTTCACTACTTTTGCCAAAAAGGGAATGTTTGACACGATTCTGTGTGAATTCAATGTGCAGAATAGTTTGTTTTCTGTGGCAATATATATTTAGGGAGGAATGTGTTGAATTTCTGAGTGTTTAAAGATAATAAAATATTCTAACGAATGTTCTTACAAAAAATATCTTTTGAGTAGGATGTTCATTCTGTTGGCCCAGAATTAAGTGGACTATTATGTAAGCCTTTGTGTTATTTTCATTTTCATTTTATATATTTTTTAAACAATATTAAAAAAACAAAAGAATGTCTTTAATATCCTCTCTCTGAAGAATCTAAGACCTTGATCAGTTCTTCTTGTCTCCATTTAAAAATTTTTTCTAATCTTTGTCCATAGGCAGTTTATAGAACATTATGGTCTTTATTTGAAATTATTATATTTATTATTTTTAATCATGACATTCTTTCTGTGCTGCTATGTTTTTTCATAATAATTATTATTTTTTAAAGAGTTTTATTGGGTAATTGGGGTGATGGGAGCAGTGCTGGGGAATTAGGGGAAGGGGAACAGACAAGTTGCTGTCGTTTTGTTCTTCAGTCTAGTTGTGGAGGACATTGCTTCACTGGCCCAAGTTGGCACCATCATTGTGCTCTTCCCAGGCGAGGCAGATCAGTCGCTGGCTTCTGGATGGCCGCTCACTGCGGCTGCTGGCCGCTCACGCTGGCTGCTGGCTACATATGGTAGCCCATGGCAACCCACTGCCACAGGGACTGCAGCCTATGCCGTCGCCAGCAACTCACGGCAGCCCAGCTCCAGGTTGAGCTGTTGTTCAGCATCTTAGCTGTAGAGGGCAGTGTCACTAGCCCTCATATATGGGATCCGAACCGGGGCCCTCTGGCATCCCAAGCGAGTTCTTAACCATCGCGCCACTCGGCCGGCCCCATAATTATTTTTATTTATTCTGTAATCTTGACTCAAATTGGTATGCCAGACTTCATCAAATCAATATTGCATTGTAGGACACAAAACCCTCTAACCTTTCACTATTAAAAATAACTTTATAATTTCTCTCTTTAAAAAAAAATAATAATTTTTTTTAAATTTGAATATTTCCTTTAGTTGTGCCCAGATCTGTAAACACTTTTCTGCTCTTGAATTTTCTAGAAAATTTGTCTTCTAGGAAGCCTGTATCATTCATCAAGAATAAATAAATATGAGTTTCACCACAACCTCAAACAAAGTAGTTTTTATCTATTTTGTTTATATTATTCCTACTTTCAGGGAGGGATTGAAACAGCTGGTCATGAAAAGAACTGAATACACAACTTCAGTATAAATGTAAAAATAAATACAGGACTTTTTAAAAAGTGTTCCAATAAATATGCAGTGGTAATCTCTTTTGTTGTAATTAAATTCCTATGACTATGAAGGAAATAGAGTATTTTCCCATTTTTAAAAATTCACTTTATCCCTTTCTTTGTGCTTTGCCCATTTATTGATTGAGGTCAAGTGTTTTGCTCATTATTTCCTGTGAATTTTTATCTAACACATATTTGCTGTAAATGTTTTCCATTCTCTGTTTCATTAAAATTATATGATTATAAATTTCAAAAATCTTACAGGGAATTTTCACTATCATTTAGTATATTCTTATTTGCAAATAGTGATGTCCTTTACATTTATTCTCACTTAATTTATAAGTGAAATAACTTGTTGATTTGGAATTATAGATGCCAATTGAGTTTCTACGTGTATCAGAACTGTTATCACAGGCTAACTCTATCCTATTGTTAGGGACACATATTATCTTCTTTTCGATATGATTTGAACAGAAGGGTCTTCTTAACTAGTATAGCTCCTAGTATGTCTTTTTGACATGCCATACTTAACTTACTTTCATTTCTGTTATTGGAAAATTTCACTATTTTCTATTTACCTTCTAATTTACTTTTCCAACATTATATGTATCCTGGCTTTGTTCATTCTAGAGTGTCACAAACACTGACTGTTTTTATGTTGTAATGACAGATATGAGGCACAGACTTATGGAATTAATGTAGACAGGTCCAAACTTTTATGGTACTGACATAAAAAGAAACCAGTTCGGGGCCATGACGGAGACCAGGAGCTACTGAGGTTCAACAGTTTCTATTCCACAGAGTGCCATTTTGTCCCAGATGATTGATGACATTCTCCTGCCCTATTCTCCACAGATTAGAAGAACACTATTGCTATCTAGAGCTTCTATAGATACGCGCTTCATTAAGCATGATCCCAAAATGTCATTTAATTTATTTCTTAGATTGAATGTCTCATTAAACTCTGATGAGGCCAAGAGCTACTTTGGGCGGGACTTGTTATGAAGCGCTCTTATCTTAAAATTTTGCTCTGTCCCTGTTGGCAAAGCAAATGGACAAGACAGTGAGATCAATGCACAGGGCACTTTATCTTTGACACACTGAAATATTGTTTTGCTAAAATAGGCCCATGGGGTGGAGAGATTAAAATCAGACATAAAGTAGATCAGCAGAAAGAGTGAATCTACAAACTTATGTATTATTGGGTATTATTTTATTTTAATTCCATTTTGCCTTATTTGGACAAACATAACACATTTGCTTAATTAACGTACTGACCTCCCCCTAACTCCATTTAAAAAGCAATGTTTTCATTTTTTGAGTTCCACAAATTGAGTTGAGGGATGGGTACTATTCTATCCATTTTCTGTGAAAGGATATCTTGGTGGGTTTTTTTATTACCTTATGGAACAGATGTGTACAAAAAAGAAAACAAAGCAAAAGAACCTTGTATCCTTGTATTTCCCCTGTATTTTCCATTGTAGAATTGAGCATGGTCACAGGTTGTATGGGTGAGAGGAAGAGAAAGAGTTGAATCCTTCGGTAGACCCAATTGAAAACACCTTGTGAGCAAGGAGTTAAGATGTTGGCCAGCCCCAGGTCATGCTGGCCATTGGGTACAGCTTTCGGACACTTCCTTAGAGTTGGGATCACCACCTACAGCTGAATTTTTTTTCCTGACTCCTGCATCCTGCCATCCAGCCACTGCCATACTCAGAACATATAAATTCCACCCCCATGTACCGTTTGTTCCCCTGACTAACACCAAAATCTGTAGAACTCTTCTGTCTGTCTTGCCTGCGTCTTGACACAGCATGTTAGAGTTGCTATGCCATCTAACACTGTGTAAGTAAGGTGTGTCACCTATCATTTTGTGCACTGTTGCCTGAAATGCTTTGGATTTGAAGCTTTTTGCTTTGTAAACTCAGTTTTCTACCAAATAAAATTTAAAATTTTGAAAACTTGCCCTTGTATTCAGATAAAACTGTCAGAAGATGAGTGGGCAGAGGGACAATTATTTAATGAAATTTATCAATCTGTTATTTCAGGGCATGTATTACGATAATGAATGAACTTGAATCGCCACCTTATAGGTTATTCAAAAAAAGGTATATTAGAATATTTGACTTGGATTTTTGCTGAAATCATTAGCTGCATGGTTAGGGAGGCCTGATTTCGGTTTTGTCTTATTTAAATAGCCTAGATAAATTTTGACTAGATTAATTTTAAGGTAACTTCAATCAAGATCCTATTTTCCCATTATCATTAAAAAGAAATAAAGATAAACTCTGTGGTATTAAGTAATATGCATCTTCCCCCCCCAAAAAAATTGGGGTTACTAAGGATGAAAGCAGTTATTGGTGGGTCGGGGGCGTGTCCACAGGATTTAGAGTCCTGAGACCTGACCTTGAGTTCTTGCTCTGCAGGTGACAAGTTGTGTGATGTTAGGAACGTTTATGACTTCTCCCAATATGAGTCAACTTATATAAAATTCCTGTAATTGTGACATTGGCTTCGTTGAGGTTGTTGCTAAAATTAAATGAGATAACCTGCATTAAAAGTGCTTTGTCTACTGCTGGATGCACAGGAGCTTCTGATTTATTAAATTATGTAACTTTTCAAATTTGTCATTAAGAAGTCATTGGTTAAATAGTTGACAGGCAGGTTTGGGTGTTTCCAACCTTGTACAACTGATATTATGATTAATTTTGTGTATGTGCTGTAAAGGAATGGTTGAAATGTGTAGCAAATATGGTTTGGGTTGGTGATGTGTAGAATTTAAAAAATTTGGAATTCACATGAAATTCTGATAATAGATCAATGTTCTGTTCTCTATAGAAATCACCTGCAGTGTAGAAAAAGGAATCCCACATGTTTTTCTTGTTGGAGCATGTGAACTTTAACAAGGCAACCTGAGACTAATTACTAAGCTAGGAAATGAAAATGTGTTAAAATAATAAAATAATAGACATATTTCAGGCTCTGGTTGCAGTTGAAAATATAGATCACATTTTGATTTCCCCAAAAGAGGAAAAATTTTTCCCTTGTTATGTTTTACTCCTTTCTGTGCTACTCATCATATTCTCTTAGAATGTTTCTGCCTTCCGTGCTGTCTAGATTAAGAATGCATTTTCATTGAACTGTTAAACTATGCACATTGTTTGGCATTCAAGTGTTAATATCATCAAGACTAACAGCTAAGCCAATTCTTTTATTCCTCTCAAATTGCTCTTAGTTACCAAAGACATCTAAATACTCCTAATATGCCATGTTTACAATTTTGCTTTGCATTGTCAGATGCTATGATGCAGCAAATATTGATTTGCATCTTTAAAAAATGTTTCCAATAACTCTTAACTATATTAAATATTAGTAAATTGCTGAATTTACTTAGGCAATATGCAAATGTACTCTTCATTTACTGTAGAGAATCACTTTGTTAAAGTACTTTTATTTTCATTTTCACTAATTCATTCAATTAGTGGCTATTAAACATCTATATATCAGACACCTTGAGGATACAAAGATAAATGCAGTGTAGTACCTGCCATCGAGAATCCTACATGGTAGTAAGAGAAGCAGATAGCTAAGCAAATAATTTATAGCACAGCATATTAACTCGTGTTGCACCAATACCAGCTCTGTGCTGTGGGATATAGTGGACGAAACAGCCAGTCTGTTCAAGTCCAAGAAAGCTTTACTGAGTGGCAGGCTTTTGATCTTGATCTTAGAGGACAAGTGAGAGATTGCCCAGTAACAAGGAAGGAGTATAAGGGCTGAGAATTGCTTGTGCAGACAAATGGGGTCATGAAAGGATCTAACGTCCATAGTCTAGGGAATCGCTAGTTGTAGGAGTGTGGGATAAAATCTATGCTACTTGATAAGTAAAAGTCTTCTAACATTCCACTGGCCAAGCTATTATATTAATTGTAGAATCTGAATATAACACATTTTCAGTGAAAAGTGAGAACAAAAGGTATGTGTGTGTACACGTGTGTGATGTTAAACTTGTGATGTCTTTCATATTTATTTAATAAGGAACTTCTTTCTTAAAACAAAATATCCCAGATTTTAAAATGCATATTATAAACTTGGGTACTGGGTTTCTGTTTTTCATATTTATGTGTCTTTCTATAATAATAAGCACAGCTTAGATCACACGTGATCTTTTTTGGTGAAATTTTTGAGATTCCAGTAATGAAAATGATGGAGCTGATTTAGCCTTCTATATCTTGTTTAAAAACAAATCTCCAATATTCGATGTCTAGATAGCATGCAATCTGGATGAATAGGTTTAGTTTTTGTTTTGTTTTTAATAACAGCTTGCATAAAAGAAATACAGTGATCTCATTAAATCTGTCTCCTTCTGAGAGATGGCCCCGTTGTTCTTCCTCTCAGGATCCTTGTAATATAGTTTTCTTAGATATTAGGTGGTTTTGTTTTTTCCTTGAATCCTAACAGTTGATTGCTTTAAAACCGTGTTACTGAGTTGGGTCAGCATTTCACATGGAGGAGATTTTTCTTCCCTAGTCATGCAAGAATTCAACTGTTATTAACAATGATATGAATCATTCATGGACACTAAGAGGGAAATAGGTTCCAGTTGTTTGAAAAACTGTTAATTTTTAGTTCTAACAGTGGGCTTCTCTGTGACATGAATCATATCAATGTCTGTGGAAAAGAAAAATGGGAATGAAGTCCGTAGCTCACCATGAGTCAGGTAATCATTGAGGAAGAAGGCTAAGGAGAGAAATCCTCCCCTGAGTCTTCTGTCATTTATCCAGTAGGCCTTCATGTGCCCTTTTAGCCATGAGATTGCACAGTAAGGGACCGCAAGGTGGTGTGTGAACTCCGCATTTTATATTAAAGTCTGTTAGCTAAATAATGGGGGTTTGGATGCTTGTTTGTGCTATTAAACCACTGCTCCCCTCTGCTTTCTAAGTTAATTACATTCCCATAGTGGGAGAAAATATATTTACCTATGCAGACACCTATGCATGTATACATAGGATTCATATCCTTATATAGAACACATATATCCGATGGACAGTGAGGAAAAATTGTAGTTTATTTTCATTGATAGCTCACACACTTTAAAATGTGTTGTCCTATGAAATTAATGCAATAAGTTCACAATCAAAATTTGAGACCAAGTTACACTATTTTCCATTATTCATGGAGTGTTTTCCCCTTTTCTGATGGTATCAGAGACTTGTTCACTGGACTCATATGTTGACAGAACTTTTAACTTACAGCTGAATCAGTCTGAGAGCTGGTGGTTTTACTTGAGATCTGTTATGTATATATAGTGTTTCTTAGCAAGGCATGCCATTATACCAATACAGATAGTATGAGGCCTCAATTCATGAACCTTCTGTGGGAAACCGCTTTTATTTTTTTACTTTTTCTTCAGCTTTGTTGCGATATAATTGACATATAACATTGTCTAAGTGGAAGATTTACAGTGCACTGATTCGATCCACATATATGTTGCAATATGATTATTACTGTAGTATTGGATAACACCTCCATCCCTCACATAATTATCCTTTCTGTTTTGTAGTGAGAACATTTCAGATCTACTCTCTTCTCAGTTTGCAAGTGTACAATAGAGGACTGTTAACTATAATCGCAGCACTGTGCATTAGATCCCCAGGATTTACTCATTTTCTCTAATTGGAATTTTGCCCCCTTTGACCCACATCTCCCCAAGTCTCCCACCGCCCAGCCCCTGGTCACCACCATTCTTGCTCTAGGAAACCTCTTTTAAAATGATGTTGACTGATGAAAGGTACTTCATCATCTGTATACAGAAGAGTGTCCTACAGGTTATAGATAAAATCCTTAGCTCATGCTACAAATTTCCTTAAGAAATCAGTAAACGTTTGTTAAGAGAACAAAAGAAGAGGGTGGCTGGTTGGCTCAGATGGTTAGAGTGCAGTGCTCATCACACCAGGGTTGCCGGTTCTATCCCCACATGGGCCCCTGGATTGTGCCCTCCACAATTGGAGTGGGACAACTACTCGACTTGGAGCTGATGGGTCCTGGAAAAACACACTGTTCCCCAATACATTTTTTTTAAAAAGAGAGAGAACAAAGGAAGGATTAGGCTGCCGTGTGTGACCCTGACAGAAGAACTGAATGTGATAGATAAAATCTGCCCATCCTTTCAGCTCCATCTCAAATGCTTTCTTTTTCAGTGGCAGTACCCCCACTGGAGGTCATGCTGCCCTCCTTTAAAGCGGCAAGCATTTTCTTGGAATTCTCTTGCGGCACTCATGCTTGTCTACCTTGAGCTATGGTGGATTGCCTAGTCTCAACTACTAGAATCGAAATTCGCAAAGAAGGGAGTGGGGATATGTGGAGCTGTGAGAAACACAGTGTTTGTCTCACATAATCAGCACTTAATGAGTATATGTGGAATGGAGCTTAAGAATATGAACCCGTTTAACACTAGAAGATGTATACTATAGTGTGTGTTCAAGTCCAAGAGGCTGAGCTGGGAAGGACAGAAGTTTAATAGAAGGAGAAATGTATTTGATGCAGGTCTTTCAGATGCATCAAAAAGAACCAGAGCGGAGTCCACCCCCCACCCCCACCCCCGTGCCACTCCTACACATATCAGTTCAGAGGATCCAGACATTAAAAACGATGGTGGTGTGTCGTCTTACTTTGCGTGCAACTTGTTTCTTCAGGCCACACGGACGAGATAAATAGTTTGTCACTATATAGACACTCTAACACCCACTTAATTCCTTTGGCCCCTTCTTTGGAAGCTCACCTACTGCATTTAGAAAGAAGAAAATACACCTCTGTACCCATGTTTCTCGTGGGTGTGTACCCTGCCACCTTCCTGATCACATTCCAGAGCTGTTCTGCTCTGTGTCTGCTGACTAATCCACCAGTGCTACCAACTCACCCCATTTTCCTGAAAACCACGGTTATGCCCCCTGCCCTGAGTGAAGGAGATAGCTCCCTATCATTTTCTGCTTCCCGTAACTCATCACATATTTGCTTGCAATTTCACTTCGGTGTTAATTCATCCTTTTTGTTGCTGTTGTTAATTCAACAACATTGCACACTTACAAAATTTAGGATTTCTGAAAAATTAGAGCTGACGTGTACTCTTGGATTACAAAGGACAGAATGCTTCATTTCTGTTGTGAGGAGAGTTGAAACAAGCTTTTCATGGGAGATGACATTTGAGTCCCTTTCTGAGGGGAACGATATGAAATGCACATGTAATAAGTTCCACTAATGATTTCAGTTGTTATTGAGATGTCTCCCATGTATATATCTCTTATTTTACTGGCTTTATAAACATTAGCATTGTGACCAAGGAGGAAAAAAATCAGATACTGCCTGCCAATCCAAGAAAAACAAAAATCAAGCCCAACGTATATTTCGATGAATTTTCTTATATATGGAATGAATACTATAACTCATACTTAAAACAATGTTATTTATTAAAGTCAGAATAGGGTAAGTTAGGCCCTTTCCAAATATAGACTTCTGGTAGAGAGTCTTCAGAGAAATTATTAACCCTTCATGTAATATGCTGAGAGTATAATTGCATGTATGGAATTAGCAGACTGGTGTAGGCTAGGTTATACATGAACAAATATTTCCTATGTTTTGCAGTTTCTTCTGAAAGGAAGTCATGGAGAAAGGATATGTATTTATGTATAGAGTAAAGAGCGTAAAATTTAAAACTTAATATTTTAGTGTTTTCTACAATAGACAATAAGCACACATAAATATATTATACTATTTGACTATCTTTTCTTATAGGATATACTAGTATATGGGGACATTAAATGTAAATAGTTTCCTTGTTGACACATCGAAGTAAATGTTGGAATTATTTTTTGCTGTTTGGAGAAACACGTAAATAAAAGGGAGAAACAGGTTTCCTTCCGTGATATTTTAGAAAGCTTGAAAAGTCAAGATTAAAAAGGAAAAATATACTCACAATCTAAGAGGTTTTAAAAATGCTGTTGTTGTCATTTTTTTAAATCGCATCTTAGAGCCATATTTTTATTCTTAGGGATTCAGAGCTAAAATAATAACGAAATCAATTGAATTAAGATGAACGTATATGCATATTCTGGTTATCTAGGGTTTTCTTAAGGAATATCAGTAATGCATAAATGGAAGTAGAGCTCAAAGAGAAGCTACCGTGGTGAAGGTATGCGCTTACCCATAGTTGTAGCCTCATTGTTATCCCGAGATAGACTTCTTATATTTCTGAACCATCATTTTTCATCTTGCTCACCGACTAATATCTTTTATAGATGTCAGAATGATTAGATTTACCATCTGCAAAATACTCATCGTTGAGAATTATAGACCACTTAGAAGATTGACAAGGACAAGGTAAAACTGAAAATAGGTCTCTCAACAGGCATGCAGAATCATAGCGGTATTCAATAAATTCTCAGAAATATATTCCTTTCATGGTAGGAAGGGGGGACAGTTTATATTTTGATATTGTTTGCAGAATAAACACTGGGTGTAGAAAATTACACCTGTATTTATTGTCAAGCAACATTTGTTACATAATGCATTTTCCTCCTACCCAGATGTAACTCACCTTCTGTCAAAACATTATTTCCTTTGTTATCCTGTGTTAAAAGCGGTTCAGTTCAGGCCTCATTCCTAGGATTCTGCCATTTTTGTGCTTGCCATCTAGAGAAGTAAAAGTGCTGTTTTGAAAAATCCTGAATGCGCGTAAGCTTCATTCCAACAAGCCCTCTGTTTTCAGGATGACCTTATGAGTGCTTCACGAATTTCAGAAGGAAAAAAAAAACCTATCTCACATGATCTTTAATGTCATTATTTAACTTGCTTCCTAAGGAGAGCAAATAGAGCAGCCACCTGAAGGTGTAGGTTTACTGAAAGCACTTCTGTTCCCCTACCACACAGAAAGCAGAGTTCCAGCCGAAGGAGGTAACGGGGACAGGCAAGAGAGAGTGCAGCACAATGGGGTTGAGGTGGGAGCCAGGAAGGTGGTGTGGGAGCAGATGGCAGCTGGGCAGAGCGGCGCTCCATGGCACTGTTGGCATGGCTACAGAGAGGTAGATGTGTTACAAGCTGTGCCCATATCTGAACGTTTCAAAACTCTCCTTTGGGGCTTGTGGCCTCAAACCTTACTCAGTTGCTGTCATCATATAGCTTCCCCTATTGCAGTTGCTACGGAAGCATTCTTTCCCTTTCATTGTGTAAATGTTGCTTCAAATGTACTTTTGTGTGTATTCTAATTAATCTGATATGTTAACAAAAAAAGTGTTCACTGTCCTGGGTCTCCAGGTGAATAATAATTAATACGTGTAACAACTCTGATGATGATGATGATAATAATACTATGTTTATATACATATCATTATAAATAATAATTAATCATGTAGTAACCCTGGTATTAACACATACACATCATTATAAATAGCTTTGCCACCCAATCTATTTATATAGCAGGCGCAAATACTGTTAAAAACAGTGCAGTGGATTGTTTTTCAATTTTGACATTCAGAGGTAGGACTCATATGAGCATTTGCTTGTCTCTTTAGTTGAAATTCTGGTTGCCATGAAAAAATAAAAGGAAATGGCCCAATTTAAGTTGAAATAGGTCCTTGACTATAGTATTATTTTTCTGTAAAAATGTATCCACTGCAAATGTTACTGCCATTTCCAATGCCTAAAGTGCCCTTAGCGGATATGCATTGACTTGAAGTTTTCAGCCATATGGCATGGTTGAAGCAAAAACATATTGTATTAGGGTCAAACCATGTGTAATTGCAGATACTGAACCATTTTTGAACTATAAACTACCAGTTTGGTATAGTAAAGCCTCATCTATATATTTTTTATTCCTTATGTTGAGTGTATGTAGACTAAATGATAAATTATAAACCATGTGCATGCTTTTTTCATCTTGCAGCTAAGTAAAGAGGAAATACAGTTTTCCCAACCTTCAGAGAGTCTAGCTTAATTAAAAATACTGTTTGCACAGGTGCTGAGTTTTGTCTCCATAGACGTGCTCTGAGAGGGTTGGTTGATATGTGATTTATTAACCAAAGCTTCCTTTGCTAATACATCTACTGAGAGGTAACTCTGCTATACACAAAAATATTTGATGCAACAGAGAGGCAGCTAAATAGTGTGCATTGTGTTTTAAAATAAAGGAAATAATTCTTATAGAGGTGGCTGGAATTTTGTTGCTCAAAATTTTATCCAAATGAGAAATATTAAATTTCTCCCACAATTTAACAAAATGATTTTGCTTCCCTCCCTTTTTTGTTTCTGAGACAGTTTTTAGATTGTCATGAACTGACTCTATAAAGTGCACAAATGATTGCTATTAAGTGTCTGTCTTTAGTCTAAAAGTGCTTAGTTTTTTGAACTGAGATGAAAATTGAATTGGGCTTTGTACCAAAGAATTTATATTTAGATGAAGCTATTCCAACAGTATCCAAGGGTTATTTACATTTCTGTAGCAAATCTCATCATATTACACTGAAGCAAACATAATTTTTGAGAAGCATCTAACCACATCAGGCTTGTTTCTTCATTTTGTTGTTTATTTTGGTATTTGGAAAATGAAAGTCTACATTATTGAATAGAAGAATATGTGTTCATGGATGACAAAATGTTTCTGACAAAAGTAGAGAAACCCAAATACCGAAATTAAGTTGATTTTTAATGATAAGAACACATATTAAATATGAATTATCTCTTGAATTTCTCCTAAATTCACATCAACATATAATGTTGTGGAGTAATTTTTAAATGAAGGTCTCAATGTCATAACATCAGTCTTCATTCATTTACAAGCTAAAAATAAAACACAGTGTTAGTATCATATGACCCATGAATTCTGAAAGAATTGTGTGAAGATTATACTTTGTTTTGTGAGTTTTCTTTTGTTAAAGTACAAAACGATCTTAGTTTTTCCCTTGTCCTTGTGTTTTCCTCAGTTCTGAGTCCAAGTGAGTTTTTCTTCTTTTATGTTTACTATTTTAAATGAAGAAATTTTATTATTACACATGTGGTTTAGTTTTTCACTCTGATTTCTTGATGGTTTATCTCAGTGTTCTCTTGCTAGGTATAGATTCATTTCCTATTCTCCTTCCCAAAATGTCAGCCCACTTTTTTTTTTTTTTAATGTTTTAGCCTCCACCACCACCTTTTTGGGTAGAAAGTGGTAGAGTGCTTCATATCATTATAGTCACCATGGCTTGATTGTTTTAAGTTCAAACACTGTTAATTTCTCATTTATTTTCTGATGTTTTTATTCATTTGATTATACTTTCTACCAATATTATTTAATATAGGTCATGTTAGAAATACCATTTTTGATACTTTTCAAACTACCTTCTCCATTTTTTACTGTATATTTTCTAATTACTAAAACATGTAGGATAATTCATATTTAATAAACTTTCCCTAAGATGTAGTAAAATCCACATTTCTACTGAATTAAATTAGTCACTACTGATTTAATTAATACTTATAAACAACATTATGCAAACACTCAAGTTTCATGTGGTTTAGTAGTTTGATCTGTAGCGTTATATAAGTATGTGTGGAAGAAGTTCAGCTTTAGCAATTTAGTAAGCAGCAGCTTCATATTTCTGAAGGTTTTTGTTTTGGGGTTTTTACCCACAAGGATAGATGAGTCTTGAGTGTCAAATGAGATAGTGTGTACTCATTTCCTGACCAAGTTAGACTTATATTAATTATAAAAATATGATGGTACAGTAATACCTCGGTTTGCAAGCATAATTTGTTCCGGAAACAAACTACTCGTATTGCAAGACATCGCTCGTTTACCAAGTCAAAATGTATTATTAGGTTGGTGCAAAAGTAATAGTGCTTTTTGCCATTAACTACTATTACTTTTGCACCAATCTAATAGAAATGTTTGCTCGTCTTGCAGAACACTCGCAAACCAAGTTACTCGCAATCCAAGGCTTTGCTGTATTTAATTTAGTTGGATTGTACTGTTACCTTAATAGTTAGTTGTCAGTTTTTACAAACACCAGTTTTCAACATTTCATGGTTTTCAATTACACTATAGTGACAAATGCCAGTCTTGCTAATCACCACACAGTAAAATTATGATATGGTTTTTCTTGAACTATCATCAGGTCACTTAGTATCTCCTTAATCTTTTTATGCTTTAATAAACTAAGTGAAAACTTGAGATCATTATATATCCAACTGTAATTTAACACTGTCAAGATTAAGGGGGGAATTATGGTCATTAGGAGCAAAATGGTTTCATTTATGGACGGAGAACAATATGGCTCATCAATAAACCACTTCCTCCCTCTAATGATCCTACTTCTCTAATTGTGTGCAAATCTAACAACAAGCTCATTTTCTCCTTCATTCTTGAGGGGAAGATTATTAAACAGACATACTTTGTCTATGTGTTGCTTTTAATTCCTTGACTTGTGGTATGTGTTCCTGAATGCAATAAATTATTTCTAGGTGAACTAGTACGTCTGTTAAGGGAGATGTGCAGTGTTCTCTCCCAGTTTTTCAATATATATTTGACAGAGGAATAGATTTTCTAAGATTAGATGAGCTCGAACATCAGTGCCATCTTAATCCTTACGTGAGTCATTCTTTTAGAAAGATACGTCTTATAGAATTCCAAATTAAACTATTTGAAAGTTCTAAGAATTAAAAATGATCTCAGTAAGGGGTTCATGAAGGACGCATCTCTTTGGGCTTTCTGTCATTCTCTTATCTTTATGATAAAAATTCTCTTTACCCCCGCGTGACCAAGTTGCCTAAAAAATCAATGCTGACACTTCGCTGGATATAAGGTGTTGACTGACGCCCAGGGCACTTTGACTGTTTGCAGCTGGTAGGCTGTTCTCAAGTACAGCCTGGCGCTTCTGATCTTAACATTTGAGATCTTGGTTACCATGCGTGTATTATGTTTATTTGCCAAACCCCCTGTACATGCTACTTGTACTTGTTAGTGCAATTATGTCCTTAAATTAAATATTATGTGAAGCACGAAATAGTATTTTTAAAAAGCATATGTCATTTTTATGAAAACTATGTTTAATCCTTTGGAAATGCTTGATGAAATCATTTTAAATTTGCTATCTAGTCAGATGTGAGTGAGCACACTTAAAAGAGAGGAACTGATTCTAAAACATTCTTGACTCAGATTGCTTCATGAATGTATTTAAGTTCTAGAAACGTAAATCTAGAAACCAACCTAGAGATGGTTTAGAGACCATATTTTGTGAGTTGGTTATATGCAAACAAGACTCAGCTGAGAGCCAACCAGTTGATCCTTACTCAAATAGAATATCTTAGCTCTACTTCAGAAAGATTGGCAAATTAATATTTATAATTTTTCAGTTAAAAATATTTAAGATGTATATATTTTATGAACACCTACTTTAATTGAACTCTGATTACTTGACGTTGTTCACTCGTATTTACTAGAAATGTTAACTTTGTATTCTAAGTCCTTCACTTTTCTTTCTTTCTACAGTGTAAAAACGGGCCATTATGTGTTTATACCTTGAAGATTCTTTTTTTCTCCCCAAAACAAACTCACATAGGCTGTTATCATTTTACCCAGTTAAGGTATAAAAAACAAACAAAGAAACAAAAAAGCTGAAGGCATCTGTCTTGTTTCTCTCTGTTGTGAAAAATATGTTAACAGTAACATACAGACTATCTGCAAAGGAGAATCTAATGGTGATCTGAGCATAATTATGTTGGCAATCGCAGTTCTAACATTAGAGATAAATAGGGCTTCCAGTGGGGCCTAAATAGTAGTAGATCCTGTGAGACAAATGTGATGCCTCTGCTCTAGAGGAACTTACATTCTTATTGAAGAGATAGGATTTACAGATAACAAACACTTAGAGAGCAATAAAAGAGACTCAAATGCTTAGATGGTTCAGGGAAGATTATAAATTTTCTAGGAACTAAGAGAAAGAAGAGCTAAAAATGTAATTATGGTACCCATCTTAGAATATTTACCCATGTCTAATGATTGAATAAAAGAATGGCTCAGAGGAGACGTCCAAGATGGCGGATTAGGTAAACTTTGTGCCTGCTGACTGCCAGGATCGCATGAGAATTACAACTGGCTTATAGAAAAATCAACCTTGAGAGTCACCTAAAGACTAGCTTAACAGAATCACTATGGCTAAAGATATGGAGAGGCCACATTAAGATTGGGAGGAGGGAGGAGACATGAAAGGGGCTGAGCGCTGACCCACAGGTAGTGGTTGAACACTGGGAGGGACACCTCGGTGGCAGAAGTCCCCCCTGAGGAGGGATCCCAGCCCCACACCGGGCTCGCCAGCCTAAGGATCCTGTTCAGGGAGGAAGAGTTCCCACAACATCTGGTAGTGGAAAGCAATAAGGACTCTGTCCATCCATCCCAGTGAGAAAAAAGCGCAGCTGATAGCCGAGATGTCCTCTTAAAGGGCTCGCGAATAGACTCTGTCACTTGTAAACACCTGCCTGGGCTCAGTTGGAAGAGTGGTACGTTGAGAGGTGCCAGAGACATACAGAGAATGGCTGAACTGTGTGGTCTCGGGCCAAAGGCTGGAGGGAGTGCCTCCATGGGCCCTGTGTGGAGCCTGCCTCACGTGTAGCCTATAGGACAGGGCCATCTTTTCTATGTTGAACCCTCCCCTAAGGTGCCAAACCTGAGACCACATTGAGCTGGTAAAACCCGCTCGTGCGCACCACTTTGGTGATGCAATGAGTCCTCACCCTGCCCAGCTAGTGCTGCATCACCCGGGGCACCCTCGATTCCTGGGTGGCTAGCCCCACCCCACAAGCTGCAGATGCTTCAAACAGCATGGCACAGCCTGGGAGGGCCTGGGGAATTTTCAGGGGTGAGCAGTCACTCACAACTTGAGCTGCAGCCTCTTTTGGGCAGCTTTTGGGGATCTGAGGACCCGAGGCAAGCGATGCGCAGTAGCGGTATTCTCAGGGCATTTTGTAAAGAGGTCACAGGCCAGTCACTGGTGTAAGACCTGAGTGTGCATTAACCTTGTGAAAACGGCTCATGACTTCAACTACAACTCCTGACTCCCTGGGACTCTGCCCCTTCCAGCTACTTGCTGCATTGCTGGGCACACTCTCAACACAGGGTCAAACAGCCCATTCTGTGCACCTCCGGAGGCTCTTTCAATGACTGAGCCTTATGGGCAGCTGACAGGTGACAACAGGCCTGGGGGGTGGGGCTGGACATTTTACTAAGCTGCCCCAGGCCCAATGCTGGTGGCAGCCGGCCTCGGTTCACAGCGAGACCACCCCGACACACCTCCAGGTCCAGCACAGGCAGCTGCCAAACACATATAGCTGTGTACCACCTACCAGGTAGCTGCAGGGCAGTCACATGCAAGGCTGAAAATGGCCTACATGGAAGCCCCTCCCAAGAGACACCAGAAAAAGCACACCCAGAGGCCGGCTTCAGACCTCATCAGAGCACAACTCGGTTAGCTTCAAAAGTGGCACACCCAAAGGGTGGTCTCAACAGGCACACGAGTGCATGGAGGTGAATCTCCTCTGACGGCTCAGCCCCCACGCAGCAGCTCATACGTTGTAGGCATAGCCAAGCCTCACAGCCAGTCAGCCTGAGAATCAGTCCCACCGGTGACGCTAAAAACAATCAGGCCCAACGATAACAGGAGAATTATACACAACACACACAAGGGACACTCCTGGAACACACGCACAGGTGATCAGGGAGACTGCGCCATTGGACCACACAGGATACATACAAAATAAGACCACTCAGCAAAGACTGAGAGACATAGGAGATCTACCTAATACAGAGAAGCAAACACAGAAGGGCAGCCAGAATGAGATAACAAAGAAGCATGTCCCAAATGAAAGGAGAAACCTCCAGAAAAAGAACTAAATGAAATGAAGGCAATAAGGCTACACCGGAGACAGAGTTTAAAACACTGGTTACAATAATGCATAAGGAACTTAGTGAGAACTTCAAAAACAGATTGTAAGCATAAAGAAGGACATAGAAACCATACAAAAGGACCAGTCAGAAATAAAGAATACAATCACTGAAATGAATACACTAGAAGGAATCAACAGTACGTTAGACGAAGCAGAGGATCAAACCAGTGATTCAGAAGACAAGGTAGCTGAAAACATCCAATTGGAATAACAAAAAGAAAAAAGAAAAAAACTCAAAGATTAAAGTTTAAGTGACCTTTGGGATAACATCAACCATAACAGCTTTCACAACGTAAGAGTATCAGAAGGAGGAGACAGGCAGTAAGACATCGAGAGCCTATTTGAAGAAATAATGATTGAAAACATCCCCAACCTGGTAAAGGGAATACACATATAAATGGATAAGTTCCTAGAAGCATAAAATCTTCCAAGGCTGAATCAAAAAGAAACAGAAAATCTGAACTGGCCAGTTACTACTAATGAAATCAAATAAGTAAACAACAAGATCCTACCAAACAAAAGCCCTGGACCAGATGGCTTCACAGGAGAATTTTACCAAACATTCAAAAAAGAATTAACACGTATTCTTCTGAAAATATTGGGTTGTTGGAAAAGTCATGACGCATTTTTGCAACAAAAAACATAGAAAAAAGATGTCATGACTTTTCCAACAACCCAATATTTAGAAAAATCAAAAAAGAGGGAAGGCTCCCAAACTCATTTTACAAGGTCACCATTACCCTGATTCCAAAACCAAAGATATCACCAAAAAAGAACACTATAGGCTGATCTCCCTAATGAACACAGATGGAAAAATCCTCAACATATTATTAGGAAACCGAATTCAGCAATACATTAAAAAGATCATACACCATGATCAAGTGGGGTTAATCCCTGGTATGCAAGGTTGGTTCAGTATCCTCAAATCAATTAATGTGAGACACCACATAATGAAAATGAAAAATAAAAATCATATGGTCATATCAGTAGATGCAGCAGTGTTTGACAAAATCCAGCATCCATTTATGATAAAAAACAAAAACAAAAACAAAAAAACCTCTCAGCAAAGTGGGGATAGAGGGAAAATACTTCTACATAATAAAGGCCAAATATGACTTATGCACAGCTAATATCATACTCAGTGGGAAAAAGCAAAAAGTGTTTTCCTTAATATCAAGAAGAAGACAAAACTGCTCACTTTCACCACTTTTATTCAACATACTATTGGAAGTCTTAGCCACAGCAATCAAACAAGAAAAATAAATAAAAGGCATCCAAATAGGAAAAGAGGAAGTAAAATTGTCATCATTTGCAGATAACATGATACTACATAGAGAGAACCTCAATGATTTTACCAAAAACTGATAAATGAATTTAGTAAAGTAGCAGGACAGAAAACTAATATTCAGAAATTCATTGCATTTTATACACCAATAACTGTTAGAGAAATTAAGAAAATAACCCCATTTACAATTTCATGAAAACATAATAAAGTACATAGGAATAAATTTAACCAAGGAGTAAAAGGCCTGTACTCAGAAAATTATAAGACATTGAAGAGAGAAATTAAAGAAGATACAAATAAGTGGAAACATGACCGACTCACATTTAGGAAGAATTAATATAGTTAAAATGTCTATTGCTACCCAAAGCAATATATAGATTCAGTGCAATTCCTATCAATATACTAATGACATTTTTCACAGACCTAGGACACATAATCCTAAAATTTATATGGAACCATGAAAGACCCCAAATAGCCACAGGAATCCTGAGAAAGAAGAACAAAGCTGGACATATCATGCTACCTGATATCAAATTATACCAGAAGCCCATAATAATCAAAATAAGATGGTATTGGCATAAAGACATATAGATCAATGCACTAGAATAGAGAGCCCAGAAATAAATCCACATTTATATGGTCATTTAATCTATGATGAAGGAAGCAAGACTATACAATGGGGTAAAGATAATGTATTCAATAAATCATGTTGGGAAAACTGGATAGGTATCTGCAAAAAAAAAAAGAAAAGAAAAGAAAAGACACTAGACCACCTTTTTATGGTATATACAAAAATAAACTCAAAATGTGGTAAAGACTTAAATGTAGGACTTGGAACCATAAAACTCTTAGAAGAAAATATAGGAAGTATCGCTCAAACGTTACCCTTAGTAATATTTTCTTTCACTGGTATTTCTCCTCAAGCAAGGGAAACAGAAGAAAAAAAGAGACTGTGGGACTACATCAAATTAAAAACTTTGTGCAGAGCAATAGAAACCATCAACAAAATGAAAAGACCTCCTTCCAAATGGTAGAATATATTTGCCAGTGATACATCTTATAAGGGGTGAATATTCAAAATTTATGAAAAACCCATAGAACTCAACACCAAAAAAACAATTCAATTAAAAAATGGGCAGAGGAACCAAAAAGACATTTCTCCAAAGAAGACATACAGGTGGCCAGTAGACATGAAAAGATGCTCAATGTCACTAATTATCAGAGACACATAAAATTAAAACGACATTGAGATAATCAGTTCACACCTGCCAGAATGGCCATCATCAATAAATCAACAAGCAACTAGTGCTGGTGAGGATGTGGAGTAAAGGGAACCCTGGTGCACTGTTGGTGGGATTGCAGATTATAATAGGGTTTTCCTTTCTTAAAATGTATATACACTTTTTTGGCACCCTCTGTATATATTCCAGTAGTCACATGTAATGTTTAAGTGTGCATAAAAATACAGAAAAGAATATGTTAATGTTAAAATTTATATCACATTTATTTATTCACATAGTATGATCAGCATTAACAAAATATCTGAGCTATTTATGGCACTGAAGCATTCTGAGCACATTACAGGACTTACAAAATCATCAAAGTAGTATATGCAACATGACATTTAATAACATAAGGGTTTTTCCCCATTGTGTCCATTTATTGGTTAGGACTTCATGTAGTTTATTCTTAGTTGAATAATGGTTGGATGGTCAGATAGCAACATTTATTCTTTTCACCCAGTATTTATTTAGTCTTACTATGTGTGATGCATCATGCCAGCCTCGGTGAGCAGTACATAAAGTACCCTTGACCTTCAAGAAGGTGGCAGAAATATAACTTCCCTAATAAAATGATTTCAAAGACTAACAAGGAGAAAGTTTTTTAAAGACTTATTTCAAACAGGTCCTGGTTTATTCCTACTCTTAGAAAGTTAAAGTTACATGCAATAGTGAATACTAAAGCAAAAGGAGATTCTTGCGATCACTCAAGAAGAGGCAATAATCAAAAAGCCAAATCCATTTGTTACATTCAGGTTAGGCAACATGAGTACAAGGCATAATTAAATGAATCAGCAAAATTTAGATCCAGTTTTTAAAAGTCCAACTTATTCCTCAGCAAATATTTAAATCCTTAAACTATTTATATTATTAATGCTTGCTGTTGAATTTATATTTAAAACAATCAGCAGGTTCACAGAGCAAATCTTGGAAGAAAATGGCAGTTTTACTGCCTAATACTTAAACTTTTTTTTAAATTTAATTTAATTTTTTAAATTAGTTTCAGGTGTACAACACAGTGCAATAGTTATACTTTTTACCCCTCAGAGTGACAACTTCCCACCCCCAATCCCCCCCATAGCATACATATCTATTACAATTCCATTGACTCTACTTCCACACTATACTCCATGTCCCATGACTATATACACACACACACACACACACACACACACATATTCAGTAATAGTTGACATACAATTTTACACAGCATAAATTGGTAACTATTTACACTTTTGAATTCAAATAATATGAGGTCATGAGTCGTAAAATGATTGGGGTCATATGCTGGATTCTGTGTTTATGTTGGAAAATTCGAAAAAACTATTTTTCTTAGGAAAGAATCCATGTAGAAAATGAAGTTTCTTGATGCACGGTAAGGCAAGGAAGAAAGAAAGTATTTTCCAACTTGGCTTGTTGTTCTAGTATTCCTCATTAGTGTATGCTCACTTTTTCCTTTCTAAGATCATACCCTTTATTAAGCAGTAATATTCTGCTAATGGAGAAAAGAAAATGAGCAGTTTACAATTATGTAAATAAGACATAGTTTTTCTCTTTCTGAAAAGTAATAGAGAGAACTTTTACCCCCTAAATGAATAAAATCTCAAATAAAATTAGAATAACTGTACCTTGCTACTCATTAAAGGGTGACACTAGTTGCAATTTACAAAGAGGAAACTGTAGAGATGCAATCAAACAAGATTATCTTGGGAAAATTGAGATTTCTCTGTGTATGTCATGCTAAAAATGTAGCTGAGAGCTGGTTTTTGCAAGATCAATGAGGGATCTCTGCATGAAATGTGATTTGCATATTTAAAGAATTGATTTAAATTGTAGCTTTTAACCCACAGCACAGAGAGAAAGCAGTAAGGGAACACAAATGCACGATTGTCCATCTATGTATAGCAGAGTCCATCCATGTGTTTACCAAAAGGGCACTGGTGTACTTTTAATTCCCAGAGAAAATAAGGCGAGTGTATGAAGTTTACAAAAGCAATCTCATTTTATGTCCACCATAGAGATTGTAACTATTTTTTTATATTTGGGGTAGCACAGTAGTCTCCTATTAATTTGTATTACTTTAGTGCCTTCTATCCTAAAAACGTCTTGATTTGTGTTCAGGATATTAGTCATATTCATTAGTTTCTAATTGCATTCTGTAACCTATGCTAGCTTTTGGGACTTCAAGTATAATTGAAGGTTTTAATTTTCACTCATGGAATCAAAGAGTAATATGGTGATATCAGTGTTCTAAGAAGAAATTGTTTTTCTCCCGGAGATGTTTATGAGATAGATTGTGAGCATGGAGACCAGTTGTAATTATCTAACCTTTAGGTGATGTGGGCTTCAGAAAAGTGGCATTGGCCGTGGAAAGGCAAAGATGGAGCTGAAAGCCATTTTGAAAAATAATGATGAATATTGATGGCCGTCTAGATGTGGTTACTAAAACGGATAAAAAGTAAAAACTACGTCTGGTTTTAAGCAGTGACAGCTGAAAGAATGGTAGTACCGTTGGGGAAGATAGGATAATCAGAAATCGATTTTGGTTTCTGCAGGAACGGGGTTGCTCGGGTTTGGATATGTTGTTTATGAGGACATGGGACACCCAGTTGGATGTGTTGATTTACTTGGTTTGTGAGAAGAGACGTCTTCCCCAGTTAAGAGGCTGGGGCTTCGATATAGAGACGTGGGGGTGCTCACCTTCTGTAGAGTTGCAGATGCCTTGATGTAAAAGCCGTGCATTAAGATAAAGAGTATTTAGGGAATGGAGCAGAGGATCTTGCGAATGCTCCCATCTGGATGGTAGAAGAAGCATAGGAGGCAGCAAATGAGACAGAGGAAGAACGAACCGTCCGTTGCTCTATAGTGTGAAAGAGATTTGTAAATATTTGGAGTGGAAGCCGCACTATAGTATTGGCATCAAATCATTTTTCTATATGTGAGGCAGTTGTTTCGTTTCAAATAAAAGATAGGAGAACTTCACAGATATCACAATAAAGAGACCTAGAAACTGCCTGTTACATACTTGGGGCCTAAAATTAACCATAATTATTTTGAAGAGTTGATAGAACCCTAATAGATACAAGTATCCCTGCTGTGGAATAGAGGCATTGCTGAGAAGATTCCTGTGAAAAATGTATCCCCTGTACTGTGCCTTGCTAAGTAGTACCTTCATGCACAGAATCTTGAAAGAGCCAGGGAGTTCTGGCCCCATTCTGCTGCCAAGCACAGTCTCCCTATAGCTGCATTTCTAATGCCATCAACTCGAGTTTTTTGTCACAAACACTACTTACAAGGACTTTGCACAACTCATTTATATCATTATAAGCACCTGACGAGGTCAGCAAGGCAAATGGATTATTCCTGTTGTACAGGTAAGAAAATAGAGGCTCAAAGAGGTTTTTTTTATTTTTTTTATTTAATTATTATGATTATGTTTATTAGTTTCAGGTGTACAAAACAATGTAATAGACATTCCACCCCTCACAAAGTGATAACCCCCCCAATCTACTACCCCTCTGACATCAGGTTATACGGCGAATTCCATTGACTCTATTCCCTATGCTGTACTCCACATCCTGTGACCATATATATATAAAATTATAGTTGACATTCAGTATTATTCAGCTTCCGCTTCAGGTGTACAGTGCAGTGGTCAGGCCTCTACACCGGCCATGAAGTGGTCTCCCTAATAAGACAAGTGCCCTCTGACACTGTACGAAATCTTTGCAACATTATTGATTATATTCCCCAAACTGTCTTCCATGTCCCAGTGACAATTTGTGCCTTCTAATCCCCTCCCCTTCTCCTTCGTCCCCACCCCCTCCCATCTAGCAACCGTCAGTTTTTCCTATATATCTCTGAGACTGTTTTGGGCTGGGGGGTGTAGCTCAGTGGTAGACTGCGTGCTTTGCACGTGTGAGGCCCCGTGTTCTATCCCCGGCATCTCCACTACACTTTGCTTTCTATTTTCGTGGCTCCCTGGTGGTCTAGGGGTTAGGATTCGGTGCTCTCAAAGAGGTTTAAGTGTATCGTCCAAAGTCATATGGATAGTAAGTGGGGCTCAGGTCTTCTGATTCCAAGACCAACTTTCTCTTCATTGTTATCATGCTGTCCACATTTATTATACACGTACATTCCCTGAAGACTCTTCCAAGTGAAAGTTTAGAATTTCACCAAAATAAATCCTAAAGGGGAATGATGAATTTTCTCTGCATTATTAGGTAAAACTATATTTTGGGAATGTTACGTACGTTAGGTCAAAGGTCTAAAGTGACTGCTTATTCGGCTCTTTTGGACACAGGTTGAAGCATATTAATTCTTCCTGGATTTATGAGTAAATTACTCTTGAAAAGGTTCTTATTGGTATTCTCCAGAGACAAAGGAGAGTTAATTGGCTTACAAAACATATGTAGATTGCACTGGGGAAATAGTTCACTCAATTCTTAACATCTGGATGTACTGGGGTTTGTTTTTTGTTTTTTTGCCATTATGTATTCATGTCTGAAAACTGTGGCCATTTAAAATAAATATGGTAACTAAACAGCATGTATATAATTAAGAATAATTCAGTGTATCTCCATGACACTTTATAAAAATATTTTTAAAAATCAAAAAAGAAGCCTTCGCGTTTATAGCACCATGTTAAAAATATCCCAGTGTGTCTATGTAACTTGCACAATGTAATTTAAATAACTAAAAAACATTTTTACAGTAGCACTTCATTCTCATTTCAAAAGAATTACCAATTATTTTTATATTATCTACTTTGAAAATATGGGAAAAATTGTTCAAGATGTTTGTATGCATGTCATTCTGTGAACAAAAACACCCATTTTTTTCCAATCTGCATTCCTCCAGAGAGATAATAAAATACTGCTCTACTGAAAAATCGGCTTCTCACCTTATGCTAATCATACCCTCTTCCTCAGACTTCTCCTACTCCCTTCTAAACATAACCCTCGATCATAACAAGAAACAAAACAAAAACATCCTCCAAGGAAGAAAATTACCAAAACACAAAAGCAATGCAAAACCTTAGAAATAAATATGTTTATTTAGTAGAAAATAGGAGATGAATGTTGATCAGTCCGCCATTGAAACTGAGGCCCATTCTTCAGCTTGGCCTCAAAGTTCCTTGGCCTCGAGTATATCGCCATGAGTTTTTCTCTCCTTTTCAACTCCCCTATAAGCACAAAATACTACAACTACTACTACTACTACTACTAATAATAATAATAATAATAAAGTAGACTTTGTCATCACATAGGTCCCTCCAGGATCCCAGGCTTTGACTTGTGCATCTTTACCCAGAACCACCCTTGCCTCTGGTGTCTGCCTGTCGGCCTCATTATAATTTTACCTTTATTCTTCCTTGTCGTCTCCCTTTTCTTCCAACCTCTTAGGTCCACGCTAGCTGCCTTCGCCATATAACCTGACCTGGACATTTCAAGCACACACTGTCTAGCACTGTGGAATTTGCATTTCCTCACTTTTCCTCAAGCCCACCTCCTTTCGCCTTCTGTCATTCACACCTTGCTATTCCTGTCTCTCTCTTCCAATTCCAAGCCCCACATAGATGACCAAAGTCACACAGTCCACCTGATGTGATCCGCTATCTCGTGATTCTGACCTTAGTCTCCTAATGGAGTTGGATAACTTTCCATTCAACTCTAATCCTCTCTTTCCCCCCCGTAACTGCAATTTCTAGCTGTGTGTTCTCCTTAAACCCCGAGTCCATCCTCCATCGGCCCAGAATATCACCTTTTCTCATTCATGACCGAGAAGATGGAAAACATCCCGTTCATTTACCAGTCACATGTCTCAAGGAATACATTATGCCCTGTGCCCTTTACAAATGATCTTACTTCCTACTCACGCCTTAGTGCTTTCTAACCTGACAGTTGTTCTCATAGATTTACAGCTCCTTCTATGTACTTATCTTCATCTCCCTACAAAACGGCAAGCTCCATGGGGGCAGGGACTGTGCTTCACCCCTCCCGTACAGCCTTGTCCTTTGTTATTGCAGCATTGTGCCTTAGCGGGCACTGAAGAGCTGTGTGTTAAACTAAGGGCTTAAAAGAATTTCAGGTACCAGGGTCAGCTTCTGTTTCCCATACTTGGAAATGCTACTTAATGAAAGCTTGCCTTTACTTAGTCCTGAGAGGCAGCAGAGCACAATGGTTAAGAGCCCGACTAGACCACATAACTTCAAAGACAGGCCCTGCCACTTACTAGGTATATGACCTCGAGAAAATTGTGTAATCCCTCTTTGCCTCAGATTTCTCATACGTAGAATTGGGATAATAACAGGATGTATCGCATAGAGTGGTTATGAGGATGAAATGAGGGAGAGAGAGAGAGAGGGAGGGAGAGAGAGAGAGAGAGAGAGAGAGAGAGAGAGAGAAAGAGAGAGAGAGAGAGAGAGAGAGATATGCTGGGATGTGTAACTAGGCAGCTTCCTGAAATATGTTAGAATAATGTTATAAACCCCATATTAACTACAAATAGATCAGTTACTAAGACATGGAAGAATGCAGCATTAAATGAATTTTGAAATAAGCAGATTTTTAAAAATAAATATTGTAAATGTATTTTTCTGATGATTTTCTTAACAACATTTTCTTTTCTCTAGCTTACTTTATTGTAAGAATACAGTATATAACACATATAACATGGAAAATGTGTGTTAATTGACTGTTTATGTTATTGGTAAGGTTACCAGTCAACAGTAGGCTATTAATAGTTAAGTTTTGAAGGAGTCAAAAGCTATAATGGATATTTGACTGTGCACAGGGTTTGGGGGTATCAGTGTCCCTAATGCTGCATTGTTCAAGGTCAACTGTATATGAAATCACTATGTTGTACACCTCAAACTAATACTATGGTATGTCAATTATATATCAATTAAAAAAAAAAAAGAACACTGGTCAGCAAACTTTCTCTGCAAAGAGCCAGGTAGTAAATATTTTAAGTTTTGCAGACCCCAGAATCCCTGTCACAAGGGCTCACCTCTGCTACTGTAGAACAGAAGCAGCCATAGGCAATATGTAAATGACCGGGCTTGGCTGTGTTCCAATAAAACTTGACTTACGGACACTGAAATTTGAATTTCATACAATTTTTATGTCATGAAATATTATTCAATTTTTTTAACTACTTATAAATGTAAAAAGCATTCGTAGCTGGCAAGCCATACAGAAACAGGCAGGGAGTAAGTCTGGCCTGTGGGCAGTAGCTGGCCAACCCCTGATCTAGAATAGCCAAACAGTTTATACATGTATGTATATTTGAGGATGTACGATATGCAAGGCATTAGTTCAGAGCATTTGTTTTTGTGACCATTTTCACTTTCCTTTCCCTTATTTCATAACTGATCATGAGGCATTTGAAAAATTCAAAGGGACTTTGACCAGACTGTGTAGATCTATGTGGTTGTATATATTTTTGCCAGAATAATTCAAAGTCTCTGCACTTTTTATTCATCTTGACTTTGCCTAATGTTTTCCCACCTGTGTAGATAAATGAAAATTTCAACAGCTTTTCTTTGCATGACATTGGAGACTAGTTGCTATTATTTTTTTTTTAAGATTTTTACTGGGGGCTTGGGGGAGGGGAACAACGTTGGGGAATCAGGGAAGAGGAACAGACAAATTGCTGTCCTTTTGTTCTTCGGTCTAGTTGTGGAGGACGTCGCTTCACTGGCCCATGTTGATATTATCATTGCGCTCTTCTGGGGTGAGGCAAATCAGTCTCAGGCCCCTGGACGGTCGCTCACGCCGGCTCACGGCAGCTCATATGCTCTGCCTGCCAGTCCCGCTACATCCTACGCCGTTGCGGAGACTCATGGCAGCCCAGCTCCAGGTCGAGCTGTAGTTCACCATATTAGCTGTAGAGGGCGCAGTGTCACTGGCCCCCATGTGGGATCTGAACTGGGGCCCTGCTGCTCAGAGCTGGTGTCCCAAGCCAACTCTGAACCAACGCACCACTTGTCTGGCCCTAGTTGCTATTTAAATGACACAAAAGTGTCTGTAGGCCATCTTTGTGTATTTGATAAGTCCATTTTTGTGGGAGTGGAGGGATTTTTGAGAAACATATTTAAATAGATTGAGAATTGTGAATAACACAGTTCAGTTATTTATTTGGGTCTTATGGCAGAAGACAGATTTAAAACAATTTGTGTGCCTCTAAGGTAGTTCATTTATTCAGAACCCAAGGTACATCAAATGATTTTTTTTCTTTTAATTATTTTTTGTTATGAAATACACATTTTTTAGAATTAGTTTCAGCTGTACAACACAGTGCAATAGTTATACTTTTTACCCCTCGAAGTGACAACCCCCCTTCCCCATCCGCCGCCCCACTTCCCCTCCCCCCAATATTATACATATCTATTAGAAATCCCTTGACTCCACTCCCACACTATACTCCACGTCCCATGACCATATATATTCACTTATACTTGACATACAATATTATACAACATCAGCTTCAGGTGTACAGTGCAGTGATCAAGCCTCTTCCCCAAATGATTTTTATTTTTTTATTGTATAGGTGCTGCTTCAGAGAATCTCCCTATACCCTTTAAAAGGTTCATTTCCTTCTTTGTTAGTTATCAGCTCACTCTAAGTCCCAGCAATTATTCTCTATGAAATGCAGGATGAAGATGTGAGTGATATGGGGGTACCATTCAAAGTTAAGGAGTTTCTTTTCATTTAGAGAGAGGTTATTAAAACAAAATACGCTACTCAGTTAAGATCACATTGTATATAAACTTCCGTGTGATAATTTTTCACTTGAGATGAAAGAAATCACAAGTGTTTTGCTGTTATTAAAAGGTTTTTATGAATTTCCCATTATTGTCTATATAATTATCATTCATATCATTGCACTAAAGCTTTTAATCATTCCTTTATCTCTGGTGATCTAGGTTATGTCATTTTTGTGCTACTTTAAATAAGACTTGTATGATTTTCTTTGGAAAAAAATCCTGGTTTCTCTTTCAGGGTTTTTCTTAAAGATAGTTTATAACTAGTATTACTGCATCAAAGGCTATGAATATTTGTATGCCTCTTTCTAATTCTTTTCTAGAAAAACTGTGATTGTTTTTTCCTGTTAACATTGTATTCTCAGCAGTACAAGGTAGTCCACACTTTAAAAACCATGTTTGCTAATTAAATAAATGGGAGAAATGGTATTTCAGTTCCAACAAAATTTGTTAAGCACTAACTGTATGGCAGGTACAGTTTTAGAGGCTGAGAATAAGAAGACTTTTTTTAAGGTCTTACTCTGCTTTCATGGAACTAAAGTTCTCTGGAGAGAAGTAGCTGTGTAAACTATTAGAACACAGTAAAAAAAATCCTGAAAGAATCAAAAGTACTCTGAGGGCATTGAGGATGGAGTCATGAAAAACTTCATAAAGAGTTGACCTTAAGATGAATGGGAGTTCCAGGAAAACAGAGCAGAGTGATGGGTACCAAAGTGGGGGTGCAGAAAATGGGGAGATACTGGTCAATGGGTACAGACTTCCAGTTATAAGATTAACAAGTTTGGTTATCTAACATGTAGCGTGGTGATTATAGCTAATAATAGTATTTCATATACTTGAAGGTTGCTACGAGAGTAGATATTAAATGGTGTCACCACAAAAAAAAATGGTAACTATGTGATGGGATGGAGATATTAGCTAAAGATATAGTGGTAATCATTTTGTAATATATAAATAAATGTAACAAATCAACACGAGTACACCTTAATCTTACAAAATGTTATGTGTCAGTTATATCTCAATAAAGCTGGGGGAAACAAAAACAAACAAAAATAAAATAAGAGCTAGTAACATTAGCATTTTGTTTCAATATGGGCGGTAAATACCTTTTTTTAATACACCTTAATCTTACACAATGTTATGTGTTAGTTATATCTCAGTAAAGCTTTGGGAACAAAAACAAACAAAAATAAAGTAAGAGCTAGTAGCATTAGTATTTGTTTCAATATGGAGGGCAAATACTTTTTTAAAATCAGCTAAAACAAAGCAAATGTCTCTGGGAACTGGGAATAGGGGGTGGGAGTTGACAAGTGCTTTCATAACCAGACTTTTAGAATGACTTGACTCTAAACTATGTACATGTATAACTTTCATTAAAATAATAACTGTGTTTAAAACTTCCACAAAGATAATTAAAAGTTGCTATAGTCTTAAAAGAGGAGGAAGAAGAGACGGAGAATGCAATTTCATCAGGCCAAGGTAGCAGAAAAACGTTCTAGGCCGAGGAAATGTGAACCAGCAGAGGGAGGCATGAAAGAGCCACACAGTAAAAGTCGAGAACCATATGATTTCACTCATATGTGGGATATAAAACTGAAAGCAACAAAAAAACAAGATAGACAAACAAAAACTCATACACAGAGATCACAGTTCAGTGGTTACCACAGAGTATGGGGGGATGGTAGAAGAGGGTAAAGCGGGTCAAATATATGGTGATGGAACGAGATGTGACTCTGGGTGGTGCACACACAGTGCAATATATAAATGATGTATTATAGAATTGTACACTGAAACCTATGTAATTTTACTAACCATTATCCCATACATACATACATACATACATACATACATACATACATAGCAGTTCATAACGGCAGTTCAAGAGCAGTAAGTGTGGGAGGACGGCCTTACATGATAATCAGAGAGGGAGATGGCAGGCATACGAGTATAATGAAGGTCCTTATAGTGTTGATCTTATAGGTGACAGGAGCACAAAAGTAACGTGTATCTAGTCTCTAATGTGCTAGTATATGATAAGAGCTTTGTGCACATTATTTCTTGTAACCATCATGACAGTCTTAGGAGGTTAGAATTGCTTTCCCCATTTCACAGATCAGGAAACTAAGGTTCACAGAGGTTAAATAACTTGCCCAAAATCACACAGTAAGTAGTGAAGAAGGAATTTGAAATAGGTACATCTGATTCCGAAGGCTGTGTTTTTCTTTTTCTTTTTTTTCTGCCATAGCATAACAACCACTGGATTATTGAAAGATTTTAAGCATTGTGGTGGCAAAATCAGGTTTTAGTTTTTAAAGGAGAAGTCTGGCATAGGGCGGAACCAGATTTTACGGTACCATTATGGACTAATTTGGATGTGTGTTTCTAGGAGGACTATTTTGTAGGACATATTGTTCATGTAGATTCTAATTCCGGGTCAAGTGATGTTTAGTCAGCACCTTCTATGTCTGTGCACTTTGCTAGGTGTGTTTTATTGCATTATCTAAATTAATGTTAATTGTGGGCGAATACAGTTTTTCTAATCTGAAAACATAGTTTATAATGTTTGGCTGGTTTGAGCTACTAGAAAAACTATTTTGGAAGAACATATGTGACATCCAGGGCTAAATCTATTTTGTCAGTAAGTTTAATGACCGGCATGACGTGGTGGTGTGTCATGGATGGAATTTCCTGCGATCACATCTTAAAAAATGTTATTCTGCCACTTTTAAGCAGGCAACCATATTTGATATTGAAACAGTAAGTGCTTTTAAATTAGGTGGGAATTTGATACACCTACATAATGAATATTAATTTCTAGTTGTCCCAGGTTAAAAGTAATGACCATTTTTTTGGATTTCTAATTTGAGTTTTCATATTCATTACTGGGCCCATAGAAAACATTCATATTCTTTACAAGTTGGCAAAAATAATTTGGGTAAAAGGGCCATAATTGTTAAACCTTTACTTTAGAGTACTAAGGCTAGAGATTACAGTTGCAAGTGTAACATGCTGATTAATTGGAGGAATGAAGTTGATGGAAAGTTAACCTCATACAAAAAAAAAGTGATAGGGGAGAGCTTGTGCAAGGACGTTATCACATCTGGGGGCGGCAAGAGTCACTGACTTGGGAACTAAAGCAGATGTGGGCAGCATCCCCAGCCACTCAATACACTCATGTGTGGTAATTGTATTGGTCCATTCTGATTAAAATACAGGTAAGCATTGTCGTTGGCCTTAAAAGAATAGTTCACTGATAAGAAAATCAGGAATTAATTACAATGGTCATTCAAAGAAAAGCAACCAACAGTGAAAGTTAGAAATGTATATACTCTGAAAAAAGATTGTAGAGCTACAATCAGGAAGAAGACATGCTTACTGTCAATACCTCAAGTGGAGCTGATGGGAGGAATGGACCAAAGAGAGATGAAACCCTACCTTGTCTTGTATTGGCTAAATCACCCTTAACCTTTCCCCTTGTACCACAGGTAACGTGCCAGTAGTGTGCACTGTGAAGGAAAAAGAATCCAGTCTTTCATATTTCCTCTCCTTCTTTGGGGGAAATCGGGGCAGATAGTTCCACGGCTATGTGCTTTAAAGGTCTGAAGCTTTTTGATTAGCTGTGCTCCCCCTACCTCTAACTGCAATTAGCTGTGTGGTTTTTATTGGCAACATTTGTTTCAGGAGAGGTGTAACAGCAAGGCTTGAGAACAAAGTCTTATTAGGTATTTCCATGGTACCTGTGCAAGTTTAGTGTAACACAGAAGAGCAGAGTCAAGAGGAAAAATAGGAATAAATTACAAATATAGCCCAGAGGAAAAGGACCTTAACGAACATCTAGAAATATTTGTACTTGGAATGAGTCAGGGACGCAGGAATTATTAACGAGATTTATAGAGCCAGAAAACTAGCTGTAGTCGAAATTATGTCATAAGCCATGTGTAATGAAACCACGGAACTATTCTGAAGTGGGATCTGTATGCAAATGACTTCGTTTTTCAGGCGTCCAGCGTAGACCTCTCTTCTGAGCTCTGGGTCCATATATCTAACCTCCTTTTTGCAGTCTCAATTTGGACGGTTCAGGCAATTCAAATTTATTAGGTCCAAAGCGAAACCCTTGATCTTTCCCCACAAATACCCCTGCAAACATCTCCATTTCCATTGTTCATGCCAGAAACCCAGGAATCACTCTTTATAATTCCCTTCTTGCTTCTCACATTTCATGCACCCCAACCCTCGTCAGCTCTACCTCTAAAATACGTACTGCAACCATCTTTGGTCCCCTAATCCAAACCACCCTCGTTTCCCGATCATAGTTTCCTAACTCTTCTCTCCTTTTCCATTCTTGACCCTGCTCCCTCCATTTTCTTTTTTTTAAGTTTTTTAAATTAAATTTTATACTTTTTAGGGAATGCCAAGGACTATGGAAAACTGGAGAATAGTCTCCCCTTCATTGTTTCTTTTGAGATTCAGTATTATATGAATTTCAGGTGTACAGCATAGTGGTTAGTCCTTTACCTAATTTAAGAAGTGATCCCCCGACTAGTCTAGTACCCACCTGGCATTATACGTAGTTATTACCATATCATTGACTATGTTACCTATGCTTTACTTTGCATCCCGTGACTATTTTTTAACAATGGACTTGTACTTCATACTCCCTTCCTCTTTTTCACGCAGCCCACTAACCACCTTCCCATCTGGCACCCATCAAAATCTTCTCACTATGAGTTTGTTTGTGTTTTGTTTGGTTATTCGTTTTTTTCTTTAGATTCCACATATAACTGAAATGACATTTCATCTGTCTTTCTCTGTCTGACATACTCCACTCAGCACAATTACCTCCAGGTCCATCCATGCTGCCACAGATGGCAAGAACCCAGTCCTTTCCATAGACGAGCAATATTCCGTTGTATATATGTACCTACCTCCTCTGTATCCATTCATTCATTGATAGACAGCCAGGCTGCCTCCACATCTTGGCCATTGTAAACAATGCTGTAATGATCATATGGATGCACATGTCCCCTCCAAGTAGTATTTAGATAAATACCCAGAAGTACGATTACTGGGTCCTTCTTTGTCTCTTGTTATAGCCTTTGTTTTAAAGTCAGTTTTGTCTGGTGTAAGTGTTGCTACTCCAGCTTTTTTGGTTTGTTTTCTTTTTTATGAAGCATCTTTTTCTATCCCTTTACTTTCAGTCTGTGTGCCTTTGTTTTCCTAAAAGATTTTTTATTGGGGAATTGGGGGATGTGAACAGCGCTGGGAAATTGGGGGAAGGGGAACAGACAAGTTGCTGTCTTTTTGTTCTTCAGTCTGGTTGTGGAGGACGTTGCTTCATTGGCCCAAGTTGGCACCATCATTACGCTCTTCCCAGATGAGGCAGATCAGTCGCCGGCTTCTGGATGGCCGCTCACTGCGGCTGCTGGCCGCTCACGCTGGCTGCTGGCTGCTGGCTACATACGGTAGCCCATGGCAACCCACTGCCACAGGGGCTGCAGCCTACGCCGTCGCTGGCGACTCACGGCAGCCCAGCTGCAGGTTGAGCTGTTGTTCAGCATCTTAGCTGTGGAGGGCAGTGTCACTGGCCCTCCTATGTGGGATCCAAACCGGGGCCCTCTGGCATCCCAAGCCAGTTCTTAACCATCGCGCCACTCGGCCGGCCCCAGTCTGTGTGTCTTTTGATCTGAAGTGAGTCTCCTGTAGGCAGCATTTGTAAGGGTTTTGTTGTCTTATCTGTTCACCCATCCTATGTCTTTTGATTGGAGCATTAAACCCAATTACATTTCAAGCAGTTGTTGATCGATATGTAGTTACTGCCACTTTATTATTCATATTTTGTATTTTTTTCATCTTCAAGAAGTTCCTCCAACATTCCTTGTAATACTGGCTTTGTGGTAATGAACTTTATTTTTTTTTCTTATCTGGGAGGCTCTTTATCTGTCCTTCAATTTCGAATGATATCCTTGCTGGGTAGAGTAGCCTTAGTTGTAGTCCCTTGCATTTCATCACTTGGAATATTTTCTGCCAATCCCTTCTGGCCTGCAAAGTTTCTGTTGAGAACTCAGTTGACAGTCTTATGGAAGTTCTCTTGTAGGTAACTAACTGCTTTTCTCTTGCTGGTTTTAGGATCCTGTCTTTGTCTCTAACCTTTCGTATTTTAATTATGATGTGTCTTGGTCTGGGCCTCTTTGACTACATCTTGTTTGGGACTCTCAGTGCTTCCTAGGCTTGTATGTCTATTTTCTTGGCCAGGCTGGGGAAGTTTTCTGTCACTACTTCCCAAATAGGTTTTCAATTCCTTGCTCTCTCTCTTCTCCTCCTGGTACCCCTATGATGCGAATGTTGGTATGCTTGATGTTGTCCCAGAGGCCCCTGAAACTATCCTCATTGTTTTGGATTTTTTTTTCTGTTCTGATTGTATGTTTCCTGTTACCCTATCCTCCAAATTGCTGATTTGAACCTGTGCTTCACCAAATCTTCTGTTGATTCCTGATAATATATTCTTTAGTTCAGTTATTGTATTCTTCATTTCTGACCAGTTCATTTTTATATTTTCTGTCTCCATTTTTATGTTTTCTGTGTCTTTGTTGATGTTCTCCCTGAGATCATTGAGCACCGTTATAACAAGTGTTTTAAACTGTCTGGTAGATTGCTTGTCTCTATATTGTTTAGTTCTTTTTCTGGAGTTCTGTTCTTTTATTTGTCTCCCCATTTTGGCTGCCACCCTGTGTTTGTTTCTGTGTATTAGGTAGGGCTGCTATGTCTCCTGGTTTTAGGAGAGTGGACTATGTAGTAGGTGTCATGTGGGGCCCAGTGGTGCAGTCTCCCTGGTCGCTTGAGCTGGATGCTCCAGGTATGTCCCTTGTGTGGGTTGTGGGTGCCCCCTGTTAGACTTAAGCCTTGGTTGCTGTTTGCATGTCAATGGGAGGAATTGACCTTTGGGCTGATTGGTTATGAGGACTGGCTGTGACTACAGTGGAGGAGCTGTTGTGCAAAGGCTGACCCTCCAGAGTTTTAGCGGGGTTCGGGTGCCTGCCCGTTGTGTCCTTTGGGTGTGTTGTCCTTGGAGGCAGCCAGGTGATGCTCTCTCTGGCTGGGTCCAAAACTGGCCAACGTGTGTGCCAGCTTCAGGGCCTCCTGGGAGGGCACCTGCTGCTTGTCAAGTTCAACCACAGCCTGTGGACTTCCCAGGGCCACCTGGCATGATCCACAAAGCAATCTGTAGAGGGCTGCCACCTGTGCTGGGCTTGGAGGTGCCTTTACAGGGGAAGCCACGAACCAAGGCCAGCTGCTGCTAGTACCAGGCTCAGGGCTGCTCAGCCAGAGGTATGGGACATGCTGAAGCCAGATGCTGCTTGTTTGGTTTTTGTGAACCTTTGAAAGATTCTGAAAAGTCCACAGATGACGCAAGAGAGGCCATTTGTATGGAAAAGCCACTGCAAGTGGCTTGGGTGTGCCTGAAAGTTGGGTGGGGCGAGGTCTCAGGGTTTCTCTAGAGCAGGGAGGATGGTATTAGCGAAGTCGGTGGGAACTCAGATGTGGTGACTGCCTGTGTCTGCATGACTGGAGGAGGTTGAGTTCAACAAAGAAACGATGGATTCTGCCAGCACTTCTGTCTGGGAGAAAGCTGCCCCTCCAGCCCTCATCCTGAAGCCAAATAACTCAGTTCCTTTCCTATATGTCCCTGGTGTCTTTTGAGATGCTGCCCCAATGCTGGAGCTCAGAGCTAGTGAGTCCTTCAGTGATAAGTCCGTGCACGGTCCCTTTAAGAGGAACACCTGGGACCTTAGCCACCCTCTGTCTCACTCAGCCACAGTCTTCGCTGGTTTTCACAGCAAAAAGTTATGGGGACTTCTCCCTCCAGCACCTGAATTCTGGGCTGGGGAGCCTGGTGTGGGGCTGGGACCCCTCGCTCCTCATGGGAGGAGTTCTGCAGCTGAGGTATCCCCCCCAATTTTTCATGGTCCCACGTGGATATGGGACCAGCCCATTCTGCGTCTCTGCCCCTCCTACCAGTCTCAAGGTGGCTTCTTCTCTATGTCCATAGTTGTAGGGTTTTGGTTCAGCTAGACTTCAGGCGATTCTCAATGATGGTTGTTCTGTGGTTTAGTTGTAGTTTCGATGTGGTCATGAGAGGAGGCAAGAACAGTGTTTACCTATTCTACCATCTTGACCGGAAATCCCCCCTCTCCATTTTCCACATAGCTTCCAGAATTATCTTTCTTAAAAGGTAAATATAATCAACCTCTGGTGCTTAAATGCCCTTCAGTCTTTTCACTCTACTCCTAGAGTGAAACCTCAATTTTTTTTATCAATTCCTAGAAGACCCTGCCTGTGAACCTCATCTCTACTTTTAATCCATTGTTTGGTTATTAGGCAAAAATACTTAAGAGATACTAGATCATTGAGATGATAATACCTAGATAAAGCCCTGCTTTGTTTATAGACTGATTTCAGTGGTCAGGAATTTAGATAATTATTACAGTTACATCTTCTAATTACTTTAGTTTGCATTGCCAATCTTTTATCTGTGGGCATACTCATATAGTCATCCTATTAGTATCCGCAGTCAGTTAATGAATAAAGACAATGTAACCATAAGCTTACTATACCCTTCCAAGCAATTTTTATCTGACTTGTAACCCTTATTACCAAGCAGACCTGCTAATCCTAGCAGCACTAATGTGGAATGGATTCTAATGACTCCAGCATTATGACCTCAGCACTGACATTGATCCCATGACAACCTGCATTGAGTTTTGGTAAAAGTTGATGGCTTTGTATATGTGTATACCTATGGACCGCACACATTAGACGTGTTCTGGAAAAACCTGGTCAAGTGCCAGGATGACTATGTGAAATCTTATGGTCCCATTAACTTCCCTGGTGAGTTCAGGAATACGGTTAATGGAAAATTTGTCCACACTCACAAAAGTTATATTCAAGAAGGCTAACGTTCCTTTAATATAGCATTATAGCTTTATGACGACACTGTCTACATGTATTTAATTCTTTTTAGATAGCATGTGGAAGAAAGTACTCAAATGGTTTATCAACCATATAATCTTTCCACACCTTATTAAGGTTATAATATACCAGGACTAAGGGCCTGTTAGTAAAGTTGCCATTAAGTGGTTGCTCCTATAAAAAGCATTTGTGCATGCTTATTCAAGAAGCAGGTAGTTGACTTGGTGTGAAATACAGAGAGCTCATTTCCTATACCTGGTTTTGGAGACTATTAGCAACATTGAATATAGTTGTGTTCTAAGTTTTTTTCCTCTGTAATTTTAGAAATAATATTAATGATTACAGCTCAAAACTAAACACATGTACTCAAAACTGCACATTTTAAAATTGTGTCAGTTCAGATTTATGAAATTAAGACTTTGTCCTTGGTAGGCTTGTTGAATAGGACTACAATTTCCTCGGCCCTTGTGTTTTTTTCATAATAGTGCTAATTTATTTTAAGGCTTCCTATTGTAATATTAAGTAGCCTCCTTTCACAAGGTCCCCTTTTACCACTAGTGTTGTAATTCCAAGGTGAAAGGAGAATGCATTAGGTAGATTTGACAAGTGAAGACATTAGTATAAGATTGTCATGAAGGATTTATCAGCATTTGAAAGTTCTGGCAAGCTTTTTCGTTGAGCAATTTCCATAAAATCTCCAGGGGAGGACAATTCAGTATAAAGACTCAACTCAATAAAGACTTACTTGACCCATTCAAATTATTCCATTTTGAGGTGTGGGTGAGTGAGGGATCTTTTATTGCAAAAAAAAACCCCCAAAACAAATAAGCTTACAACAAAGATTCTTCGTGATAAGAACAAGCTATTCCAACATGACTCTGCAGCATTACTTTATAGAAGCTTCAGCTCACATATGTACTTCCCAATCCTGGCCTTGAGCTAAGGCTGTCAACAAGAACAGAAGATTTCAGCGTTTTTTTAGCCTTTGATTTAGAAATTCACACATATGATTTGCTGCAGGCAGAATAACAGTTGCAGAAGATACAGCAGATGAAAGAACTGTGATTCTTCATGGGTAGCTTGACTGTCCACTGCTGGTGGTGTGGTGATCAGGCTACAACATTTTTTACTGCAAATCTTTTTTCAGAGGGTTTCAAACCTCCACTTTCTCCTCCTTTACTCCACCTACCCACGGAGCCCTACTATCTTTAGGTATTAGTTTTGGGGTTTTTTTCTTTGTATTAGAAGGCTCCATTTCTTCATTTTTTAAAAAATGCATGCAGGCTCAAGGTTTCAGGCTGAAAACATGTACAAATGTGCACCCAGACATTGAAATATGCCTAGTGAAGTTTTAGAGAGTTAAATGTTTATATGGTTTATAAAGCAGTTTTCATGATTTCTTATGGAACTTCCTCTGCTCTCTGCATCAGTTCAGGACATATTCTAAATCCAATCTAGAAAAACTGCACCTTATCCCCAAGTGCAGTATGTTAGAGGGTCAGGTAATGGCACTTGTGAACACATATTGGGGATGTATAGTTTTACATTTTTATTTGACAAGGATTTTAGTTGTGTTTTCTGGTCAGGTGACTTTTTAACAATTTTCTTTTTCTCCTAAGAATGAGTCATTTTCTAACAGATTTTTTTTTCATTATCGGAATTTATTTGGGTGCCATTTACCACTTATTTTCTTCAAAGGCCTAAGAAGCCCACAGTGATGAGGTTTTGCTGTTTTTATAATACAAAACCACTTGCTTCATTCCCATATACAGCACTCATATAAAATGAAACTATTAACTTATAAATGCACTTGAGAAAGAATACAACTGTGGGTATTGTTCAGGCTGTTTGTGATGTCCTTTTCTGTTTTATATATGTTTTCTGGATGAGTCTCTCTAATGCTGTGCCACTCAGCTGATAGTAATTCTTCAACTAAATATATTCCGTTAAGGAAAATTATAGGGTGCTTATAATCATGTTTGGGCCTATTCACATACATACTTGCTAGAGTAAATTTTTACTTGGCCCTTCTTGGAGCAAAGATGTAAGAAGTGCTTGGTTACTTCGTCAATGGGTAAAATTAATAGAAATATTTAATTCAGAGAAATTAATCTTCAAGTTCCTGGCAAAGCTTTTATATTTACATAAAATTACACATTCTGCACACGGTCTGGAGAATTTCATCAGTATCTTTCTTTTCCCACACATGCACATCAGTTCTCTTATATACTATGTAATCAAAGAGTCTTTCCATTTGAAAATCTCACGTAAAATATTTATCTTATACTTTACTTTTTTTGAAATTATGAAGTCAAGCAAGTCTGTCATTTAAAATGGTTTGAATGAAGATCAGGCCACTCTCATATATATTTGCTTGCAGCCAGGAAAAAAGTATATGTATATTTTTCAACCAAAATAAGTAGATAAATAAGATTTGTGGGAAAAGTTTCTCCCTACACATAACTCAAGAGTATACTGAACTTAAAAGGTTATTTATGGGGTACAAGGAAGAAAGCTATAATAAAGAAACTGATGGCTATAATTTAATTTTTTAGTGTTATAATTCAGACTTGATAATTCAGTAGCAGATGTAAAAAATAAAATGAGAAAAAAAAATTAAAGTGCCGTGAGAATGACTAATCAGTCATTGAGAATGCCTGTAGTGCCAATTTACTCAGATAGAAAATGTTTGCAATATCATTAAAGACTCCCTAATTTATATTAGTGAACTAATATAATGACAGGCACAAAATATACCCTGAGGCTGAGGCTGTAAAGGAGACAAGCATTTCTAACCCCTCTGGTATTTAAATGTTCTTGGAATGCCAAGTACCCCTCCCCCCAGAAAAAAATTCCCTCTCTCTCTCTCTCTCTCTCTCTCTCTCTCTCTCTCTCTCTCTCTCTCNCACACACACACACACACACACACACACACACACACTCAAGAAATATTAGAAGTAATGTAGGCTAGGACCTAATAGTTAACTAATCAATATTGATTCTGAAAATGATTCAAGGCAAATAATCAGGCATGTTAATTCTTTAATAACACTTCTTTAAAAATCCGTTTTTAGACAGGTCTAGAAGTCCCAAATGACTAATTTTACAATGTCTCCAGAGAAATAAAGACTACAGGTTTTAATTTCCAGAAATAGTCTTTAAATTTGGAACTGGCTAATATCTCTAACAACTTGGCTGTTCATTAGTATAATTGTCACTGGCTCCCAGACTTAAAATTCCATGTACCCTGTGAAACCTACAAACAAAACACAATCTAAGTTCCGTTCTCTTGATTAGAAAAAAGACAGATACTAAATTCAATCAGGCCACAGTAGGGTAGCAGGTAAGCAGTGCTTTTTTGTTGTTGTTCAGATCACATCTAAATTGTTCTGTAATTCTTGGTGGCACATTAACAGTAGGAATTTGTTGTGAGGTAGAGTATAGAGGGGAAGGGTAGTGGAATATGAAATGCATATTTATTAGATTACCTATTATGTACCAGGTGTAATGATAGAAACTTTATATTTGTCAAAGCATTCAACTCGAGTGGCTGCCTTTTAAGGAAGGTCTTATTATCTCCACTTTGCAAATTGGGAAATGATAACCCCGATTGGCTCAGCTACTGGCCCCACTACTTCGTGGTAGGGCAGAGATTAGCACCGAGACCCATCTGACTCCTAAGAACATGCCTGTCCTCAGATATAAGTGACTTGCCTTTGTGCCAATGGATGCAAATTTTATTTCAACCTCCTGGCCTTCCAGGTATTAGAGACGCTGTTTTTACATTTACAGCTTCCCGAGGACACATAATTCGGCTCACATCACACCCCTGCATTATAGTAGAATATGCCTCATAGAGTTTGGTGAGGAGGAAATGAGTTAATACATAAATCTACTTAGAATAATGTCGAGCACAAGGTAAATACTCAGTAAATATTATACAGTTATTACTTAAGAGCTAGTTAAGAGTTAGTTAAATAACCAGTGTATGTTAGTTATTATTTAAATATCCAATAAATGTTAGTTATGACTTAATGACTCACCTGTAGACCTTCGGAGGACTGGTTGAAGGAACTGGCTGTTTGTAGCCTGAGAAGATGAAGAAAATGCTAGAGATGCCTTTCCTGTCAGTTAGGGCGTAGACGTGATCAGTGTGGCTGCAAGGCAACGTGAGGTCTTGATGAGTAAGAAGAGTTCAAGTAGGCTGATTTTGATTATAAGGAAACAAAGATGGATCCACTGGTGACAAGGGAACAGCCGCTTCGGATAGAGTGCCTCCTGTGTTCTGAATCTAGTTTATGTACCGCCTTAGAGTCACTGGGTCCCCTTCTGTGCCATCCCCCACCTGCGAGCCTGGACCCCTCGTGTTGCTCCCCAGCCAGAGTGGGAAGTTATCACTCCCTGAAAGAGAGTGTCGCCAGTGAGAGAACAGAGAAGGAACCAGATTTATTTGCCTTATCTGGAGACCAGGACTGACTGCATGATCAGCGGGACCCAAAGGAAAATGAAACTGCAGGGCCCCATTTAATACATGACTGAGAATTTCCAAACGACCACAACAAAGCGTTAAACAAAGGGCAGAGCCCTTCTAAGCCTGGGGCCCTGTGCGACTGCACAGGTCACGTGCCCATGACGTTGGCCTTGATGGAGACAACCTGAGATACTAAGCAACCAGCTGTAGTTTTTGTAAAGCTGTGGCCAGTTCAGTCACTTACTCTCTTGTATTTACTTTCTTCCCTTTTTCCTCCTGCCTGTGTCCCTGGGATTACACCCCACCCTCTTTCCCAGGAAGACTTTCACTTGCAAGCTTTGTCTTAGGGTCTGTGTTCTAGGAATGTAGGCGATGACACTGTGTAACTGGAGTTTTTAAAACCTGAGAGGCTGGTCTAAATCCCCTTCAATGCCACATCTAACTATAAGGCCATAATTATATGCCACATCTAGCCATAATTCTACCAGTTTAAGGATATACATTTTCTGTAATGGTACTGTTTGTTTAATGCAGCCTCAGTTAGGCATGTGGGCTAGAATCCTTGGATTATTCCAGCTCCAGTATTTTATTATTTTTTGTTCATGCATAATACTAGTAATTCATTACAGAGGAAGAAGAGAGGAGCACAATACTTCTCTTCATTATCCCAGTTCCTCACTTTCTCCTGCAATCCGGCCTCCTCTACATAAAATTAGACAGACTTCCACTTTCTGCTGCCTTTTCCTACTCACATCATAATTGATAATAATCACAACTGATATAATCATGAGGATAGCCAACCTCTACGTGCATGTTCAGTGGCAGAAATGGGCATCACTTTAAATCTGAATGGAAACTTCTTCAAATATACATAATCAACAAACATATATTGAGTACTGTCTGTGTTAAGTACTGAGGGAAAAGCAAAGAATTAGGTATGGATCTTACCATTAAGTAGTTTGAGGTTTTATAGCAGAGAATCTGTGTTTATGTACATGAAAAAAAATCATTCTCTTTCAAAGCAGAAGGTAACGTGGAAAATCACTTGAACAAACAAAAGTGCCTGTAAATGGTAGAGAATTTGGACTAGAGCTCTGGAGGGATTTATACAGGACTAAAGATTTGATATGTGAAATTGAGGAAGACAGATGTCTGGGAAATATTGTTTTATTCAGAATTTAACTTTAGGGTAAAAAGCAATTTCACTGGATTAAAAATATTGTCTCTTGTTATTTGAAATATCTAGACTTCTGTGTGCATAGCAACCTGCTGGGGCTGTTTCAGTATTGAACAATCAAAAGATGAATCCTCCTCATCTTCTTCTTTTTACCGCTGGAATTACTGTTGCTTTTAGTAGGATTACTCTTGTGACCTAAACCTGACCTTTGGGTGCATTTTGTTTATTGCAGAAAGTTATCATGAGTTTATTTCTTCCGTGCAACCTAAGTGACATAAACAACTTTTCAATTTCATATCTTCAGTTTTTCAATCAAGCAAATGGGAAAAGAGAAATCTTTTGAATACTTAGCAAGAATTAAGCCAAAAACCCAAGGGAAAAAAATTCAGAAGGGAAAAAAAAATCAGTTTTAAAGTCAGAATGATTTCCTCCACAGCAAACTTCCCTTAAATAAAGCAAGCAATGATTGCTAAGCCAGGAGAAAATTTGGGGCAAGACAAAACTTTCTTAGAGTTCTTCAAAAAAAAAAAATCTCCAAGCTTTCGGATCTAAACAAATGGACCTAAATTGAACAGAGCCATTTGAACTCATAGATTAATTAGGGGGAAAAAATTTGTCTTTAGTGTTGGTGTTTGATTTTCAGTCTCTTGAACTTGCATGTCTATTTAAGGCAGTTTCTCCTGGTTGAGTTATAAAGGTGTGTGGTCAGTATAAGGAATTTGTACCAGGAGAGTTTGGTCAAAATTTGCCAGGAGGTTGATTTTGTCAGTCTTTTGAATTTTTCATTGTAAGTCTGATATGCCTCTGAACGAATTTGCTTTAAAAAAAGAATTGTAATATTATTCTATTTCTGTTTCACAGTTCTTTAATGAAAAGAACAGTGTTTCAGAGGTCTGGATTTAAGAGCCAGTGTCACCGGCTACCTATCAAATGCTAACACTTACCTTGTCTTTTCAACTAGAACCCTGCCAAATGCTATGGATATTGATAGAAGTGTCTTTGTACATAACTGCAGTCATGTAGTAATAGAGTATCTATAAAATAGTATTAGTTTAAAAAAAGTACCTCTGTGAAAAGAAGGCATCATGGGATATCTGGAAAGTGTGCATGTTATTTAGGAGCAGTTTGAATAAAATACTTAAAATTATTGGTTGTCAATGAGGAGAGAAAAAGAAAAGTGCAGAGAATGTCAGGGGTAATTAAAGGAAGTAATGATAGTGTTTGAGGGCACTTGGAAGCTTTGTGGGTGTGTATGCACATATTGTTTGCTGGGTTTTGCTCTAAATTCTCTTTATGTGTCAAGTTATTTTTCACATCTCTGTATGAAAAGGACTAGAGAATGGAACTTTTACCATAAATGTTGGTTTATAAAAATCAAGGTATTTCAACAGAAGAAAAATATTTGATCTTTTATGTAATTTAACCTTAAATCATTTATATAGTCAAGAACATGCATTAATAAAATAAGATCTCTTTGAACCTTAGTTTCTCTTTAATCTTCAAATTAGATTTTAAAGAATGAAATATTAGGAACTCCATCAATAAATTGAAATAGAAATAGATTCATTTGAACTAATGGCTGTATAAAATGGTGACATTTTCATATTAAACATGATGATTTGGTTTATTATATTACACATTTTCACTCGTTTCATGGAGAGTAGAATTTTTATGAGCAGTAATTCAGAAAAATGTGAGTTGACTTCTTGGAACTCTTTTCCACATTAAAAAAAAACTACTTTAACTGCTACTGTTTTATTTTAACCTTTTTCTGATATACCTGGTAAAATATTCTAAACACTTTGCACATTGTTCTTTAGTTTCAGCTCAAATTCTGAAGAGCAACCTTGTAGCAATGGAACAACAAATTGTTCGTCTGGAAAGTGACATCAAGAAATTCCCTGAAACAGGAGATCGACATGATAAGTTTGTGGAAAAGATGACAATATCCTTTATTTAAGCATTTTGTTTATTTGTTACTTTCTGTGTGTGTGTGTGTGTGTGTGTCTGTGTGTCTGTGTGTCTGTGTGTGTCTGCCTGCCTGCCTGCCTGTCTGTCTGCCTGCCTGTCTAATTACTATGTGGTTAGTGATAAATTTACCAATCTATTCACATTGTCTGGATGAATTTGCGTATAGGCTGTTTTTATATTAGCAGCATACATTTTAGTTCATGATGTTTTGAACCAGATAGAGGAGGCAAGGGAACAATTCTATAAGAAAACAATGCTATTTCTCTAAGAAGAATTTTATCTGAAGGCCCACAAGTTATGGAAGGTAAGTATTGTGAGGCTTGATTAGACCCAAAACAAAACAAAGAATCTCCTTATGTAATATTTGCATAAAGGAAATGATCAACAGAAGATGTTTTTTGGTCAGAGGTATTTTTTCTTGGTGTGTGTGCAGGTTTTTTCTGAGGACACATATGCATTTTCAAGGGTAATCAGAGGATGACTAGTATCAGTAGATTAAAAATATTGTGAAAGATAAAATGGATACATGGATTGATGTATATACAAATTGATCAGTAGATTATGTATCTAACTAAATTGTAATAGCTAGCTATAGATATCATTAAGCATTTTCTGATAAATGGGTTTAAATTCCCATTTTACATACAGTATATTCATGTAAATTACAGAAATATATGAAAGGAGAACTTGAGAAATAGCATTTAGCTTGAATTGTTTAATGTTACATCTGTTAAATCTGATGCCTAAAGATAAACTACATTAGAGCTTTTTTTTTTTTTCTATTTTGGTTTTCAAAAGTTGAAGCAATATCTTCCTCCTCTGGGTTTAAGTAAATATCTTGAACTGCAGATTGACTCACTATTTTATATCTCTAGAGGGAATAAATACTGTAAATTCTTTATCTGATAATAAGGAAATTCCTTCAGCAACTATTTGGCAGTCACCTTGTTTCAAGGTTAAATCTATTGCCTTTTCGTCTCTGATATGCTTTCTTTTCTTCCTAACTTGTAAGTTATAGTATTAAGCTCAAATTACTTGAGAATGGCAATTTAGATTGATGTGAAAAAGATTTTTTTTCATTCTCAGTCTTTGGATTCATTAATGAATACTGTGTTTTGTGTGGTCCTTTAGTGATGCTGAGTACTTTCATAAATAGATATATTTGAAACATAAGTTTGATGGTGTTTGGATGCAGGAAATCCTCAAAAATAACCTTAGATTACATAACTGCCCGCATTGGGATACTTAATGTGAAGATTTAACTTTATTGCTGATTAGATTTTTCTTTCAAATATGTTATGTTGTCCTGTGGCTGGAAACACCACCTATATTTTTCAATTTTTGATTTTGGTTCTTGCCTCATATATTTGAATTTAATTCCTGATCCCCTTGTCCTTTTAAACATTTTCTTCTACAGTTGGCTTGTGGCCACATAATAGCTTGCACCATTGAGGAGTCTTTGTTGCTCATTTAGAAAAAGAACAGTAATTTCAAACCCACATGAACTTGGCCTAGACTCTTTATGTTATTTCTTTCTTTATGCAGGTAATTAAGCACTTTAAAATGAAAATCCAGAGCCTTCTGTATCTGTATGTTACAGATGAGTGGTTCTTCTTTATTTAAAGGGCATTAAAGTGTGACTGTTTGTCTACAAGGGGATTCAAAATTATATTAAAATGTATGGGGTTACAACTTCGCATATTGTATTTAAAAAAAGCAAATAAAATTTACAGCAATTTATTTTAGAAAAAAAGTTAGAATATTGAATTGAGTTGGTTAAAAACTCCAAATTAATGAATTACAATGTTAGAACTATTGCTCAAATTATTCTTACTTTGGAAGACTCCTTTGTCACACATTGAGAGGTTTGATCTTCTAAAAAATAACAAAATGCATACTAATCATATGTATGAGTGTTATATGAATTCTGATGCCTACTTAATATTTTTTCTACTCTTTTGGCAGTTTCAGAAGAGGATATTTTATTGTGAGATACTTGATTCTGTTTTAAAATTAGAACCATGATTCTGTTTCGAGTATAGGATTTTTTGTACAAGATGATCTTTCCAGTGTTTCTGTCCCCTTCCAATAAATTGTTTTGCTTCAGGTCACTGGCCCTTTAAATTGAATAACTACAGGCAGAAGTATGGGAATAGTTTCCCTTGAAAGTAACCTTACCTACTCAAACAGTAATCACTTTATAAGGACTCTGAGTTCAGAAACTGAATAGCACTGCCACGCCCCTGGGCTTTTAGAAAAGCATCAGTGCTATAGTTAGCAACGATAGCATGATGACCAGAGAGAGCAATTGAATATACAGGTTGAATCTTCATCACATCTCCAGGTTGGGCTAAGTCCCATGGCACCTTGCGTTCACTCTTACTCTTTCACAATATTGATTGAACACTTACGATATGCTAAGCATTGTCAGGCAGTGAAAATACAACATTGCACAGGATGGCAAACTTGACCTCAAGCTGCTGATTGACAGTGTGACATTTACACTTTTCTCTGTCTTGCTGACCCCATGACGGAGAGCATGCCTGTTGTGTTAATTTCTGTATGCCCATCACAGTGTGCAGCACTTAGCAACATGGAGGCTCTCAGTAAGTATGGGTTGAATCACAGAGTGTTACAGCTGGAGACACTGGTGACCATCTCGTCTGAGCTCCTACTTTTACTAAGCACTTCACAAAGGATATTGTTAAACAGTAGTAGGCTATGCTTATAAAACGTTTCTTCATGTAAATCTTCTCAGGAACTGGAGTAACACTGAATCACATCTTTAGAGCATTCATGTAAAGTGTAATCAGCTTTGAAAGGGATAATCCACACTTTTTATACAGTCAATTTCAAAAAATCTGAACAACAACACACAAGAGTGAAACCTCTCTTACAAGTGGAGTGGGCCAGGCTGTTTCCTGCCTCCTGAAGAACAGCCGGTGGCTTTAGACGAAAGCTCACTGCCTCTGTCTCCCTTTCTCTACCCCAAATTGGTTGCTTGTTCTGATTGTGGGGGAGAAAGAGATTTAACTCTACCCTTTGAGGTTCTTCTAGCTGGTCTAAAATTAAGTCGACATGGAATAGATTAACAAGAGAAAAGAACCAAATGTAATTACATACATATGTATGAGAACCCCACATAAACGAGAGAGCCAGAGACCGCACATACATGAGAAGGTCAGAGACAGAAAGGGACAATGATGTGTGTATGGCATTTGGAGCTAAGGATGAGGTCAGGCACCTTGGGGTTTCACAGAGGTAGGAAGGTCATTCATAGGACGATAAAAGGAGTAGATGTTTAGTAATTAGAAGTTTTCCCTGCCCTATAGATATATGTCATAAAAAGTTATTTTTTGAATAACTCATTATGGGCAAGTCACCCAATATAAATTCTTTAAGGGAGAAGTAAAAGTTTCTTTCTCATGAGCCCTCAGGGTCTTGATTGCCTTGAGCTCAAAATAATCCTCATTCCAAAGCATCACATCTTGGGGAGGCCTGTTCTGAACGCCTTCATGACTCGAAAAAAAATAAATGGAAAGAGTAAAATAAGCAAAACTGATTTTGTAAGACTACAAAGCAGGGAGAAATTGGGAAAACTCTTATAAATCATAGTAGGGAAGTGTTAGCACCATATATATTGAAATACATATTGTTCAAAAATCTAGATAACCATGTGGGGAAAGTATTGTTGTTGTCATGATTTTTTTAAAAAGATTTTATTGGGGGAGGGGATCAGCGTTGGGGAATTGGGGAAGGGGAACAGACAAGTTGCTGTCCTTTTGTTCTTCAGTCTAGTTGTGGAGGACGTCGCTTCACTGGCCCATGTTGGTATTGTGATCTTTGTGCTCTTCCCGGCTGAGGCAGATCAGTTGCCGGCCATTGGACGGCCGCTCACACCAGCTGCTGGCCACTCATGGCATCTCACGGCAGCCCACTGCAGCCCTACTGCAGCCTATGCTGTCGCCAGCCACTCATGGCAGCCCAGCTCCAGGTCGAGCTGTTGTTCACCATCTTAGCTGTAGAGGGCGCAGCGTCACTGGCCCTCATGGATCTGAACTGGCGGCCCTGCTGCTCAGAGCTGGTGTCCCAAGCCAACTCCTAACCAAGTGCCACTCGGCCAGCCCAGTCATGATTTTGTTTAAAAATCAAGGTTTTTAGTATTCTTCATGCTAATATGCTCATCATAATAGTATGGGAAGTTTTTAGCTCAATTGTGCAGTGAAGTGAAATAGAATCTATATTTCTTTTTAGTAAGTTATAAAAATGATCGTATTCACTCTCATTTATTGGATGTTTACACTATGTAGTAAACATTGCCTAATTTTATATACTTGAGCTTTTAAAAATGTTTCTGTTTATTATTTTCCATATCTGATGATAAAATTGACCACAGTTGACCGTTGTGTCGTTGTGGTGAGCTGAAGTGTGGTCAGGATAACTTCAGCAACTCAAAGTTATTTGCACATCCCCATTGTTTTTCATTTATTAATTTCTGGCAGGTCATCTCTTTTTATTTCTTTAAGGTCACCGGGAATTATGTATTCTGTGTCGGTGTTTGAAACCGATTGCAAATATTGGTAGGGTGAGGATTAGAATCACATCTGGTTTCAAAGTTTGGAAATGTCACCAATGCTTAAGAGACAACAGAGGGAGCCCGGTGAATGGACTGCTTGCCATCCTTAGACCTGTTCTCTTTGACTTGACATTGTGTGTGGATTCCGGTTTTCGCAGGTTTTGTCTTCTTGAACAGTAGTGTGACTGTCATAGTTTTTTTTTCTTCCTTTTAAATTAAAGCATCACTTTTACTTAATGCAGCTTCCTTTTTTCCAAAAGGAAAGACCATTCTGGAAAGAGGGCCTTCTTAGACTTTTAAATATGTGTTGTGATCTAGTCTAACATCTACTGCCTAAAAAGCACATTAAGTACAATGTTGACCTTACTGCTTATATCCTGTTGACAAATTTCTTACCACATTTACTCACATACATTTTGTCAATGGCAGGACTGTCTGTTGCCCCAAATCAGCTTAGCTTTTTGATTGACTGCTGGTTAAATCATTTCACCAGCTGGAGGACAGGGAGTGACTGAGCAGCAGGGGCACCATTAACACATTGACAGGAAGAGCTGACAGAATGTTAATGACATTAACACCCTGTCAACTAATAGCAACACCTGGGATTTCCTCATAGTAGGTGGGATAGTCATTTGAAGTGGTTAAAAATCTAGTTACTGAGGAAACACATTGTCCTTCCCAGACAATTCAAAACAGATTTGGGGACTGCACTGTACTGTAATTTTATTCAATTTTCCACTATTCTTTATTAAGAGAATAATTTTGAAAAAGATGAAAAAACTCAGAGTTATTATTCAACCAGAATAACATTAATCACCTTTGAGAACATGCCAGTAACAGGTTTTAGTGAGAGGATGAACCACACTTTGTAATGTAAATGCCATATAAAATTGACAAAACCAAACCTAAAAGAACTCTCAAGAACAAAGCCTTTTCTTTCTCTCCCTTTCTTTCTCCTTCTCTTTCTTTATTTCTTTCTTTCCTTTTCTTTTCTCTTCTCTTCTCTTCTCTTTTCTTTTCTTTTCTGAATGTAGTAATCCAGGCTCTTTTCTAGCTCCTGAAGAAAGTACGATAAATTTAGACTAGACTGGGGGGAAGTGTACTGGCTCTGACTCTCTCTCCTTACCTTTAATTGCCTGCTGACCTCAAATTCAAAAAATTAGGACATTCAAAGCAAAACTTTAATGAGACTGCTCAGTGAGAGAGGGTCCAGGATTAAAAAAAAATCACAACACACCAAAAAAGTGCATTGTCAGTAATGGAGATAATGCATACATTGAAAAGCAAATTGTTTCAGAAAACAATGTGGGGAAAATAATTGCTTTTCTAAAAAGATTTTTAGAATTTTTCAAATATGGACTCTTCATAATGGTATTGGGAGTTCTTTTAGTTCAATTATTTGTGCATTGATTTGAAATAGAAGGTATAATCATTAATAATAATAATAATAATAATAAAATAATAATAATATGGTAATAGGAACGGCTTAGTGAATGTCATCTGCCCATCACAGTGCTAGGAATATGCATATATAAAATCTTATGTGATCTCCAAAGCAACCTTATGAGGTAGGTACTATTATTAACCCCTTTTCAAATATGTGAAAATTGAGGTTATAGAGGTTTAAAGTTCAACCACATGTGTGAGATCATGTATGAATAAGACTGGTTAATTAGGGTGTGAGGTGGGAGAAACTTTACTAGCCTCACAGTTCCTTCAGCTGGTCTAATTAAATCTACATGAGACAGATTAACAAGAGAAGATAACCAAATTTAATACATATATACACATGGGGACCCCACATGCATGAGAGCATCAGCAAGGGACACCTCGTTGTCCCTATATGGCATTCTGAGCTAAGGGTGAGGTCAGGCACCTTGGGGACTTCAGAGGGTCATTGCAGGATGATAAGAAGAGCAGATGTTCAGTAATTATCATGTTTCCCCAAAAATAAGACCGGGTCTTATATTAATTTTTGCTCCAACAATCTACATGTATTCATTTATTCATGTACAAAAATCTACATTTACTCAAACAGTCATGTCTGCCTTACAGTCTTAACTGGGACTTATGTTTGGGGTAGGGCTTATATTATGAGCATCCTGAAAAATCATGCCAGGGCTTATTTTCCAGTTAGGTCTTATTTTTGGGGAAACATGGTAGTAGTTTGCCCTGCCCTGTAGATAGGTCATGAAACATTTCTAGTGATAACTCTTATTATGGGCAAGGCCCTACTTTAAATTCTGTAAATTCTCATGAGCCCGCAGGGTCTCAATTGCCTTCAAATCAAAATAATTCACATGTCAAATTGGCACATCTTGGGGAGGCCTGTTCTGAACCCCCAACAAGGGCCAGGATTCAAGTCTTGGTCATTCACACTCTAAGGCTTGTGCTCGTAACTGTAGTATTGTGCTGCCTCTGGGGTCAGAAAACTTCATAAATCTGAGGTGAATTCCACATTTGTTCACTGTGAAAGTATTCCTTCCTTTCCAATCTCTCTCAAATGAGGAAATTTTTCTTTTTGAAAGGTTTGTAAAATCATTTAAAAATTAGCTGCTCATTTATACCATCCTCTCCAGAAAGCCTTCCTTTTAATCATAGCAATCAAAATTAATTTCCTTGTCTCCTGTGTTCTCATAATATTTTAATACTTTGATTATTGCAGTTGCTGGCTTGCCTCTACCCCGCTTATGTGCATGTCTGTTTTGCTCACTGGGTTATAAAATCGATTGAGGTACAGATTCTTACTCATCTTTGAGTACTCACACCCAGCACAATGCTTTGTAGAAAATTGTCTTACTAAATGTTTATTTAAATAGGTTAGACTTCATTGTATAATGATTAATGTTAAACAACATTCTGGCAGGTAAAAGAGAAAACATTAGCTGTATGTTATCCTGGCATAACTATAACTTCAGTTTGACAAAGGAAAGGGGTCTAACATTTCCAGTGCTATTCCTTATGTTTTGATTTAAAGTGCAGATATTAAGGATTACCTCTTAAACTACTAGATAGAAATCGCATTCTAAGAAACTGTCTGAATGCAGTATGTATTTTTTAGGATTGGTTAGCACAATAATTTTCTATTTGAAGTGTCTTGCTTGTTTGAACTTCAGCCTGAAATTACATAGACTATCAGGTATATTTTTCAAACTCTGTTTAGGGAATTGATAGATATTTGTTGCATGATGCTAATGGTGAGAAGAGACTAGACTGCTCAGTTAAAGGGTGCATAAAGCCTTTCAGGCCAATAGAGTCTCATCCGGAAAATCATCTTTTTCAGAACACAAAATGGGACATAATTTGCCTGAAAGAGTTAATGCACCCCTAACCTAACAAATTCTTATCTTTCCCACAAGAAGCTAAGTTTTAACTGATTAAAACCTTTTTCTGGGATTTATTTATATTGAGTAGAAACGATACAAGAAAATGAAGCTTGAAAAAAATAGAAGACCCAGTATGATTATGATTTTTGTGTATGCATGTATGGTAGAGAACATGTAGCATATACACATATCTATACATATAGATATAATTTAAAGCCATTTTGGTATTCACAAGAGCATAAATTGGATATCACAGCAAGAAATCTATGAGTTTGTTTCCTTTTACTTTGATTGCTGTTTACTCAAACTCTTCATTTTCTGTTGTGAAGGGCATGGTATGTTAAATACACTGTTTATAGGCAGTGGTAGTGATGTTAGTATAACTATTCAAGTATTATAATATACTCTTGTAGCAAAATCTCAATCATCCACTATTTTCCTGATGTAGAAAAATATCAGTATCTTTTTTTGTAATAGAAGTCTGTTTAATTATTTCTACTTAGAATGTTTCAGATACAGCTTATGAAAACTATAGCAAGTAAATTTAGCTCTTTACTGAACATTCACTGTTCTTCTGGTTTTAAACCTTAATATATAGGAAGTGAATTGGCTTTATAAGGTGAAGACTGAAAATTTTTTTAAATGTAATAGAAGAAAGCAAGTACTATGTTTAGTTATCATGTAATGCTACTTTCCTTTGTGTTGCAAAGGTAAGATAGCATAATACCCTATTGTCCCAATTCATGAGTGAAGATAGAAATGAAAGGAAATATATAACACACATCACTGAAATTATCCAGTTGAACTCTGATGATGGATATACACACACATACGCACACACACATACCTCATATTACAAACCTTTACAAGTAGTATCAGCTTGAGATGATTACATCTCAGCTACTCATTTAAAGCTAAGGCACTCCCCAAGGTGACAATGGAAAAAAACCAAAAAGCTAGAAAAGCTTTCCCAAGATCATCAGTGAGAAGGAGAATATAACCTAGTCATCAATTAATATTGTTTGGGTAAGAAAAGACATGAGTAACTGTATAAAATGGTTCCAAAGGGTGAGGGAATCAACCCTTTTTTACCTTTTCAAAAACATGTAGTAAATGATATTTTCATATCTGCTAAGACATTATCAAATTTGTGCACAGCAACTCTTTTCAATTACTGATCTCTAAATTATTATGGACCTGAGTCAAAACTTAAAAAGATCCACCCCATTTCATTTTGCGTGTTGTTAAGAAGTATTGTGTCCAAGGGCCGGCCGAATGGCTCAGTTGGTTAAGAGCTCGCTCAAGAGTTTGAGCTCCGAGCAACAGCGGTTCGATGCCAGCCCGAGCTGAGCAGCCGCTAAGCTACCAATAGGTAGCAGGATGGCTCAGCTAAAAAAAAAAAAAAAAGAAGTATTCTGTCCACTTTATTTAATACACACACACACACATATGTATGTATATAAGTAGTTTCGAACTTTAGTGTTCTACAAATGCAAAACATCTTTATTAACCCATTTGAATGAAAAGATATTTGGACTGAGTATCAATAGACCTAATTTCTAGCCTTGGGTGTTGCTCTGTTTCCCCATTTGTGAAAGGGAAACGATAATGCAGTTGCCCCTTTATCAAAGTGTGGGCTAGGGGTATGGGCCCTCCACCCCATGCAGCCAAAAATCCACTTATACCTTTGACTCCCCCAAAATTCAGTAGTCCCTAGGTATCCACGGGGATTCTTTCCAGGACATGCCAACTGATACCACAATCCGTGGGTGCTCAAACATCCTTATATAAAATGGTATAGAACAATGTGTGCAATTGGCCCTCTTTATCCACGGATTCCCAATCACTGATTGAAAATACTGTTTTTGATCCGTGGTTGTTTGAATCCATGGATGCGAAACCTGGGGATACAGAGGGCTGATGATATGTGTATTGTAACAAAATCTGCATGTAAGTAGAGCATGCAGTTCAAATTCACATGGCTCAAGGGTCAACTGTACTTGCCTTGCCTTCCTCACATAAGTTGTTATTAGGACTAGGTATAATAATGATTTTGAACATGCTTTGTATAATGGAAAAGCCATATACAGTTAAACCTTGGATTGCGCGTAACTTGGTTTGCGAGTATTCCACAAGATGAGCAAACATTTCTAACACATTTTAACGTGGTAAACAAGCGATGTCTTGCAATATGAGTTGTTTGTTTCCGGAACAAAGTATGCTCGCAAACCAAGGTATTTACTGTATAAGATTTATCATTCTGCCCTAAAACTCACAAATGGGAAATAATTACCCCTAAGGAAAACGTTCTTCATAAACAACCATGGTCTGCTTTTGTCCATGTTCATTTTATCTAAGTTTTTCCTTTTTTTTTTTTTTCAATCTGAGTTCTAAGTTTGCTTTTTTTTCAGACTGAAAGAGAAAAGGCGCATTCTTTAAAATGTAGTAAATGACTATGGTGGAAGCAGGATGCTTACTCATTATTCCAGGAGTATCCAGATGTTTGGTATTAAGAAAGCTCTATCTTTTTCACTAAGGTAGAAGAGAGGAAGAACCAACAAATGGAATTTGAAGATAATTGCATACTCCGTGAAATCTGATATTGTAAACGCTAGGGCAACTATGAAGTCAGATTAACATATGTTGTCCGCTTTCAAGAAAATGTCAGGGAGGTGAAACTGACAGAATACAGCAACAAACAACACAAGGTGATTTCATTGCGAAATGAGTGTAGTGCAGGCTACAAATGCAATAGGCATTTTCAGTATTCCTTCCCTTCTTTTTGGTCTGTCAGACAGCATTCTGATGTTCACCACGGTTGGGAATTAACATTGCAACTTCATTATTTTGTTGGAAATATATTCTCAAACCAAGCAAGAGACCCAAATGAAAAGTTAAGTATGGAAATGTATTCCAGAGCCCAATGAAAATGACTTGTATGTTATCCTTTTTTTTTGCGTTAGCTATGTCCTTTAGCACAGTCATTAAGAACCGGTTGTACCAACAGTTTCCCTAGCTTCAAATTAAGTTTCTTTCCATATTTTTATCAGCCCATCAGCATATATGTGGTGTGGTCAAACAATATGGTGAATGTTTCAATTAAAAAAAATCATTACAGTAAAAGACACATTGGCATTAATCCCCCTCAGAATACTCCCCCTCGCTTCAAACACACTTATCCCATCCTTCTTGCCGCTTTCTGAAGCAGTTCTGGAAGTCCTCTTTCATGAGTGTCTGTAGTTGCCATGGAAAGTGACATGGAAGAGACTTATAAGTCCATGTGGATGGACGAACTAGTTAGGGAACAGCTCACTTGAGAAGGGAGTGTTTGAGCTGAGATGCAAAGGAAGGACAAGAATTAAGGGAAGAAGTGAAGGTGAACCTTTACTTCTGCCTGTTGATCTACAGGTGTTAAAAGTGTTTCACAGTTTGGTACCTTGACAATGATATGGTTAGTTACAATTCTAATGCATATAGTGTCTCTTGTCCATGGCCTAACTAGGTTTTTACTTTCAGCAGAGTTTTAAAGTTAGAGTTAGAAATCTCTCAAATTGAACCAAATACTGAGGACATTTTATGTTGCAAAAAGTCTGTTAACTATTTTCCCCCCAAGTTGCTTTTACTGTTGGCTAGGGATTGAACGTGGGTATTTTTGAAATGCTATGTCAGATTTAGTAAAAAACCTAAAGCTCTCCTAACCTTGTGGGAGCTGGAATTTTTCAGCTAAAGAGGTTCGAATAGATTTAGATATTTATCCAAACCGAACTTTCAGACCACCAGAGATTTGCCCATTACTCGTTTACATAGAGCTTAACTACAGTGGTTTCCTCTTTCAACATTTACTTTTTTGTTTAAACAGCTTAATCGAGAGCTATAAAAACACTGGATCAGTCTTTTCAAATAAAAATGAAATGCAGCTGCCATGGGTTAGTCTTACAGAAGAAACCCTGCTGCCTGCAGGAAGTTTAGGTGTTAGAATGATGGGTTTTTAAATACTAAAAGATCTAGTTTTGGATTGCAAGGTCATATCATTGAATTACAAGTTTATGAAAACCTGTCAATTCTTTTGATTCATGTTGTGTATGTGTGTGTGAGTGCATGTGCGCATATGTGTGTGTGAAATACCAAAGGAGTAATGAGGTTAACATTATTGATATGTTAATTAAGGAAGATTTCTGTGATTTTCTTAACTCAATCACACTACACATGGGACATATTGCCTCACTGTTTGTTTTTGGGCACATATATGTTGTTATTTATGTTTTTCATAAAATCCCAAGATGTGCTTAGGCTAATAATGCGAATATATTGATCCTGTACTCTTTGGATTTATGAATGATCATTACCTATTTTCTTTTTCTGTGAGTCATTGCTTTGCATTTAAATCTTAATGTTATTAAGAATAAAGTGTGTTAATACTCATTTTCTCTAGAGGAAATGAAAGTATCTGCTTTCAGTAAATTAGCCTGAACCCAGAAATTCAGGGAAATGAAATGATAATTTCAAGTTATACAAATAAATATTTAAATACAATGGGATTGTATTAGGTAATCTTGAATGTCCCTTTCAGTTCTAATAAGTTCTTATATCCCTAATTCAGCGTAGTGTATCCATGCTTGTTTCAGTCAAACATTAAATGCATAAATGTTGAGTTAATTTCCTCCCTGATTCGATTTACCAGTATTAATAATACTGTCATGTTCTTACTGGTAACAATTCATCTCTTCATTCAGCAAATATTTATCAAATACCTACTATGTGTCACGCCCTGTGTTTTTCACTAGGGATTTGGTGATGAGAAACTGAAAGCCTGTAGTCTAGTGCAGTAGACAGTCAAAAAACCCAAATTTGTAGTGTAACACCAGACACTAAGTGATAAGAAAAATAAAGATGGGCAAAAGGATTAAGAATAATAGTGATGCTTTAAAAAAGACAAAAGATAAATGGGTCAGGGAATGACCGCTCTGAGTGAGTGACATTTAAACAGAGATTTGAATCAAGTGAGGAGATGATTTGTGAGAAGAACTGAGGGAGGAACGTTCCATGCAGAGGGAATACTTAGTGCAAAGGCTGTAAGGTGTGAACATGAGCATGCTTGAAGTATGCAAGGAATAGCAGGGAGACCAGTAGGACTGGTTAGCAGAGAGGGAGGAAGAAAGTGAGAAGGTGAAAGGGTGGGGAAGGTGAAATCATAGACGACCTGGTAGACGGGAAAGTCTTTTGAGGGTGGCAAAGAGGAGAATGACAGTTACAGAGATGAGGAAGACAGGAAGTTGTAGCAGTGGTGAATCAATAGTTTGGTTTCAGATCTGTTAAATTTGAGACAGTATTAGGCATTGAAGTGTAAATGCAAAGGCTAGAATATTAGAATATTTGATCCTAGGCTACAGGGAAAGAGCCAGACTAAAGATAAAACTTTAGGAGCCATTAGCATATATGAGGTCTGACAATTAAGTTTATGAACTTGTTGCAACGATGTTGCTAACGTTTTTTGATATCAGAGAGATGATTCATTATTAAGTTGTACCAACTGGACAAACAGTTAACCAAGTTTACTACTTGGAAGTGCTGAAAAGGCTGCGTGAAAAAGTTAGACAACCTGAACTTTTCACCAACAATTCATGCTCTTGCATCACGACAATGCACCAGCTCACAGGGCACTGTCTGGGAGGGAGTTTTTAGCCAGTAAACAAATAACTGTATTGGAACACCCTCCCTACTCACCTGGTCTGGCCCCCAGTGACGTCTTTTTTTACCCAAAGATAAAGGAAATATTGAAAGGAAGACATTTTGATAACATTCAGGACATCAAGGGTAATACGACAACAGCTCTGATGGCCATTCCAGAAAAAGGGTTCCAAAATTGCTTTGAAGGGTGGACTAGTTGCTGGCGTCAGCGCATAACTTCCCAAAGGGAATACCGTATTTTCCCATGTATAAGACGTACCCTTTTTCAAAAAAGTTGGGGTCTAAAAACTGGGTGCGTCTTATACAGTGGCTGTAGATTTTTTTTACTTGCATTCCCCGCTTTTTTCGTGCTTGTTTTTGCGCTCATACAACCAGAAAAGTGTACTGGCCTGGAAGCCAAGTAACAAAAATATTTGAATAAATGTCCTTTTGAGTAGACTTACGTATTCTATGCATTGGTTAAAAAGGTATTGCTGTGATTTTGTTAAACTGACATTTGTTAAATAGAGCCCCATGGTGTCAGATGGCGAGCCAGTTCAAGGAAAGACCACAGGGAAGTTTATGACTCACAGCCTCTAGAGCAGCGGTTCTCAACCTGTGGGGCACGACCCCTTTGGGGGTTGAACAACCCTTTCACAGGGGTTGCCTAAGACCATCGGAAAACAAAAAGTTACTTACATGACGATTCATAACAGTAGCAAAATTACAGTTCTAGAGTAGCAATGAAAATAATTTTATGGTTGGGGGTCACCACAACATGAGGAACTGTACTAAGGGGTTGCGGCATTAGGAAAGTTGAGAACCGCTGCTCTAGAGGAAGTACACACCAGACCTCAGTGGGCCACATCGGGAGGTCAAGGCTGAGTGTGGACAGAGAGAGAGTTGCAGGACCTGGGGTACATGCTTTTATTAAGGTTTCTGGGTGGAGCGCTTTGGGGCTCCTGGGCTAAGGCCAGACTGGTCAATTCAAACCAAAGAAAGTGAGGATTTCATAAACTCTGCAGGTGTCTTATCTAAGGGGCACATGAGGGAAGGCCCTGGGAAGTTAGGGAGACTTACTCACAAAGGGTTCAGGGGAAGTCATACCAGGAATTTATATTTGCATGTGACTCTGTGGGCACTTATCCAGGGCATGCTTTTGGGGAGGGACTAGTGTCAGTTTAAGGCCCCTGCAGGCCCCTTGACCAAACAAAATGGATGCTGAGGCAGTAATATCATGGAGTAGTTTGGCTAAATTGGCGACAGGTATTATGTGTAAGGCATTGAACACAGACAGCAGAAAGGAGGTAGTGAGATTAGAACCCTCGAAGTATTTTATTGCCAAAATGTAGACTCATATCGTGCATGTTTTTCTTTTACTTTGCTGTTTGTTCAGATAGCGCACATAGAGAGTTATGTTAGATTTTTTTTCCTTCTTTTGTAGCTGACTCTATATTTCCAGATCAATCAAAATGTCCCCGTTAAGTTGTCAGTTAAATCACAAATTGCCATAAGCCATTCATTTCATGTTCTCTGAATCCTCTGCATTAAAGGCTATGAAGTGCTTTGACCAAGTATTCAGTGTTATCTGGAATTCCAGTAGCATAGATCCCATATAAATAACCAGGAGTTCCCAAGTTTGAGCATTAACCATGTGAGTGCTGGAATCAACCTCCCCCCCCTTTTTTTTCCTTTCTATTTTTTTTTTTTTTAGGAATAACCTTCTGAAGTCCATTATTATATTGGGCACCAGCCATGTGCTAGGCATTTTATGTAGGCATGGTTAACTATACCCTTATCTGCCTTTATAAACAGAATGTTCCGGCCGTAATTTAACCACATCCTAATGATCTTGATTATCCATTCCTGTGAAGTGCTTTCAAAATACTTGTACTGGCGATACAGTATTCTATTTCTCAAGCCTACCTTAGGTCTGAAACTTTATTTCATTCTTTGCTTTAACAATGTCATATTGCTATTCTTGAGGTACAGATGATCGTCCCCTTGTGGGTGAATGCGTGCACATATGTCTGTATCTTTCTCATCTTTCTCTTGTTCAGTCTGTCTACATGCATGTGTATCTCACAGAAGTACACACACACACACACACACACACACACACAGAGAACATGCCACACATTTAAAGGCACTTTACTGCCCACTTGCACACATGTGTACACACATATGCTCACACCTTGGGGGGAAACCTGGTCAGGTGGTTCAGGCCTGGCTTCCAGGCTATGTCCTCCTCCACTCCTACCCTCCAGGAATTCAGGGATGGTCTGTCGTCTGTATCTTGAGAAATGGCTTTACTCTCTTTTGTTAGCATATACTACTCGTGTTATTGATCTTAATTTCTGCAAGTGTTAATCTACCATTATTTTGTTCCATTTCCTCATCAATCCAGGTCAGTACAGAGGAAGTATTTCAAAACTGGAGGCAGCTGGCCATAGTGGATGAGAGACACGCTCAAAACATGCTCCGCTCTCTTGGGAGAAAGCCTGTGTGTTGCATTCCTGGAGACGATTGGTACTTTAATAAGATCCATGTGCCAAAGGCATGCAGAGTGACTAAGAAAAGGAAGAGACTGAAAACAGGAATATCGGTTTAGAAAGTCACAGATTTCTTATGGGCCAGGCACTGTTCTGGAGCGTTCAGGTAGAGAGATTAAGGAGACAGACAAGGTCCCGGTTTTCATGGAGGTTAAGTTGGGGTGGAGCTGGAGGGAGGATTGGGGAGTCAGTGCTATGTACTGCTAAGTGACACTGAAGGAAATCAAAGTTACGTGCTAGTGACTAGGGTGCTACTTTAGATTGGGAGGTCAGACAAGGCCCTTTTGTCAAGGTGACATTTGAACCAAGCAAGGCCTAAAATATACAAATGATCCAGCCATGTAAAAATCTGGGTAAAAGTAAATCTGGGCAGGGAGGATAGCTTGTTCAACGTTTTGAATATGAACATAAACTTAGTGTGTTCAAGGAGCAGAAAGAAGGCCAATATGGTTCGTTAACAAAAGGGGAAATTAATATGAGATGAAAACTGAGAAATAACTAAGAGAGAGATCATGTAGGTCCTTATTGGTGAGGATAAGGCGTTTGGACATCACTGTGCCAATCTAGGTATTGAGTAATATGATTGCTAGCAAGCGGAGATGGAACTAGCCAGTTCTCTGAATGAGTTAGCATTTAGGATTAACCCTAGCTAGGTGCTAGAGTTCTCACAGAAAATAAGTCATGGTACTTGCCTCAAAGGAGTTTACAGTATACGCATAAATAATATATTCTTTTCATTTGAAAAAGTGAGAATTGTACCAATAACTTTGAAAGAACAGATATTGGCTGTTTTCTTTGTGGTTTCGTACAAATTATGTTGTCTACTAAGGACCTGTTGGCAGTATTTATTTTGATAGTGTGAGTTTCATTCACTCTCGGTTTGGACACTATTATCTTTATATGCAGTGCCTGAGAATTAGCGCAATGACAGTCATCATCCTTATTGGAACACCGCCAAGACATCTGGCACGATGTCTCATATAAAGCAGCTATGCTGTCTATCTCCAAACAAAAGATTCTTTGGTGGCTGGATATCTTGTAACTTCTACACTTATATAATTCTCTGCTATAATCTCATTTGTAAAATGGAGTGGGAGCAAAAGAGAAATTTTAGAAAGAAACATAGCACATCAACCCTTTATCCTGGTAGAGCATTTCACATCTCAATTTGTGTTGCTTCATTTAAGTATAAAGCAAAATTATATATATATATATATATATATATATATATATATGTACAGTTTTCATTGTTTTTGGCTCGTGATAGCAATTTTTTCCATCAACACATGCTTTTAATTGCCACATCTATTTTGGCTTTACCTCTAAAGAAAAATCACTGCCCTTTTGTGTATTTGTCAAAAATGACAGGCTAAATCTTTGAGCCAAAACAGTGTATGTGAAATGCGACTTCTGTGGCTTTCCTGAAACATAGCACAACTTATTTTTTGAAACATCCTTTGCTGTGCTTAAGATTCTTATGGCATAGAATAAACTGCTAATTTTGAGGTTGCAAAGTACAGCTATTCTACAGGAATAAGCTTTGTCATATCTGCTATCCGACCAAGGAATGATGTGTTGCACTGAAAACATGCACATATAAAAGAAATGATTTTCTTACACAAGGTGCTGCCACTTGGAGTGTACACAGAGTTGATTTGTGATATAAATGAACTCTCCAATTATCGATTGTTCCATCTGACTTTGTACACATTAAGAATCTGCAAAGAGTTTCCATGTTATCAATAATAGGAAAGCTGTGGATGAAAGGCAATGGGGTGCGTCAGCTGGATCCGAGCGAGATCGTGCGGTAAATGTTGCTCAGCCTTACCATCTGTCGCATAGTCTTTTTTCGTAATAGTTTAATCCATTAGCATGTCTTTTTTTTCTTTTAAAAAATTAACCTACATAAGTTCTAGCAAAAAAAAAAATCCTTTAAGAATGAGTCTCTGACCACTGACCTCCCAGTGTCCTTAGTTTTTTTTGTTGGTTTTTTTTTTTTACATTATTTTGTCTTTGTGCCCTCATTAAGATGAAGAATGACAGTCCCGAGAAATAGAACATGCCGAGCTCCCGGTTGTACTGCTAACAAGTAGTAAGTGCATTAACTTCTTAACTTCTCAGACAAGAACTAAATTTGGCCATGAGATGCTGTTTCTGCAACTTCTTGTTCGCAGGAGCAGTGACGGAATGAACTCAGGACTTACTTTTGCTAAGTGGAATGGAAAACCCATGTCACAGTGTGTCACTTCCTGCTTAGCGAATAAGATATTCCCTGGGGTGTAAATTAGGCACTTTACATACAAACTCTTTTAGGGCACCCAGACCCCATTGATTTCCTTGTGACCTCAGTGTGCAGAATAGTACTCATGTGACTTAAAAGACTTACTGTACAACCAAGCTGTCCATCTTTGACCCCCCCAAAATAGTTGACTCACCTTGGAGGGTCTCACTCCAAATGGTACCCTCCCTCTAATGAGAAAGTGAGCTCTTTGCTTGGCTTGCTGCTCTCAGGCCCCTCAATTAAAGGAACTAGCTATTGACCATAGGATCCACTGTGGCCTGAAAAAGTTTTGCAGCTTTGGACCTGGCAATGTACCATCACTGAAGAGTTCCAGCAGAAAAGATGTACGATCTGATTACTAGCCTGTTTGTATTTGTGCCGTGTTGCTCTTGACAGCTAGCTCCCTAGGTTATTTTGAATAGCCTACTCTTATAGTCCTCCCCCTTGTTATTAATTTGTAAAAATGAAACAAATTACTGACCCTTGAATTGTGCTATTACACATGCTTGAGTAATTTCATTTCATTTACAGTGAACTTCATTTCACTTATTTCTTATTTACACTCTACCTCCTTTCAGAACAACGTATACTGGCTTATTTTTAAATCATTCTAATTCAAATCACCTGAGTAGTTTTCCAAGTCCCATCCTGAAAACGACTTTTGTCATCATATATTGTTTCCCATTTACTGTGCTATGGTGATATGTGGACTATTGCGTTCATTTCTCTGGCCACCTAAAAATAACGATATTAACAAAATGTCACGCCTAGGGTTTAATATCACTTCTTTTGAGGTGGTATGGTCTGTTGGGAAAGGATTTGAAACTTAGGTTAGAATTATGTGCCTGGTTCTACCAAGGATGTGACCTTAGGAAAGTCACTTGCCATTTCTTGCTCAAATTTACTCAGTTTTAAAAGTAGTGGTTAATGTTTATCTCTCCAAACCTTGAAAGGTTGTAATAATCAATGCAGTGAATATCAATTGCAGGTGAAGTGTGTAAATCCCACATTTCTCCCATTGTCAACACCAGGTAGAGTAGCTATTATTTGCATTGACATTAACAAGCCCCTCCCACGTCTTTAGGCAAATGGGGGAGAGAGATAGCAGGACACAATCCCTGTATTGAGGAGTCCAGAGTGTGGTGGCTGGGGGGCCAGGCAGACAACAATTATGTTAAAATTCCTGTTGGAATCAGTGGCAGGAATGAGCTATACCACAGTATCACAGCTGGCCGGAAGTGGAAATAATGAACTAAAACCAGGGGATCGGGGAATAGGTGAAAAATTAGGATAAAACAAAACAATGTGTGTGGAATTCCTTCCAAAATGCTTTGTAGACACAATCTTATTATCAGTGTTACTTGTTTATGTTAAGAAACATAGAGTATTTGCTATATGCCACACACTATTATAAAGGCTTTACAGTAGTAACTCATGTAATTGTGTTAATGGCCACAGTGGAGGTAGATGTTCATTAACTTCCGTTTACATGAGAATATGGGTAGAGAGGGGCTGAGTTGCCCAAGGTTACATAGCTACTAAGTGGCAGAGCTGATTTGGAACCCCAGCAGCCAGGCTCTAGAGGCGGTTCCCTTAATAGGTTCGCTATACTGCTTCTCCATTACCCATTGACACAGAGGTTGACACCTTTGCTTGAATCCAGTGCTAGAATCCCTTCTGTGACATTTTGACAGCTGATCATTTTGATCTCTGTTTGAGTACCTAGAGAAACAACAAGGACCTAGCTAGCTTTTGAAACAGCTAGCTACATTGTTGGACAGCTGTAATTACTAGAGAGTTCTGAATTGGAGCCAAAATCTGCTTTTCCATTAACTTCCACCCGTTGATCCTATGTCTTCCTGACACCACACAGACTGATTGTACACCTTCTTTCCCATGATGACTATTTGGGGAAGTACCAGAAAACATTCCCCATGCCCCCTGCTTGACTTCTGCATTGTATTTTACACTTGTTGGGCAACAACATCTTACTAAAAAAAAGTGGCATTTGAGAGTAATTAGCAAATTCCATTATTTCACTCAGCACTTCTCTATGGAGTTCCTACTGTGTGCAAAAGGCACCAGGAGCTACCAACTGGAGAGAAAAATGACTAGCAAAGCATGTGCTCTGCACTGACCTATCCCACTCCCGCCCAAGATGTTGCAATTATCGTTTAAGACACAAACTAATGAATAGAGCTTTTGTCTTCACTTATCGAAGTAAGGATTTAAATCTGCGGTCTCTTGCCTTCATTACCCCATAGGATTACCAACCTGTGGGCACAGAATGCTAAGCCAGCCTGGTATTCCCCCCAGCGCCTAGCAGTAGGACTGTGTAGAATCAATGAACAGTAAATATTTTTGAATAAACGAGTGAGTGAGTGAGACACTTGCAGTGTTCATTAATGCCGTGCTTCAGATAATTGCCCTTCCGCTGTTCACAGGCTGTAATAACAATAAGGAAGGCCATTTTACTTTGCGGCTTGAATTTCTTTAAAAATTTCATTTGCCAAGTTAAATAATAGCACTAGAGAAGCAAATTTCCCCAGGAGAAATGTCTGAGTGAAATGTTTGAAAGACGGCAAGGTGATTCAGGAGCCAGAAGTATAGGACTTTAATAGTATTGATCAGTCCTCAGCTCTGTTTGAAAAGCTTCACTGTTACCATCGGAGAAGCTCTCTGCCACTGTGTAAGCCCATCGGAAGCATTTTCTAGGTTAGCACCATGGGGTGCTCCTTGGGTGCCAATTGATCTGGTGAATATTGTTATCACAGTGGAGAATTCAGCAAAAACATAGAATGTGGTGGTTTCATTTGGCATTTGCATAGAGCAATACACAGGTCAAGTCCACTGAACAGAGTCAAGTTCAGGTCTGATTTTTCACCCCAATACATTACTGATTGCTATGCTTTCTGAGGAGGATGTGCTGTCTATGGAAATAAATATAGATATAGATATATAGATATAAATATTTTCCATTCTGTAGCCTGAAAACTTGTGGCCAATGGAATTCCTATCACCTTTCTGTATCTTAGAAATTCTCTAATCTGTTTGAATTATTTCCCTGTCTTCGTTGGTATTTTCTGCACCTATTAATTTATTACCCATGAACTTAATTAAACTGTTGTTTACTGGTACTCCTTACAGATCATTAATGAAAATGTTAATTAATTACAAGCCTAGTACTATAAAAATTTCTAATATAATGAAAGAACCTCTCCTGTCCCATTATATTTACATCCTAGAGTCATTCCACAGAGGTCTTGTCCAATTAAATATCGATTTATTCATAAAATCATTTTTTAAATGATGCTACATTCAAGTTCTCTATCACAGTTAATTATCAGTAAGGTAACATAAATGCATGATGTTAAGGTTATGCCAAGTAAAACAGAAGAAAGGATAATAATTTATATACAAATAGGCACTTGAAGTTTTTAACATGGGCATATATCATTTTATTATTTATAGTATCCTGCCATTCAGACAAGCTTTCACAGACTGCAAAATGGAAAATATCTATATCTATATCTACATACCTTACCGAATGCCTTAAAACAGAGCAGTTCACCTCTCTGGAGTTCGGTTTCTGCATCTAGAAAACAAAGGAGGTGCAAGATGAACTCTTAAGATGCCTCTGAATTCAGAAATTTCATTATCGGGTCTCATCTTCTAGTTTTGAAGGTGAGAAAAGCAACCGCAATGAAATTAATGCAAAGGAGATAATATAGCGAATTATTGGCACTGCATGGACTAGAAATTTAATCTCTAGATTTGGTCTGGCTTTTTTTTCCCCCTCCCATTTCACACCTTGCTTCCTGATTTTTCATGTAAAAATCTACCTTCCTTGTTTCAGAGCCACTGATTCCATAAAGTAAATTAATGGAAAAAATAAAAAATAGTGATTAAAAGGAACTAAATCTTTTTCTCTGAGCTTCAACTCTAGAAAATGTCCGCCCAGCCTTCTGTTCTAAAACATGTAGTTCTGTCATGTTCCGGAGATGAATAATTCTGAAAACATTTTTGCCATTGATGGTGTTGTTCCTCCTTATCGTGCCAAATTTAGAAGGATAGCGAATATTTATTTCTAATAGCATTGCAGGATGTAACTGGTAAAAATAAGTGGAAGTGTATGCTTTCAGGGTGTCTATTCACTGTTCCTAGTCAAGCTGTGAGACTTGTAGTGCTGCCATTACCTTTTACCACGTTCATTAGGAAAAGACGAATAAAGGAGTTCGCATTTCCAATGACTTGGTTGTAGTTTAGGTACCCAAGTCACCCATTTTCTCCATCATAAGTATACTGAGAGAGAGGTAGATATATAGGTATGAGGGGTTTTCTCCTTCCTGTTCTAACCGAGTATAAAATCCTGGAGTCTTCTTTTTCTCTAATCATCACAAGCTTTCTTAGTCTCAGTCCTTTTTAATGTTGAGCCTCTTAGATCTCAGAAGTAAATAGGTCTACATACACAGTATTACAATTATATTACTGTCACTATAATTAAGGACTAGGATGGAGAGAATTTTAATAGATTTGTTAAAGCTGAATTTTAAGTGAACATTTTAAGCAATCAGAGTTTAAACATTTGTTTGATATGATAGTCAATGGAAAAAAAATTTAATGAAAGCCCAGTTACTAAAACCATCATGTCTTCAGGTTGCCTAGAAAAGGTGGTGATCCGCTAGATGCTACATCACTTCTCGTCCTTTCAGTCATACAATTTTGACTTAATTAACAGAATGTCTGCATGTGCAATAGGGGATAGAGGGTGGATTTTACTTCCTTAATAGTTTGACAAGCAGATTGCAACAAACAAGGCATTTGGAAGCCTGTTAGGGTCCCAGAGGCCTTATAAATATGCAGTACACTTCTCTGCATTTCCCCAAGGCCCTCAGGTAGATGGGATGAATAAAATTAAAACCAGGAGATCTTTTTGTATAGCTTTTAGCTATCACTAATTTAAACAGAGTAATGACTGTTTTATAGGTAGTAGTTTAAAAAGTAAAGGAAGTGAAATGTGAAAATGTGTTTTGACTTTGTGTTAAGTTGCTTTTCAATTGATAGGCTCTCTGTTTTCCTGTATCATGATACATTCCAAGAGTTAATCTCTTTATGCCCCCTTAGGATTGTTTTATATTTAATAGTGCTATTGAGACTCACATGGGACAAAACATGCAGATAAAGTATTCCTTAGAAAAGTGGTATATATTTATGTATAAACACATCATGCAACAGCATAATCCATCTGGAACAAGCTCTTCTCTAGAATTTGATTTTAATAGATTAACACCCTTAATATTTACTATATTTATAGCTGTTCATGACTAAACAAATCTCTCTGGTCCTTTTTCAAGGGTTTCTTGAAACTTGGCAAAATTCATGGATAGATCATTTCAAGCTCTGGATACCACTAATATATTACCTAGAAGTAGGGGAATATTTCAGAAGACCTATGAGAAAGGTTAAGGTAAAGCACAGTTCATTGTATATATTTGCAACAAAATTCATTGAAGGGTGTGAGAAAAATGTATAATGCAAAGCTTCTTAGCTTGATATATAAGACCGCAAAATGTAAATATTGCATTAATATTAAATATACTAAGCAATATTGGCACCAGGTGTATACTTATAGAAAGTCTAGCCTTTTCTAATGTTAACTGTGAGGAAAAGGGGAGTCTCTTTATTGAAAATCCACAGTAATACGTTGACCTTAAGGGGGAAAAAAAACCACTGATGATGAAATGCAATTCTTACTTACTGATTAAGAACTCGTTTGTGTCATTTGTGAAGTTTGGGGAGTGGGGAAACTAATTTGTCAGATTACGCCCTAGGAGTACATCGATAAACTAGATGAACTCTCTGGGCTTATATATAGGAGAAGGCATCTGTAGTTTGTCTTAACGTGCCTGCACCTTCACAACTGCAACTGATCACAGCTAGAAGTGCTAAATTGCAATTCCCAGTAGCCACTTGTAGTGCATTTTTGAAAGACTGTATCCAAATAACAGACCAAGTGAATTAAGATGAGCACATTTTTCTCCCCTGGTCATTTCCATTTTAAGCCAAGATTTCCAGGATTTACATTGTTTTTTGTATTTAAAAATTGTTAGTAAATTTATTGGAGTGATGTTGGTTAGTAAAATTATATAGGTTTCAAGTGTACAATTCTGTAATACATCATCTATATATTGCATTGTGTGCTCACTACCCAAAGTCAATTCTCTTTCCATCACTATATGTTTTATCTCCTTTACCTTCTTCTACCACCCCTTATCCTCTGGTAACCACTAACTGTTGTCTATGAGTTTTTCTTCCTTTGTTTGTTTTGCTCCTTTGTTGCTTTCATATGAGTGAATTCATAGGGTTCTTGACTTTTTCTGCCTGACTTGCTTAGCATGATAATCTCAAGATCCATCCAAGTTGTCGCAAATGGCACTATTTCATCTTTTCTTATGACCGAGTAATATTCCATTGCATATATGTATCACATCTTTATCCAATCATCTATCAAAGGACACTTGGATTGTTTCCCTGTCTTGCCACCGTGAGTAATGTGAAGAGCACATTCTTTTACTGAATTCATTTTTAATCCTTTCCTTTTATTGTCCTCCTGATGTACTTTATGTTTCTGTTTTTGACAGTGTCAACCAGAGACATGATATATTTAAAATGAGGTAAGAAACAATTCTAACATGATAGTAGTAGCTCTCTGAATTAATTTATGCTTGTAGTTTCGTCTCGTTTTTTCCTGCCTTCCCCTTTTCAGTATTAAAGAACAAAAAAGTCATGACTTGTGTCGTGATTTATGTAGTAAAATACATGTACTATCATGTTTCATGTTCCTTCAAATTTCTGGGGTTTTTTTCCCCACTGAGATACTAGGATGTCATAGCATAATTGGATGTTCAGGCATAGGTTTAGAAATAAAGGGTAATTGTAGATAGTAGTTGACAAATACCTTCCAGATCCAATACCAAATGTTGGATAGGAAATACCGAGTGTTCCTAAGCCAGTTATGGAATTTGCATGTGGACATATAGCCAGTTGGTAGCCAAATCAGGGATAGTATGTGTATGTGAATATCTGTCTGTCTGTCTATCTATCCATCGATCTAATGAACATCTATCTACTTATTAATAGGGAAGGTTATGTTTGCTTTATAGAAGTGATTTCCCTTTTATTTTCTGTTAATTTTTTTAACCCCATTGTAAGGGGAACTATTCATGAATAGCCTGTCTGATGATGATGATGATGATGACAACAATGATAATATCTGTCTGTAAGGTAGCCACTATCTTTAACACTTGAAGCTAAGGTTTAGAGAGGTTCAGTAATTTGTCCAAGATCACATAGGTGATAGACTTCCAAAACTAAGAATCATACTGAGTTTCATCTGACATTCAAACCCTTTATACTTCTAACCATGGTTAATGAGTATTTTAAAGAGAAGACTGTTTCCTAGACATGAATGTCTTAGGACCTTATTTCCATTTGCGTACATTTATATTCAATGAGGACCTTGTCTGCTTGGCCAATTTTAACATTTCTCTACTCATGGGTAATATTTAAAATATTTAACAACTGACATGCCATGGGAACTGACCAATCAGTATAGAGGCAATCATACTTAGAGTACGATCCAAGCGGCCCATACTTTGCCAGGTTACCTTTTAGTTGCTGGATCACAGGTCTATCTGGGGAATCATGAGATGAGGACTAAGGCAGCTAGGACAGCAGTTTTTAGCTGGTGTGAAAGTATTTTTCATATTTTAATAAACAGCATCCAGTGTATAATGGCTGAATATCAGCAGTGGCGGCTGTCCCACTCATAAGGACATTTTATTGATGTTTCTACGTTCAACACATAAGAGGAACACGATTCCTGATAAGAGAATGAACATGCTTTGAGCCTTTGCAGTAAAAACAGACTGTATGCATCAGCCTCATTCTTCCTTTCATGAGCTCCCAGGAAATTCTCCAACAGTGAATATATGGAATTACAGCAAGAGATGGCAGGGGGTGGGGATGGGGCAAATGCTCAGCGTGCTGTATCTTTCTGTTGTTTAGACTATATACACATAACGGGGAAGGGCTGTATCTACCCATCCCTGTCCCTGTTGCCTAGTGCAGCACAGAGCAGGTGCTCAATAGTTATTGAACAAATGAAAGCACTGAACCCCACTAATAAAAGATCACACTGCTGGTAATCAAGAGGCATAAGTTAAGAAATTAGCTCCCTGGTCTTGCCAGTCATTCACCCAAGCTGTAAGAATGCTTCTATCTATAAAACAGAAAAAAAGTACAATGTCCTCATTGCAGAAAATGTAAAACAAACTTGCAAATGTTTATAACAGTCACATTGACAAATCTGGAAGCAAACCCGATTATTTAAATTAATTATTGCATTACCACCTTTCTTGTAATCATGACATGAGCCTTTCAAATTCATCTTTCTACAAGGCTTGTAAGATTTATTCACAGTCAGCCTGACATTCTGTACGAGTGCTTCAAAGGCTATGTTGCACCATTTTGTAATAGTACATCAAGCTGTCAGGATAGATACTACAAACTTGGTTATTGCTCATTTTATAACCTGTAACCCGTATGTTGAGCAAGCAAAGCCCATTGAAAATGCTCAGAATGCAAATGTGTGTCTCCTGCTATTTCCTTTAACATTAATTCCACGGGGCTAACTTTGCCCTTCACCTAGAGGAAAACGTAGGCTGTCCCCATGGCTTTTAGATCTTGAAAGTCTCTTAAAATTGCAAACTTAATCTCAGTCTAGAAATAACGATGCTAGACTCTAGCATGCTAGCAATACTAGCAACACAAAGTCATTGATTTAAAGTTGAAAGGGAAAACCTTTGCTGCTTCCCAAGCTGGGCAGAGCTGGAGGGAACAAGATGCTTCCGGTTGGGGGGGCCTCCCCAGCACCTCCCTTGCTGTGGGTGCATGTATTTCCTTTGGCCTGCCACTTCCCCGTTGTCTCACTGTACTCAGAGCTCCACGCCACCAATGTTGTAACAGGTTCTCTGTGTACCCCTGCCCTCTCAGATGTTCCTCTTGGACAGGACCTATATACGGGCTCCCGGTCATCTCTCTCCGCCCAGGACTCACTTCTAGTTCATGGAAAACACTCACGCAGGATTTTGCCCTGAATCACACTGTGAGTGTAGGGATCGAAGCCCAGCTGTATCCATGCCACCAGCCCAGGACCTTTGAGCTTCTTCAGAAATGAGCCAGGTACCCCTCGATTGTGTCCCCCAACTTCAGGGAACACGTTTATGCTCTGAATACTTGGATGGAATTGAAGGATGTAGCACCTCCATACACATACACATCCTTGGCGGGGGTGTCACATCACGGCAGTAGCTTTTTCCAAAGAATCTCTTTATAAACCCTCTTTTCCTCCACTTTGCTGACCCTTGTATGTTTATGTAGCGGGTGACAGGTGGCACCCAGCAGAGGGAATACGAAAATCTTGAAATTGATTTTAAGAATTTTTTTCTGAAAATTCTGCCTATGAAAGTCTGTCTATAGACATTTTTGTATCTAATGTTTATCTGACCTTAGCATGTCACTCAAAAATGAGAAGAGTCCAATTTTAATATCTAGTTATGTGCTAGATAAATTTTTGTTGGTTTGTTTTGTTTTGTTTTGTTTTTTGTGTCTTTGTTTCTCCTGGAAGGCTTCAAGGCCTCTTATGTCAGCAGGCCATATAAGATTGGGAAAGGTGTTTCTGTTCTCTGTGGTGTCTGGTGCTTTCACTTGCCACCGCAAACATGCAGATTGCTGCAATCCAAATGTAGATGACATGGTGTTTAGAGTGAGGAATTAAGCTGTCCTCTTTTGAAGTTAATATCTGACCTTTGTAAAAAAAAAAGAGGTTTGAAAAGTCAATATACCTTCAGGAAGATGAATATCTTGACCATGGACAGGAAGATTTAATTTAGCAGATCTAAATTTTCTGTTGGACTAGGAGCATCTAGTTATGGAACTTTCGAAAAATGGTTGGTTTGGAATATTAGCTGTGCAGACTAGGAGGAAATGCTAAACACATAAAAACAAAAAGGGCTTATATTGTAGATGATGCTGAGGTCTTAGCTGAGGTTGGAGATTATGAATTTGTATTGTTGCTACTTTGTAGTTGTGTGATTTTCTTCAGTATCATGCAGTCACCCTAGTATAATAGCCAAGTGGGTACGTGTAGTGTTGGTCCAGAATTGGGGCTTTCCCTGGCAGTTAAGGAAGCAGGAAATAGAAGGAAATTGACAGGGCTAGTGATTACATAGTTTTAAGTGATAAGCCATGGGGCCATGCTGGGTAGTGAAGGAAGGGAGGTCAGGAGTCAATTAATAGGTGGCTTAAATAAAAGGATTCTGCAGGAGAAGAGCAGGTATACTGGGAATGGGACGGCTTAAGGGCTGTGTGGTTGTGATCACAGAATTGGGTGTTGTGCCTGGAGATGTCAAGAGCACTGCATTTCTTAGTAGTTGGATCCCACATACATGAATTTAATAAGGAATGAACATTCTCTTTAAAATTAAATAATGGATATTGTGGAGCGCTAGGGTACGTGACGGTGGAAGGCCTTGAGACTCTGTCATAGAGGGAGATTTTGAGTTTAAGATTTCAGAGTTGGAATTGCTCGGTCATAAAATAGTTCTATTTTTAATTTTTTGAGGAACCTCCATACTGTTTGCCATAGTTTCTGCACCAATTTACAATCCCACCAGCAGTGCATGAGGGCTCCTTTTTCTCCACATTCTCGCCAACACTTATTATTTGTTGACTTTTTGATAATAGCCATTCTGACAGGTGTGAAGTGGTATCTTATTGTAGTTTTGATTTGTATTTTCCTGATGCGTAAGCCATTCCCTGTAGTGTACAACACAGGGAATATAGTCAATAATATCGTAATAACTTTGCACGGTGATAGATGGTTCATAGACTTAATGATCACTTTGTAAGATATATAAATGGCGAATCACTATGTTGTATACTTGAAACTAATACAATATTGTATGCCAACTATACTTTAATAAAAAAAATTTAGAAAACGATTTCAGAGGTGGAATAGGAATTTATTTGTCATCCAGGTGGTGACAAATTACCTATATGTGGTGGTGAGAGAAAGGAGAGCGACTGAAGCCATGCAGGATGCTTTTAGGTAGGATTTGCTGTGCAGAATGAGTCTGTGAGCCAAGTGCCGAAGACCTAAATGGTGAAGCATGGTTGAATTTTTTGTAGGTTGCATCAATGAAATGATAGTGGGCTGGTGTTATAGTTGAACAGCTTGCCTCTAAGAAAGAAGAATGAGAGTGGAGAGGTAGGAGAATGAAAACTATATTAGGAAAAGAAGACCAGTTTATTTATTTAGTCTACCATAGATTGGGCTCTTCACATTTATTTCTAATATTTATCCTAACCCAGCAAGATACATGTTATTTTTATCTTGTTTATTATGGAAAATATGAAGCATATGACAAAGTACAAAAAAATGACATGAATCCCTGTGTACCTGTCATTCAGCTTCCACAATCATTAGTGTTTTACCAATTAATCTCTTTTCCAGATGAGAAAAACTGAAATACAGAGTTTAAGCAATTTGTGCACAATTTCATGGCTAGTCTGTAAGTAAGTGATTGAGTCAGAACTCGAACCCAGATCCATGTCACTTCAAAGCCTTTATTCTTTCCACGACATCATGCTGTTTCCCTATAAACCATCATTTTCTTTTTTTTAAGAGCATCTTTCACTCTAGGAACGCTTTCCTGTAGCCTTGGAAAGACAACCGGTTGAAGCTGGTTAATATATCTGCCCTCGATTACGTACCACCCACATGTACTTAAAAAGTCATTTGCACTAGGTCAATTGTGAGCAGCGTTTCTTCACCTGTAAGAACTTTATTATTTCATCTACTTTGTTAGCTAATGTTTTTATATTGAGGAATTCTTCCCAGCTATTTTCTGAGCGTACCAACTTTTTGTCCAGGGTGCTGTTGCTCGCATGCTGATTTTGTAGGTGAACATATTACTTTTTGCTCCATTGAATTCCGGACTCTATCAACCAAATACAGGATTGTAAAAAAAACCCAAAACAACAAACATTCAGCATGGATGTAGAAATCATGTTTTCTAAGTTGATGTTAACACGTAAAATGTCCATAATTACCTAGTATTTGCCTGTGATCTTCTCAGGGTTTGAAATGGTAATTTCACACTGCTCACCTTTCAGCATATCTGGACATTGTTCAGTCTGTTCAGAAACTCAGAAATATTCAAGATGAATCACACATGCAATCCACGCTGTAATGTCTCTAATCTTTTCAATTTGATTTGCTTTAAACGGTGGTCTGTTATGTCTTCATTTACATTGTCCATTTAATAGACTTCCCCAGCAGTCTCGCTTTGGTAATTAGTTGGCTTATTTATACCGTAACACCTTGAGCTGCTACATCTCATTTAACTTATTGCTCTTTGAAGTCCTTGTAACTCAGTGGTTCTCAGCCCTGGATACCTATTAGAATCACCTGGGGGGACTTTGAAACCATACTGATGCTTGGGCACCATCCCAAACAGAATGAAATCCGAGTCTCTGAGTGCTGTAGCTCTGAGAACCGTAGTGGTAGTCCTGTTCTTTGACCAGTGCCGCTGAGAACACTGCTCCACGTGAGGTTTAGGTGATGAAAGCAGCAGCAGCCAGCTCCTTACCTCATGCCTTCCACTTTTACTTTTCTTCATTTGGCAGAAGTTTTTTTAAAACTATGATTAGATTCCGACACACGTATGAGTTATCAGAGCTTTGTATTTCTCCACTGGTGTCAAATGCCATTGCAAATGCAACAGGATTCTGGAAGTAAGATTGTATTTGAAGATGTTAAGGAGACCCATTTGATTTGCACTCATGTTATGGGAATACACAGGGAGAAGGGCATGCGGACTCTGTGAGCAGAGACCAAGGAGATTGAAAAAAGACCATGGGACATTTGGGGAGCTAGGTTAGTTAGTGTGAGTGAGCCTCAGAATAGCTTGAGATGTAAGTATGAGCCATTTTCTTAAGGACTTTCGATCTCATTGCAAGGGGTTTGATCAGGTCCCATTACTGGCATACCTCAGAGAGATTGCAAGTTCTGTTCCAGACCACTGCAATAAAGTGAATCTCACAATTCAGCAAGTTGTAATCTTATTTGTTGGCGGAGGGTTTTGCCTTCAATTTATTTAAAAAAAAAAGATCTGTGAAGCACAATAAAGTGAAGTGGAATAAAATGAGGTATGGCTGTACCTAATTTGTAGGGCCCCTGTACATAAATCATTAAGAATTTCAAGATGGCGGCAAAAGAGCATTACGTCAAGCACAGACCCCTTCTAAACGTGGGACGTGGGCCCCTGTGTGATTTCACAGGTCTCATGCCCACCAAGGTGGCCCTTAGTTTAATTATATCCTGAAGGTAATGGGGATGGGAAAGGTTTAGGTAAGGGAGAGACTTAAGGTTTTTTATAAAGATTGTTCTGACCACTAAGTGGAAAAATGGATTGTTGAGCTGAGAGATGAAGTGCTACCAACGGCTTTTATGAAACCTGGTGTGTCTATGTCCATGTTTTTTTCTGTGATTTTAAACTCTTTTGATGGTAATAATAGTGATGGCACTAGTAATAGCTTCCATTAGTATAGCACTTAAACACTTCCATATACCGTATTGTCATTTGAGCCTTCAACCATTTGGTTGTCAGGCAAGGCATACATTGTTCTCCTTGATTTATAGACAAGGAAACAGTTAAGTGACTTGCCAAAAGTTATGTGACTAGTGATTGATGTATAAGGGATTTGAATCAGCCCTTCAGACATTTACACTACTGGTATTTCTACTCTGCTAATACTGCTAGCTTCATTATTAATAGATATTTATAGAAGCAATTTTTAAAGCATCATTTGTTCAATATTACAGTGGAATTTATTAAATTGTAGTTGAAGTCATTGTCTACTGTGCTTTCAAAGCCCCTCATACAAAGATCCACGTAATGGAGTTTTTTGTTTAATGCCAGCAAGTTCTTTTGGTAGAAAGATGCCTGTTTTCTTGTGGTCAGACATTAAAAAAATGTTACATGCACCAATTCTTAGCCTGGCTGTCAGGGAACTTATATTCAAACTCAACCCCCAGCTTTCAAAACCAGCTCGTCCAGTCCCTCAGCTCCCTCTAGATGGCGTCTATTCTTTCTATGCTCGACGCTGTTATTTTCACGACATATTTCATTTTCTTATATTAAATTTTATAAGTCACTTCAAATACATTTGGAAGCAGTCAGGATATAAAACTTTACTTAATAAACTAAATAGAAACCATTTAGACATTTATGCAAAAGAAAGAACACAAAGTTTGTTTAAGTGGCTGAGCGGTAGCATAGTGGACTTACTCATTCAAGCTTGTTAAAGCAGTAAGTAGCTGACAAGCCTGATAAGCATTCCCTAATTCAATGAAAGAGAAGATTGAGTGATAGCAGGAGAGTTTAAAAAGTATATGTGAACCCACAACTGACTTAGGCCAACAAATCTACTCTTAAGAAATTGTATAATGTCACTACAAATTCCAGTAATTCTGTGTCCTACTCAGCAACTCTCAATTTTTTATAGTTTCTCATGCTCAGGGCTTCAAATTTTTATTTTTGTTCAGTCTTTTGTTGACATTTCTTTATTATTGTTTGGGGTGTATCATGACTAGAAATTCAGATATTGGAAGATCTAGTCTTTCATAGTAGATATAACAACTAAATTTTGGAAATGTATGTTTTACAAATATTTGAATATTTTTATAGATTCACTATGTTTGGATCATTTTAGGTATTTGTTTCTTTGTTGTAATTTAAGCAGATGGACTTAATTACACTCCAGGGAAAAACAACATTCTTTTAATAGTCTTGGTTTCACATTTTCTTGATTTGTCTCTTTAGTTTGTTCCTAATTTGTACACAAATAGTGATTACAGTTCAGAGTGGCTACTGCAAGAAATACTATTTGAATTTCAAAAGCTACTGTATTCCTTTTATGGTAGTAGTATGTTAAAAGTATATAAGGTAAAAATTTTAGCACCTGAGACCAAGTGGAATGCAAGCTTCTGTGTACAGAGACGATCCTATAAAAACAGCTTGAAGGGAGCTATTTAGCAAAACTTACTGGCTGGATCCAATCTAGAGTGTACCAGTCACCCGCCTACCTGAATGGATTCCTTGGGGTTTTTTTGAAGATTTTATTGGGGAATCGGGGAAGGGGAACAGCCAAGTTGTTGTCCTTCAGTCTTAGTTGTGGAGGGCACAGCTAGCTCAGTTCCAAGTCCAGTCGCCATCCGGCCGCCTGTCGACAGCTCGGGTCTGCTCAGCTCAAGGTGCCGTGTTCAATCTTAGTTGCGGGTGGGCGTAGCCACCATCTCATGCGGAAGTCGAACCAGAAACCTTGTTGCTAAGAGCACACGCTGGATTCCTTGCTTATTGTCGGTGGGCTCACAGTTGATCATGTCACACAGCAGCCCTTTCTGTCCACCCTCTCAAGTCACAGACAGCCCCTGATTTTGACCCGAGAATTATCTGATAGTGACCAGGCCTGCCTCCTGTTTTCTTTTACTACCCAGTGCCAGACTATCCAACAAGATTTTTGTAAAGATTATATCTTTATTTATTAGGAATGGAAATTAATTTAGAAATGTTCTAGTCCGTTGGTCTCAATTTATGCATGAGGAAGCTGAGACTCAGAAAGAAGAGGTGACTTACATCCACACTGAATAACATTGTAATTACTCTCTTTTTGGAATCTGAAGATTATTTCTAAAGAGCTTTGCAGAGTTTAATAATATTTTTTTCCTTCGAGTTATTCAAGTTGTATATGTGCATATTAGTTACAGAAGGCAGACTAATTTTTCTTATTTTATTTCACGTAGATAATTAGAGAATATAGCACAATCACAAGGAAAAAAGTCAGTCGTACTTAACAATTTAGATATATCACACTCTATTGAACCTTGAAACTATTTGTTATACCCTATAATCATTATATTATTTTCTTTAGAAAATATGTAGGTCATAGAATGGAATTTTAAAATTGAGAGTAGTTTTAGAATTCAGGAAATTGTCAACTATTTACGAAGTACCAAGTACATAATATTATATGTATATTTTATTTACTCCATTAACACAGTGGATCTTGCCTTTGGATATGAAACACTTCATCTGCTTTTCTCATTTCTCTTCTCTTTTTTCCTGACCAGCCCTTAGCAATATGCAGAACTATTAAGTTTATATCTCCCTTTTTTACTCTTCACCCCACACACCTTAATCTAACGCTTAGCTGCATATTTTTACCTAGATATACACCCCCCACCCCCCAAAATCAGTATAATTAATACTAAACTTCTTCACCTCCCTCTGGAACCTTTATTTTAGTGTTACCGCTACTCTCTTTTGTTATATAGGTTCAGTTACTAGTGGTATTCTTGCCTCTTCTCTTTCCCTGGCTTCCCACATCTATTTAATAATGACGATAATTTTGACATATATTTCTCACTTAACCATGTGCCAGGCCCTGTGCCAAATACTTCACATCTCGCTCTCAGAACAATTCTATGGATTAAGAGTTGCTATTCCCATTTTATGGTTGGAGCAACCATGGGAAGAAATATTAGATAGCTTCCTTAGGTCAGAAGACCAATGCAAATGGAAGAGCTGGGATTCACACCCATGCAATCCGGCTCTAAAATCCAGGCTCTTATTCATTGCATTAAACCACTTCCTAAACCTTTATGTGTTATAATTTCTACTTCTACAGTAGATCTGTATCTGTCGACTCACCTTCTCTTATTAGCACAAGCTCTCATTACCTCTTGCTAGGACTATTGCAGTAGTAGTCTAAACAATTTCTCCAGGCTCTTCCTCCCTCCAGTCTATTTCATATACTGTCCTGAGATAAATCGCCCCAAAGCATGATGGCTAGGTGCATTGACCTGTCCATAGCCCAAAGAAAAATTCAGTGGCTCCCAACTCACTAGGCCTCACAGGAATTCTCTCTCTTCTCCATTAATCCCGCGCTGTTAGCAGACCTAATCACGTGCTGAAACACCATTATTTAAGTATTGATTTATCTATGGTAAAGTTGGTCAGCTTTATGTTCTCATTTACATATAAGATTTTGTAATTATCCATATTATACATCATCCTCGGTACATGTATCTCCAAATCATATAATAGCCATCATATGTGCTACTTGTTTTCCCTCTGAGACCTTTAAAATTCTCTCATATGTAAGCACATGTTGTCAATTTATTCTGAAAATGTTTCCAGTATGTCCTCGGCATGATTGTGCTTTGATAACATAATTCCCCAATGTTTAAGTGAACATTATGGGATTTGAATATGAAAAAGAAACTCTTTATTCACTGCCATTAGAACATGTGCTTTGGGGTGTCTTTACAGCCCCATCTAAACTTTTTGTGGTTTCTCTTTTTACTAGTGATGTGAATTTTCACCCCGGCTGGCTGTAGTAAGGGTAGTGGCTGCAGAACCTTTTTGAAAAAATTTTTTTACAAAGCTAACTGGCTCCTACAGGACTCAGACACATGACCTTGGCCTCATTAGCACCATGAGCTAACTAACCCTGACATACAGAAATTACACAAGCAACAAATCCTAAGAGAAAACAGAACTGTAAGATGGCCTGTTGGGAAATAATTTTCTTAAAGAGCATATCCAAATAGAGACCTGCATTTAGCAACTGATGTCAAATTCTTGATCCCACAGAGTTGCTTGTTGGAAGAGTAAAAAACAACGTACCAATAGCCGTAGAGATTGAAAGCAAAGAAGTTGTTCTGACATACTATTTTCTTTCTTGTATAATGGAAATTTATATAGAAACAGGGGCTCTAAATACCTGTCAGTAATATGTTTTTGTCAAATTTCCTGTAGATTTTTATTCATGAAAATAGCACTGGTGGCAAACATGAACTAGTGAGTGAAAGTATCCTGCACAATTCCCCAAACTACTCTGTCAGTTTATTTCAGTGATTTGTAGTGCCCTGATTTTTGTGTTTTTTTTTTCCTGTGGTGTTGGACTAAAACAGAGAACCAGTGAAAATTGCTCTGGTTCCAGTGGTTTTGATAAGTGGACAGGTGCCAAACATTATTACCCTTGGAGTGACTTCTCCCCCCAAGACAAGCATTACTATTGCTACTATTTTGTTTCCATCTTACAAAATGTGGGGTGGAATTTGATTATTTTTATTGTGAAAACTAAGGGTTCTTTCTGATTCTCTTTTGAATTTCATAACTTCGGGGAAGTCCTTTAGTTTGTATACCACAATTATCTGCCCCCTCCCCATAATATAGTGATATCAACATACTGGGTTCGATGTAAAAATTAACAAGTGTTTTAGTCAATATTCTGGACAAACAAAAATGGAACACATTTGCACAGCCATAGTCATCGCAGAGGTCAAAAGCAAGTGTTAAATACTATATATACTTCTCATGATTTTGAGGACTTAGGACATATTTCTTCAATTATAACTAATGCTGTATTTCTCGACTCTTTCTGGTTGTTACCTTCACTAAATTAATTTTATCCTCATACTCTGATGCTAGGCATTTGGAATTTAGTAAGTAGTTGAAGTTTGAATAAGTAGTGGACATGATATAAATTATTTTTTTTGAAATGGCTAAAATAGATACATCGATTGCTGACATTGCCGATACTATACTGATTAACAACAAGGAACAGTTGGCACAGTCTTATGCATTCCTAAGTTTTTCAACATGTAAGTAAAATCTATTATATGATATACACAACATAGCTTATCTAACTCTAGTTAAATGAAAGAAAGAAAATGCACATTAAATGATAAGTTTAAGAAATCATATTTGCAAAATCATTTGAATAAGTCAGAAGTGTAGAAATTTCATCATTAGGCAACCCAGGATATAGAATTTGTTATTAAATAATCTATGAAATTACAGGTTTGATGTATGTTCTTTTCACATTTACCATCAAGGAACTTTGAGTTCTTCTCTTCCCTCTTTCTGGGTTTATGCCTGCCACATAAACTAGGAATAAGGTTAATTTGCTGGCCAGCCTCCCTTGCGCTGTTCACCGCATTTTTGAGGAACAATAGAAAAGAAGCATTAAAGAGGGAAATACCAGGAGCTAGCTGAGGGGACTAAATGAGACAGAGATATAAAGGGCCTACATAGATGTGGCGCATAGTATCTTATAAGTAGTAATAATAATAATTGTTATTATTGATATGGTCTTGAATTAAATTAGGCTGGGGACATTGAATTATTATTAGCATTAATAAATAGTTAATACTGTTAATTATAGTAATGTTGATATTAATATTACTGATACTGTTTATATTTTTAGATGACCCGGGATACACATGAAAGTATGATTCAGACTTAAATATGATGAAGTTCCCAGTGAGGGTTACCATCAGCCCATCCAAATAAAGTGTTACATTTTGGAGAGTACTGGTAGAAAATGCTAGAAGGAAAAGTTAGAGGATTCTGTGTTACAGACTACATAGCTTGAACTTTATCTTATGAACATGATTTGGGGGGCCGGCCGAGTGGCTCAGTTGGTTAAGAGCTCACTCAAGAGTGCGAGCTCTGAGCAACAGTGGTTCGAGTCCCGGCTCGAGCTGAGCGGCCGCTGAGCTGCCAACAGGTGGCAGGATGGCTCAGCTAAAAAATAAAAACAAAAAAATAAATAAATAAAAAATAAATAAACATGACTTGATAGAAAAATAGGAAGAGCTAAGTCATAGATTTGAATTTCAGGGACTTTACATATTACTGAATGCAACCCCACTCATTTCTGAGATACTGTCAGGTTTGGGTGATACTGTGAGGTTTGGGTGATACATGAGGTTTGTCCAAAGTCACACCATCTGTTTGTGGCAAAACAAGGTCTTGAACCTCAGACACTTGACATGAAGTTAGTGCACTACTCTTTTCATTTAAACAACCTGACAACAGTGTTCAGTATGGATAATGTGAAGGAGATGCCAAATGTCACTCTAAAGCAAAATTTTTTTTCTATTTCAATTAGAGAATGAAGAGTTATGCATACACATTGGAGGTGATGTAATGGTACTGACCAAAGTAAGCAGACTTTTAAAATTTCAATTAAGACACTTTCATCAAAGCTGCATAGTAAATGCCATTTATAGTTAATTCATTCCATATGTCATACATTTAAAATGCATTCAAAATCAAATATCAAGACTAAATTGTACTCCAATTGAAAAAGCCATGGCATGGGAGTGGAGTCAAGGGAATTATAATAGATATGTATGAATTGTGGGGGGAGGGGCAGTGGGGCGGCAGATTGGGGTAGGGGGGCTGTCACTTTGAGGGGTAAAAAGCATAACTAGTGCACTGTGTTGTACAGCTGAAACTAATTTAAAAAAATGTTTATTTCACAATAAAAAACATAAATTACTGAAAAAAGGAAAAAGAAAAAGCCATGGCTGTTTTATTTTGTTCAAATACTAGTTGAGATTTCTTTATTGCACCTCTTTCTTTTAGAACAATAGAAGCTTGAGAACTATGCTTGGTAATATAACAAGAAAGCGTGATTATAAATATAAGTGATGTAAGAATAATTCTGTTCCCAATTGTGTGTTGTAAAACTGGCAAATATTGGATTAGTGTTGAATGGATAATTTGCAATTCTGTGCTGTTTGCAGAGATATCGTATTTTGCTATTCTTAGGAACTTTCATATGAGCTTGTTTTGGAGGTTTTCAGATACCTGAATGACTTTAAAAATGGCAAATTTCTCTTTAGTAATTTGTGGAATAAATTAAATGTTGTTCTTCCTAGAGTATATAACTCTGTATATTATATATATATATATATATATATATATATATATATATATATATATATGTGGTGATATAGCTTCTTAGGGTGGCTAGTGATGCATGAGATAGTAGAATAATAGATGTATTCAATAGTGAAGTACCCATTTGAATGTGGTAACAGATTGTGATTGAAAATGACCAACAGTGAAAAAGATTCTAATGGCATCTTGATTCGTTTCCTGGTTGGCAAGTGGCACACTCCAGAACATACTTTTAAGATTTATGTTAGTCAAGCATCCTGTCATTTGGATTTCTGAAGAAAAGGGCTGTCACTTAGGGACATGAATAAGATACCTTATCCTACAAGTCTTAGGAAATCAGACTGTCCCCAGACCTATTCTGATAATAAATTAAAGACGTCAAGCCTCAGCTCTTTTGCTGTCACTGTAAAAAAATTTTTTTTTCTTTTTTGATATAGAATACATACTATCGATAGTGAAATGCATACCTAAAATAACTATATATATATAGAGAGAGTACATTTCAGTGAGGCTTCCCAGCTTTATCAGGACCTAATTCCTGTACCCTACCAAGTCCAAGTGACTAACGATACTAGTAACTGGTATTTAGCTTAATTTTTAAAACAAGCAACAAGAGTTACTCCATACATATTGATAACATAACAATTGTGAAAATTCAAGTAATTGGATAAGTAGCTTTTATATAAAATGAATGCATATATTTGATGTCCTCATGGTGTTCAGAGCGCTAAGATATTTATCCAGTTAGACATGAGTTGTGCCCTTTATGAAGAGCTTAAACATTTAAATAAAATATTTGTTACATATGATACATAAGTGCATTATATCTTAAGTTTTATCTGAAAAGAAATAATTTTTTATAAGCTTCAGGTGTACAAAACAATGGAAAAGAATAGTTTTTATAACAATGAAAAAAGCAAAGTATTCAAAACTTCTTAGAACAGCGTTATGAGATCTGTGAAGGACTACCAGATTGTTCTTTATCATTTACTTTTCACCTCCAATCCAGTCTCAAATGGTAAACTTTCAGGGAAAAAGCCCAAAGTGTGTTAGCAAAATTAAGGGCACCTTAAAGTTTTTGCTGAGATGTTTTTAAGTCTTAAACAGAATGTTAAACCCAGAGATGTGTAGGGCCCAAATGATGAAATAAGAGATAGGGTTCATTTTCTGAGCAAATCTTCATTACTGAGAGCTGGCTTGACCAGTGCCAATCATGAATTACCTGTCCCCCATGTAGGGACAGCTGATGTACATTCTTGCACAAGTTCCTTATCTCATAGTGAATTGGCCCTTTGAGTAGCTTTGTATTTGCTCATCTGATTGGTTGAGATCAACAGAACTCATCCAAGGACCATAGAACTGCATGCCCTGGTCAATATGTTAGACACTAATTCAAACTTTTATAAAAGTACTAGAAACTCAGCTTACTCCTCTTCTGTGGAATGAAACTGGGTGAGAGAAAAACATCTCTCTTAAATATCCCTAAGGTGCAGCTCTCATTTCTGATGTATATGCTTGCAGTGAGATCCACTATTAAAATGATTCTGGGAGATGCGTGTTGACTCATCCAACTAGCCGTCCGCTATAATACCTTGCAGCCAAATAATGTGGAGAAGATTTGCTTAATTACGATAGCTCAATCTTGTTTCGGTGCTCCCAACACTCTTAGTACTTGACTTCAACTTTTTGATTTTCAGATTTGCGTGTCATTTTTATTTTCTTACTTTGTATAGATAAAAGGTTTATGCCCTTATCGGTTTGCATTTTGGTTACTCAGGGTCATGGATTAGTAAAAAGAAATACTTTGGTTTGGCATCTAATGGATTTTGGTCTGTTTCCCAAATGCTTTTGCTTTTCAGTGTCATCCAGGAGACACTGGAGTGCTAGATCATCTTGATTTTGTTAACAACACAAGACACCCAACTGCAGATTGACTATATTATAAGACATAACAGAGAGGGTTGCAAAGTCCCAATGTTGTCCTCTATTTCTTAGTCCCATACTATTCAGAAAATGTTTCATATCAGTGTTGATAAGCCAGCATTCTCAAGAAAGAAGGCTGTGATATGTTGTTGTTTTGAGATACGGAAATTATGTTAAATTATACATGGGAGATATTATTTATTTATTGAGTTTAGTGCTCCAAAACTGCGTTCCACAGAACATTGTTCTGTGGCATGTTAAAGTAAATTTTAAAAAGAAAAGAAAAGGTGTGTGTATAAGGTGGGTACTCGGGGAAACAAATGCGGATATGCTAGGTTAAACAAAGATCAACAAGTCTATTTACTGCAGAATTTCTCGTGACTTAGTATACTACTTTTATTGTAAATTTCTAAGAGAAGCTATAGTATAAAATGTTCCCCAACTTATCTGCCTATGGTATGTGCATACGGGCGTGTGCGTGTGTGTGTGTGTGTGTGTGTGTGTGTGTGTTTCGTACCTTTTCACATCTCAAGCATGGTGCACAGTTTGGGAAAAGTTGGTCTAGCTATTTATTTTTGTATGCATGTGGCATAGGTGAAATTGGCAAAGGATCAAATTGTTAAAGCTTTCTTATACACCATACCTTAAATGCCTACAGGCCTTATTAGTAAAGCCTACAGCCAGGAGGAGAAAAAAAAATCAAATAGGATTACTTTGAAAAATGCATTGGCAATACTCTTGGTGTTGACTAAAGGAAAGAGTAGAATACTTTTAGATAGTATATAAATAAGCAATATGGGTTATATTATACCTAGGACTTCAGAACGTTATAAAGCTATGCGTGCATGCAAGCCTGATGTTGTTAATTAGTCAGAAAGATGCTGCTTTCAGAACACATGATCTATTTATACCAACATACCATACACACTGTCCAAGGATTTTCCATTTGTAAACACATTATTTGCTGTGTGAGTTACTTAAAACATTAAAGAGGTGTTGAACAGCAGAATTAGTTGATCTGAAAATAAAGCACTGCTGAACTTGAATACTTATGGTGGCAATATGCAAAATCTGGGACAGCAATGAACTCGTGATCATGAAAGACCCTCGTGCTACAGCACAAAACCCCTTCGTGAGCCATTACTGAAAAAAGCATCACACTGAAAAAAAGCCCAGATACGTACACTGCTAGAAACAGTTGCCCTAGTTCTGTAGTTTCAAATTGAAGTCACAGGGACTCCCATATGGGAAAAACACTTGTACATATCTCTGTGATGGTGTTCATCTCACGATGTTTGATTCCATTTTGATGGGTTTGTTGATAGCACGATTCCTGCTGTCACTATGATTTGTGTTTATTATAGCTGTTTTCTTTTTAATAAATGATGCTGTTGCATATAAACACTGACATGAAGCTGTCTTTTCAGAAATTGCATTTTGTATGCTGCTATAGTCATTGCAGTGGTATAAAATGAGGATTTTGCTACCAACAGAGCAGGATTATATTTTTTAATGTATCGATTCGTGTGTTTTGTTGTTTCATTATAAGAAAGGACCAACGGTTATTTTTGTTTTGCATTTGTTTTTAAGTGGTGTGCACTTTCAAGGAAAAATAGCAAAGCAGGCAGTACGGTGTATCGGAAACACACCCGGATAGAAGTACAGCCAGACGACTGGGCACGGGGGAAAACGAATCTGCAGAGAGCGAGAGGGCAGCAGATTCGCACGGTGCAGGAGTCGTGGGAGGGAACATCCAGAGTCAACAGGCATCCTGTCTGCTAAGCTGAGCCGAGACAGCGTCTCATGCCACAGACAAGAGTAGGAGCTAAGAGAGCCCAAGCTGCGAAAATTGCCAAAGAATAGGAGGCAAGAAGCCTGGGAGCTGTCACTAGGGCAGGTCAGCCCGTCGTGCTGGAGCTGCTTTTAACAACCTCACGCATGGTGGCATTTTAAAGTTGCTGTCAGGCCCCAGAAAGGTTTGTAAAATAAGATGAACGAGATTGAATAGAAAGCGTATTTTAGAAAAAGAAAGCTTCGAGAAACCCAGCGTTATTAATTTACAGTGTTCCAGCCAGGTGTCATGGGAATCGTTTCTGACGACGTACAGACTGGCAGTACACCCAGCTCTGTTCCCCCACATCTCCTTGCTCTTTTCCTCGCTCTCTCTTTCATTCTCAGGTTAGACACATTGCCCAGTTACGTTAGGCAAGGATGTAGGAAGTAAGGGCAGAATTCAGCATAGCTTTCTTTGGCCCCCAGAGTCCCTTAGGGGATGGGACCCTGGGTGGTGAGGACAGGTCGTGGTGAATAGCGATAGGCTTGCTGTCACCAGAGCTGGAATGTTCCACTTTTGCTGTACCATCACTCTTTTTCACTCACACCTATCATTACCAGTCATAGAGTATTTCCGCCATCTGTACACCCTCATGAAATGGGAGGTTTACCAACACTGGGCTTCCCTCATCCCTGAACCAAGTTCTGCATCACCGAGGCCAGGGGCTCAATCCGGAGGCAGAAAGAAGTCACATCTCTTCCCCACCTTCCTGCAGTCACTCTCCCGTTCCACAGGCGCATAGCCTCTAAGGTGCTGGGCGTGGTTCAGAGGAGCGCAGTCACACCTCTGTGTCCCCATGGATACTTTTGTATTTATCAACACAGCTTTCTGGAAGCCCTTGTGGTACAGAAAAGCTTGCTCTGGTGCTTTATTCTCTTCCTCACATAAACTGACTTTCAGCTAATGTAGCTGAAGCAGGACTAGAGATACGGGAGACTTTCCATACCACAGTGACGGCTAACAAAGGCTGAGAAGTGGGAAAATCCCCAAAGTTAAGGAGCAGTGGGTGGTTATATTTCATTGGATTATTGGGTAGATAATGAATTGTGAATGATAGAGTGCAAGGTATGGTTGGAAATGTCCCCCGAGACCAACCCCCTCAGAGACCCGAGTGCCTAAAGAAGAGGCTTTATTGTATGTGTAAGTAGTTTTTGAGGAGGGCCTTCCTGTAAGGAGGCAGATAGGAAGAAAAAACTGGTAGGAGTCCCCGAGTGTTCCTGCCCGTTACAGACCCCCTGACATCACAAGCTAGAAGTGTATTCCTATATGATAGAAACAGCCACAGCTGACTGTAGACAGAAAGAAAAGTGAAAAGAGCATGCGTGGAAAAGCTAGGCATGCTCACCTGTCGTTCAGGTTTAATCCTTCTGTCCGGTTTGGCAAACTAGCTTTGCTCTTCGTCTGAAAGAGCCTTTTGTCAGGAAGGGAATTCCTTTTGTGAAAGGATGATATAGCCTCTTATGAGAGTTGCATGGTCACTTACTTGATTGGAAGGAGACTATAATTAACTGTGATTTGTAAGCAAAAGATGTTACCTGAGAAAATGTTCCAGCCATGTAAAGGTTTTCTTCTTATTTTTTCTTAATATTTATTAAGCTTGTATAGATTTTGGATTCAGTCTGAATAGAAAATAGAACAGGCATTAGTTATCTACATTTCATTAGCACATACTTTTAGCTGTAAGAACGCCTCATCAGAGACTAGGTTGGCATGACTCAACCTCTTTTAGAGATTACTTGTTTCTACCTAGTATTTTTTTCCTGCCATTCAGAGACCTGGCATTAGGGTGGTATTTGTGCCCCAGGTGGCTTAAAAGGCAGATCATATAGATCCTCCAAACATAGCCTAATGAGTCTCAGAGATAATAATTGTCACCTACTTTTCAATAGGTTTTGATATTAAAAGGAATCATTTTCAAACAGTGTCACTACTGTCTAAACACTAATTAGTTAGACATGCATAGAAGTGATGATAAAAATAAGACTGAGGCAAGGTTGGGGAGAAATAGAATGACCTAAGCCTAAATCACATACCTTCCTAATTAAATGAAACAGTATTTCATTACTGCTTAACCTACTCTGGTCTTAACAGACTGACCTTGACTCACCTCCGGGTCACAAGTCTTCCGAATGTGCTTATTAAGGTCCCTAGTATTTAAAGCAGCGATGCAGCGCTAGCCCTTAAATCCTGCCACTTTGGTGTGGTTGCTATATTCCTTTTTCCCTTCACTTCTGTACAGCCTGCAGTTCTCATGTGTTAAAAGCCTCTGCTAGCAGAGTTCTATTTAACATTCTCCTTTATTAGTGGCTTGCTCAATTTTACTTTTTTTAGACCAAAGTTTCATGGATTCATTCTCAAGGCTTAAATAATAATGAAGCACCTGCCATATATAATGTTCCCTAATGTGGCATGGGCTTCATCCGTGAGGTAACTTTGTCATAGAAGAAACTAAAGCAACTGTAGTTACACTTTTGAAATGATTTGTTTTGCTAGTGTTTCTATAGAAAATGCTTTATAAATAACATTTCATGAAGGATCTTTCTCTGAATCTCCTTATCACTGCCAGAATGTTTCCCAGCAACTTTCCTTATGTCTGCTGAGAAAGTGCTATGTTTAGATTCTGGTCAGTTCTCAACCATTTTCATAGATGACAGCACTTAGTATCAATTATATAAAACCGCAGATAATCTGTGTAGGATTTCATCTCCTCTTAGAAGGAACTCTGAGTCCTTGAGAGAAAGCCATTGGGGTGAGGAAACCGAGGACGCAGTTTTAGTGCCCAAGGCCTAGAGAATTCACAAGCCTATTTCTTCTCTGTTCTAATCTTGCTGTAATAAGAAAGTTGCTGTCCAAGCAATCGTGACCTTCCTGGAGTGAAAAAGCTGAAAGGAGAGGGAAGGAAAAGCAAAGGTTAGACTGGTATTCTATTCCTAAAGAATGTTGGAGAGAAATTTAGAGAACTCTTCACTCTACGGCTTACCTGATCCCCCCCCCCCTAGATTAATTAATACTTAATGACTCATGAGACAAATGAGATTTCCTCACTCTGAATTTGCAAAGGGGCAAAATTACCACCAAAGAATCAGCATGAATAGGATTTGAAATATAGAGTAGAACAAAGGGTGAATTACCCAACTGATCAGCTTAGTTTGTAAGACCCGTGGACACCACAGTACACAGAACACGTAAAATGTTCTGCCTCCCTGGAGCTCATATGCTTGGTAAGGAGAATTTTATATAGTAACAAACAAAATTTAAAAAAAATTACAAAGTACATTAGAACGTGATAAATGCCATGGGAAAAAGAAAGCAAGGAAGAAGGTGTTGGGGGTATGTTGGTATTTGAGATAAGGTAGCCAGAAAAAGCTTCATTGATGTGGTGACTCCGAATTAAGGGTCTAAGGGAAGTAAGTCATGCAGATAGATATACGGAGAAAGAGCAGCCTGGGCGTATTGCATGCATCTGTGAAATACTTGGCGATGTGTTTTCTTTAGGTAAGTTCCAATACTAAGCGAGTTAATCACAGCAAAATGTAATATGGAAAATCTGTACTGCTGAGTTACATTTACATCAGAAATTAGCAAACATTGATAGCTATGTCTTAAGAGCTCTGATAAAATCCTTTTAAAGGGGGTCACAGTATTTGTCTAGGAGGAGTAGAAGATAAGGGTCTATCAGTTGGCCTGACATTATCTTTTTGCCTTACTAGCAGTCCCTGCGATAAACATCTTTGTCTACTATGGGGGCTGATTTCTTCTTCTGCATTTGAATTTATAAGGGAGAAAATAGAATGGGACTAAGAAGGTGTTAGAGAATTTAGAACAATACTTAAATGCATCATCCAGTTTGTCCAAATTTAGAAACCATGAAAGCTGTTTGTTCAAGCTACTGTTTTCAAGGTAACATGTTGTGTATGTGTGTTAGTGGTGCCCTCGGAAGGCAGGCCCTTGGAAGGAAGGTTTGTTCCTGGGAAATGTTTCAGTTGAAGAATCCTTAGAAGCAAATTGGTCCACATCTTGAACATTTCCCTCCTTTAGACATACTTGTGGTGAGACAGAAAGGGATGATGAGAAACAGTAGTCTACCATTATTATAGAAACGCCTTTACTATATGCATGTTGACTGTATACTTAATTTTATGTATCATTCTTCTTTTTATTACACTTTTATCCTTCTCTCCTCTGTACTTAAAGACCAAGTAAGGGAGATAAAACAAGTAAACAGATAAAACAAGAATCATGAGTCATGATGTTGTGTACCAGACACATACATCTTATATTCAATATCCTGTTTTTACTGTGGGTTAACATGTGAGTCGATGCGAACTTTATGGTTTCCTGATCCAATGCAGTCGTTTCTCAATGTGTGCTCCAAGGTGCCCTAGATTCAAGTTCCCTCAAGATGCATCAGAGGTTGTTGATGAGATGGGAACCTTACCCCAATTCCTCTACACTCGTGCTTGTACAGAGCAGCTCCATTTTCATCTGTTTTATAAATGGAGTTTTTGTGTAAGACTTTGTGAAAAGGAAGCATTCTTTAGATTAAAAAAAAATTGTAAGCCACAGCTTTAGTAGAAACCTTCGGAGTAAGAGAGATCTAGGTTGAAATTTCAGTTCTGCCCTTAGATAATGCTTACTTTATCATCCATCACCGTAACTGTGCTACATACGTCTCTCAATTGTGAGGATAAATGAGAGATGTGTAAAGTGCCTATCACAGTGGCCGACCACACATCCTTATTGAATTGGAAGAATGTGCTGTGTAACTTTTATTGAATTAGAGTATTTTTTTTGTATCATGGGCATGAAAAGTTTTGAAAAAGCAGCTTCACATGTTTATTAAGCTGATGATTATGGATTTCACATCTATTCTAAGTTTTTTCATGTAATTTTGCCTAAATAACCATATCTGGCATCCAATGGGAATATATATTATATATATATATATATATATCTCCTGTGTGGTGTGTGTGTGTGTGTGTGTGTGTGTGTGTGTTCTGATCCCCACAAAACAGATAAGCATTTCAGTTTCATTTGATTCTGTGGTGTTTATCTTCCATCTTTCTAAATGATATAGAATTTGGAGATCTAGAGCAGAGAATCCCACAATTTTAGCCCCACTATATTGAGATATGAGCATTTGGGGTGCCCAGTGCTGCCCAGCCCATTGGCTTACTGTGTGAGCAACGTTGTCTATTAACCCGGGACGCCATACAGATATCGTTTCTTATATGTAGATGGTATATAGATGCATACAGAAGCATAGATAGTCCCTCTCCTGTTTCCTTTGCTCTTTTTCTTCTTACCTTCTGCTTCTCCTTTTCTCACATCCGTGTCTTCAAACCCTGTGATTTATAAAGGCCAAAGAAACAAATAAATCAGGGGTAGAGAGCATAGGCAATTTGATGAAAGGAGACAGTTCAGTTCTTACTTCTGTACCATAGGCCCTATTTAGACAAACTTTAATTATACATAAAGGTAAAAAATATATATATGTTCTGACAAGTTGACTGGTTTCCCTCTGGGTTTCCATTTGCCTTCAGCAACATTTGCAACAGTCTTGTGTAGATGGGGCAAATGTGTTTATGTATTGGGGTTCATGCCAAATGAAAAAGTTAGATGTGCATTAGCTTCCATAATAGGAACTGCACGAATTGAAACAGAAAGGTAATAGAAACCAGTGCAGGGTATCTAGGCAAAATGAAAAAGCAAATTGCCTGGAATATGAATTGCATTATGAGAATTGTAATGCTCCTGTTATTTCCTGAAAATTCAGGATGACTTTCTATTGAGCTTGAGCCAGCAGGATTACTGTGTCCATTCTGGGTGCAATCTGATAGACATCAACTAAAGCAGATGAACCCTGAAAATGTTAAAAGGTCATCATTTGTTTGATGGCCAACTACTACTTTTCCGATGGCAAAGTGAGTTCTTCAGTCCTGTCCATTGTTTATCAGTAGTCCTTATGATTAACTTCTTTAAACACAAAGAACTTTGTAAGAATGCTTTAAAATAAGAGGTTCAAGGGCAGAGTTTAAAATGTCCTACCTTCTCGTGCTTCAGGAATGTAAGGCAAAATTCAGACTTGAAATATCACTTGCCTTTTTTATGAATGATTGTTCATGGTTTAGTTGTTTATAAACAGACATTGCTCTTGTAGTTATTACCTGATGATATTCACCTTAAATCTGCCAGATGTTAAAACTCATATATGGATTTGATGGAAGAAATATTGATATTAACACCACACCATTTTGAACTGATCCTAGAGATATGAGCCCTTTTGTGAGAGTCTGTTTTTGGCTAATAACACTAGAGGGAAATTAATAAAATTGTGGAACATTACACTTTGCATATGATGATGATACTACTGTTTATATTCATGAATGTGACTGAAGGGAACAGTAATTATCGGTACCCTTCCCTTTCCACTTAAAGAGCCAATATATCCTAAGCTTGTCGGTGATTGTAGTCATTCCACTGTAACTTGACTAGAGTTTTTAACATGTCAGATCATCACCAATGTCTTAAACATCACCCACAATTGGAGAAAGGATAGTGATAAAACTATGCAAACATTAAACTTAAATAAGGCTTCTCAATTGTATGATTAATGGAATCAGAAATACAGAGGGTGCCCCCAAAATGTATACACTATTTTTAAAAAGGAAAACTGTATTAAAATTGTAATACTCAATACATACTGATAACGAAAGATGTATAAATACAAGTCATGTGTATACATTTTTTTGGCCCCCCAGTACAGACTGCTTTCTCATAATGACTCAAACACAAAAGAATCTGCAAGAAACTAGCTATCTGTTTTTTCTTTTCTGAGGCAAAGGTTAGATTAGAAATATCGTATTTCCATACACGCCTCAAAACAGTTTTTTTCTCAATTCATGAAATCTAGAATGTTAAACATGACTATTTTCCATTCATAATCTTGATAATTGTCTAAAATTGATGAGTAAACAGCTTTTACAGTAAGAAAAAAAAATTGTCCACAAATTGATAAGGAATTTGCTTGTCTCTCTAGCTATCCCTGATGCTTCCTTTCCACTCCTTCAATAAATAGGAAGTTTCATTCTGTGTTCCTTGTCCTCCCCAAGGCAATGTAGACGTTTTAGAGTATAGTCTTTCTCCCTCTCTCTCTCTCTCTCTCTCTCTCTCTCTCTCTCTCTCTCTCTCTCTCTCACACACACACACACAAAACCACACACAGACAATAGTAATAAATCAAGATTGGAAAATGATCTTTTTTCCTGTTCTAATTGGAGGGAATTCACTCTTTTATAGGGCATCAGTATTTGAAAGCATCTCTAATATAAAATTTTCATAGTATTGTTTCAGAAAAAATTAGTACTTAGTGTAGCGCTTGGTAGTGAGTAAGGACTCAGGATATTATAAATATTATTGATAGTAAATATTTAAATGTACTCTTTAAAAAAATATTCAGACCATAATTTGTTAAACAGCCTGAGGAACCATATGTTTGAGTGTTACCTGTGGAGTAACCAACCTTGCAAGTTTTGCCAAGTATCAAAGAGTTTCCATGGACACAGGCCTCCCATTGCTAAAACTGGGATAGTCCCAGGCAAACTAGAACAAATTGGTCACCCTCAGAATTATTTCTCAAGGTGAGGTTGCTTTGTATGTAGGTAAGTCTGAGCTTTTGCATAATTTCTTACATTAAAACCTAAGAATCAGACAAAGGATTCTTCCTTTTACTTGAAATATAAAACATTATATTTAGCATAGAAGGAGTAAAAAGTATAAAAAATTACTTTCATTGAAGGCTACCTCTTTAATTTCAAACGGTATTAGTAGAGATTTTTTTTTTACTGATTCGTTTAATATTTATGAGTCCACTATGGTTGTCAGTTATCCTCTGTGACATCATTTATAATAGGAAGAGCACATTTTCTAATCTGAACTATTTAGAATAGCGTTATGCAGTGTTTTAATAGCTGGAGATTGGAAGAGAAGGCTAGATGGAGAATTAACTTCTGAATCATGCTATGTCCTAGGAAATTAGGATTACGTTTCCAGTGGTATGGAAACAAATTTAAAGATGAAGTGTTTAGCAGAACTTCATAACGTGGCTCATTTTGTCTATGTCATAGATCAAAGTATGCCGTGTGAAACATAGCATTACTTACTATGCAGTAAAAATTTGAAATAATGCAAGTAACGTGCGATATAGACATTATCTCAGCCCCTAGTGTGCAACCAAACGTGTTTAACTATCATTAGCATAGTGTTCTCCTAAGTTTGCCTTCCTTTTAGAATATTATCATTGCAGAATAAGAAGTAATATAAATTAAATGAACTTATGTATAATTATATTCATATTCACATACATATATGCACACACGTAGATTTGCATGCATTCACATATACATGTGTTTTAAAAGGCCACTTGCCAGATCTTTAAAGTTGCCTTCCAATTTTTGTTGAAACCCATACAGGAAATTATTTTGATTGTAGGCATATTTAAACAAATGCCATGCTAATTTATATCTTTAGAAATATATCTGCATGGCTTTAATTTAAAAAGACACAATTTTATTAAAAGTATTTGGAATTATAAATGTTAGCACCAAATGCAAAAACCCACACCCAGAGCTGAAATTTTAATTGTACCAAAATTTTAATGTTTTCATCAAATACATGTCCCACTGTATTTAAAAACATATTGTTTATTTTTCTCACTTCCGTGACCCCTTTGAAGACAGTAAAACATACTTTCAGGACCAAAAACGTCTGTTGGGTTGTTGGAAAAGTCATGACATATTTTGTCTGTTTTTCAAAGGTCATTTATTTATATAAAGAACAAAGATCAATCAATGATACAGTGCCCGTTTTGTTCAATAACTTTTTCCCATCTTTCAGTGAGCTTCATAATTCCTCCTTCATAGAAGGACCTGTCTTTTTTTTTTTAAGATTTTATTGGGGAATTGGGGGAGAGGAACAGCATTGGGGAATTGGGGAAGGGGAACAGACAAGTTGCTGTCTTTTTTGGTTGTTGTTCTTCAGTCTAGTTGTGGAGGACATCGCTTCACTGGCCCATGTTGGTATTATCATTGCACTCTTCGCGGGTGAGGCAGTCGCTGGCTGGCCATTGGATGGCTGCTCACAGCGGCTCTTGGCCGCTCACGCCAGCTGCCAGCCACTCACGGTAGCTTTACAGCAGCCCACTGCAGCCTCACTGCAGCCTATGCCATCACGGCGACTCATGGCAGCCCAGGTCCAGGTCCAGCTGTTGTTCACCATCTTAGCTGTAAGAGGGCACAGCATCACTGGCCCTCATGTGGGATCCGAACCAGGGCCCCGCTGCTCAGAGCTGGCGTCCCAAGCCAGCTCTTAACTAATGCGACACTCGGCCGGCCCTGGAAGGACCTGTCTTTATTTGCGGAAAACTGAACAAGGTGCTGATGTACAGCCTCATCTGATTGAACATTATACCATGCAAGAAGTTTTGAAGAGAGTGAAACAAGTGGAAGTCTGATGGCGCAAGGTCAGGCGAGTATGGTGGGTGTGGCAACACATCCCATCCAAGCTCCAATAATTTTTGACGGGTGATCAAACTTGTGTGTGGTCTCACGATGTTGCGATGGAACAAAACTCCTTTACAATTAACTAGCTCTGGACGTTTCTGGATGATGGATTTGTTCAAACTGTTCAATTGCCGATAGTACACATTCAAACTGATTGTTTGGTTCCTTGGTAGGAGCTCGAAAAACATGACACCTTTAAAATCCCACCACACTGAGAGCATGAACGCTCTCTGATGAATGTCTGCTTTTGATGTCGTTTGAGGCGGATCACCACGTCGGGACCAAGACCATTTGGGTACCACATTGTTGTAAATAATCCACTTCTCATCACCAGTTATCAGTTGCTTCAAAAAAGGATTGTTTTATTCATGTTTAATGTGCATATTGCAGATGTTTATATGTACCGTCAAATGAACTTTTTTGAGTTCATGCGGAATCCAAATATTGAGCTTGCTTAAATATTCCAGCTTCTTCAGGTGGTTGTGAACGCTTGAATGATGGATGTTCAATGTTCCTGCAATCTCTCGTGTCGTGTAACGTGGGTTTGACTCAATCAATGCCTTTATTTTGTTTTCATCAACCTCGGTGGTCCTCCCTGACCGAGGAGCGTCGTTGAGATCAAAATCACCAGCACAGAATTTCGTGAACCATCGTTGGCACTGACGTTCTTGTACAGCATTGTCACCATACACTTTATGCAACTTTTCACAAGCTTCATGAACGTTCTTCCCTTTATGGAAGTAAAACAGTAAAATATGGCAAAAATGCACAGTTTGGTCTTCCATTTTAAACTTGTTGTAAAATCTCCAAAACTCAACCAAATTGCTCATGTTTTTTCAGAATGAAGCTAAAACTGTCAGCTGTCAAATGACATAGCAATAACATAGATGCGAATGACTCTAATACTTCCAAAAATGAACTAGTGCCATCTGTTGCAAACATGCGTCATGACTTTTCTGAAGGCCCAATACATAGTTTGTGAATTGGAGACAGTGTTCTCTTGAGTTTATTCGTATTAGTTTTAATGCAGTGTTTAAAAAATATATATATATAAAGGGTAATAGTGGCACGTTTCTGTAAGTTTAAGCATCTGATTCTTTGGGGGAAGAGTACCAAAAAAATAAAATGCATTTTGTGACTTAGAGAGGAAGCTGCACATAGGATATAGAAGGGCAATGCCACAAGGGAAGGAAATGAGTACAGGGAAAGGCCATCTTTTTAATTACTTTCAAAGGGCACTGGTATGTGTTTTATAACTGTTCGTCTCTGTTTTTATGAAGTGCTAACTCCTTGAAGCACAAAATTACATGTGTGTGCCTGAAGGCATATGGAAACAACACACACCAGAAACCATGGCTGACTCTTAGCCACTGGTTTAGTATGGACAGTTTGGGAGAGGTTTACAAGTCCAGCTGAATCTACTGATTTTGATGAGTTTTTCAAGAAGAAAAAAACAAATACCTTCTTAATTGAAAACCTATCACTCAAAATTGAAGTTAGATTAGAGATGGTGCTTTGAGATTTTCTTTCTGACTACAAAATAGGTTGCTAATAGCAAGAGGTCTTCTATAACCCTAGTATTTGCTGTAAACTAGGATATATCTTGCACATAGAAGTCTTGTTAACATAGATTCTTCAGGTTTTCCCAGTCTTTAAAAAGCAAGTACAGGGCCAAGTGGCGCATTGGTTAAGAGCTGGCTTGGGATGCCAGATCTAAGCAGCAGGGCCCTGGTTCGGATCCCACATGCGGGCCAGTGATGCTGTGCCCTCTACAGCTAGGATGGTGAACAACAGCTCGACCTGGAGCTGGGCTGCAGTGAGTCACCAGCGACGGCGGAGGCTGCAGTGGGGCTGCAGTGGGCTGCCGTAGCTACTGTGAGTGGCCAGCAGCCGGTGTGAGCTTTTGTGAGCTCCCAAAAGCTGCCATGAGTGCCGTCCAATGGCCAGGGAGCGACTGCCTCAGCCGGGAAGAGCACAATGATAATACCAACATGGGCCAGTGAAACAGCATCCTCCACAACTAGACTGAAGAACAAAAGGACAGCAACTTGTTCCTCTTCCCCGACTCCCCAACACTGTTCCCCTCCCCCAATTCCCCAATAAAATCTTAAAAAAAAAAAGCACAGAAAAAAACATTCTTTATGGGCCAAACCAAATACCTTACTGGACCTGATTCTAAAATGTGACCCCCACTTGTTTATGCAGAATCTAATTTAACCCTAATAATAACCAACTTTTCGGTTTCGGAAACAGTTTACCCTTTAGTTCCTAAAGTTGACTCTGCTTTTAATACAACATATTTAAAGAAATAACCAGTGCTTTACTGGCGATCCAAAGGCTACCATGATATTCCCATGTGGGACGCTGCTGTCTCTCATGTTTCTAGCAAGTCTTTGGCAGGGGATGATGTCGGGTTCACGAGAAGGGGTACATTGTTTACTTCTCTATACAGAGCTATAAATCAGGAGCAAAAAATACCTCATGTAGCTAAAAGTCTGATGTACTACTTAATGTTTTCAGGTGGCAACTGCAACTGTCATTTTACATAAAATTCCTTTTATTAAGTATAAAAACTGCCTGCCTGCCAGGCTTTGAGTGTCGTTCTTTTAAGTATGAAAGTAAACAGTAGAGAAATCACATACTTTTAGTGCTTTTTAAGATAGATTTGCAAAAAGAAAAATAAAGGGAGAAACCCCTTTATAGTTTACTCGCATTAAGTAACATCTTAGAAAAGAATGCCATAGTGATTGGAAAGCATCACACGATCAGTAAAATGACAAAACAGTCATTTTTTTGTCTGGTTTTTTTTGTACATTTACTGGTAGATATGATAAACTAGTCAAATAATAAATTTTTAAAATCTGTCTTTCACCAAAAAATTTTTTTGCTTTTCATCTCTTGTATTTTTTAATGATGACACCTCAATGTTTGTTCTTGTTGTTTTCCTGTCTAATCTAACAGACATATTTTGATAGTCTGTACTCCAACACAAAGGTTTGTTGAGTTCTGGAAGAACTTAGCATATAGTGCAATACAAAAGCCTGTGCAGCTTAAGACGTGAATGTATCGATGTCAAGAGGTAAACAGCGCTGATCAGCTCTTGCTATATTCTCTCTTCAGGCAGTGGTAACCATGTACATGAGACTGCTGGAAAGCTATAAAAGCGAATTGTTTTTCTTAAACATGTATCACTCACCTTAGAGTTGAAAGTCAGTGACCCTAGTGATGATCGCTGTTTGTGCACATAACTGTGGAAGAAGAGGTGAATGGACCAGCCGCACTGTCTGCTTAGGGCACATGACCAGTGAGCAGGTGCTTCTGGGATTGTGCACAGTCTGCAGCTGCACCTCTGCTTCTTAGAGACAATGTACTTGATAGCTTTGCTCAAGGAGAGAAAATTCATACATCTTCAGAAATATAGGACCATCTGGTAGAATTGCTTTTAAATGGGCACATTGGATATTAGTAGTTGATTGGTAGTACACAGAGCAGGAACGACCTTATATGTAATGCACAGCACGGGTCCAGTCTGGGCAGTCACTCCGAAGTCTTAGGCAAGAATAAGTTTTGCACTGGTTAAGTTTTCTTCCTAATGGTGCTTGAGGTATTTTAGTCATTTGCAGCATTGTTTCTTTTCTTTAATTTAGTCAAGGGAAAGTTAATTATTGTACTTTCTGGCATTGAAAGCGCTTTGTGAATTTAAATATACATTGCATAGAAATCTAATAAACAAAACATTCCTTTTTAAATATGGTCAAATACAAATTGAAAGCAGCTACCATCTGTAGAAAATTTTTCATAAAAATCGTTAAAGGAACAAAAGCATGTCATTGTACATACCAACCTTTCTTTATGCATTATCCTATAAAATGACATTTCAAAAGATTCACAGTGGGTAGCATATGGAATACTCCATAAACACTGACTAGATTTAATAACGTTTGTATCACTGTTTGGGAACATGTACAAGGAATGCGACAGCCATATATTATTAGCATCAAAATAACTCAGAAGAAAAGTTCCTAATTAAAGCAGGACTGATTTAGAAACTTAGCAAAATTGCAGCCAGAAATAACCACCTCCCCACCTGCCCGGGACTTGGGACTTTCTTTTATGCATACAAAACAGACTTGCTTCCTAGGGCTGCGAGATGGCTGCTATGAAAATTATAATGAGCTGTGACAATATCATTTTCGGCTTGTCCAGAACGGCACAAAATCTAGTCTCAGGAGGATAGCGTTGCTGCTCGAGTTCAGGTTCCAGCCAAGTGGCATCAAAGGAAAGCAAGACGTGGTCTGCAGTTGTGCTGAGCTGCATTCAGTGACTCCCGTGATTGATTAATATCCTCCTGCTGGGCAAACGTGCATATATTAAGCAGCTCAGCATCACAATAGCACAGATTCACTCACAGCCTGCCATAGTAATTGATGCATACCTGTCCTGGAGAGCAATGTATGTAGTGCTTTTGTGTTTTCATAAAGGGGTTTCTGTGGTGTTTTCACTGGGTCATTTCTAGAAGAGAGCAACAGGAGTGGATTGAAGTAAACAGGAGAGGAGGATGTTTAATTGGACAGTCTGAAAAACAGGTTGAGAACGATTTCTATAAACTGAATAGTTTGACTATAATCAATGTTGGTGCCTGCATTCTAAAATGTAAGAATGTTCAACAGGTTTTATTTTTATGAACTAGTATCTACAGGCTTAGGAATTCCTTTGTGAGGCATTTAATCCATTTTCAAAGTTGACATTTCCCTAATACTCACATTGCCTTTTTAAATAGCATTTTTTCATACTCTACCCTACGAGCCATTTAATTAATTCCTTCTTAATTCATCGTACAGCAAAGATGCCCCTCCGGAAGCAATGACTTTCCTTCCCTGTTGTTGTTAGCTTGGGGCATGTGTGTTCTCGTTTTGTAATAATATCAGAACATTTAGGTATATAATATTTTGCAGTCTAGTTTAATCATATCATTATTTTGCTCTAAAAATATACTATTAGCTCCTTAAGTATTAGGTTTTCTTCTTGTTTTCTCTAGATCTGACATCTGTCATTGCTCTTGTTTCCTTTATGCACCCTAGTTTCAATCCAAGTTCAGTAAAATGTCATTTTTCTTCCCTGAAAGTCCTAAATCAGTAGTAAATGTGCACATATTTTATTTCTTTTCCACATGTTCTTTTGAGATACTTATCCTTATTTTCTACGTTTATTTTGTTATGACTGGGAAAATAACTTATAAGCAGAATAATATGAAAATATGTAAATATTCTATAATTTGATTCATAAAATAAGCTCAAGAGACTTCTCATATATATTAGACTGTATAGCCATATTCATCATTTTTTGCTAGTACATTATTACTTTTATCTAAATTAATTTTTATCCACTAATGAATATTAGGAAGCACTGGTACATCATTAAAAGTATTTATTCCTAGATTAAGTGCTTCTCAAGATGTATTACGATATAAACATATTCTTTCCAACCCCCCCTTTCCCATCAAGAAATAGCTTTAAGGCATCATGATAAAAATGATAATATATTTATAGAGACAGAATAAATCAAAAGCAGTAAAGATGAAAGAATCAGATTAGACATTCCATTTGCTTACTCAATATGGTGTCTCTCATGCCCAGGTTTCCATCTTTACAGAACTCACTGGGTATGTTTCACCCACACTGCAATCTAGCTGATTTTTTTTTCTCTGCCATCTGCTATTCAGTTAATATGTGTTTAGATGTGTGTTTTATGCAAAATAACTAACAGTCTAACATTTTGGCACACTTTGCTGTTATGTCTTGACAATGCCTGGCCATTTGTGAATAAAAGAGATGTATTTTTGTTTGTACATATAAATGAGTGAAAATCACTCCCCGCAAAATGAGAATGCATTGAGATGCTGAAAGGAAAGGGCCCACTTTAAAAACAAAACACTAAACTTATATCACAGTGATTCAAGTATTAATATACAATAGAAGCATACAATGACAGTGGTATGAGTGTTTTGTTTTGTTTTTGAGACTTATTTCACTCACCTGGGCACTGGTGTGTATAACCTGCTCTACCACTAGTTTGCAGCTTACCTCTACATCTGCATTTCCTTAGACCAGCCAATGCCTACTTGCCATATTCTCAGGCAGCAACATGTCTTCCAGGGTACCTGGGTGTTACAAAGGGGAAAGCACATAGGAGGGAGCCAGCCAGGTTCTCAACTCATGGTCCGCTTATTCATAGAATGTTTCTATTGTTGCTATAGCTGTAATTCTATTGCTGTTCCCTGGGTAACTGTCTAACACTTACAAGCCTTCTCTTGACATTATCACAAAGTGGCTCTAAAATGTAAGTCTTAAAGTCTATCTAGACAAACCCACTGGCATTTTTTTCCGCCTTCCCTCTGTTCCTAGACACACACACACACACACACACACACACACACACACACACTTCATCTGGGCTACTAAGCAAGGTCTCTGTGTACCAAATTGACACGGGAGAAGGAGAAAGTCACTGATGCAGCTACCTTGAATTTGGAAGAACCTTACTGAGAGCACTCAGACATAGAAGTAAACGTTTGGATTCAGTGTGTGTGTGTGTGTGTGTGTGTGTGTAGGTAGGTAGTCACCTAAGTAGAAGTTTGCCTTTTTAAAAATTGTGGTAAAAAACACATAATATGCGATCTACCCTCTTAACAGACTTTATGTGTACCAAGCAGGATTCTTAAGATCTCCAGAACTTGTCATCTTGCATGACTGAAACTGTACCCACTGAACAGTAGCTCTCCATTTTCCCCTGCCCCCATCTCCTGGTGAGCACTATACTTCCTGCTACTATGAGTCTGACTACTTTAGATATCTCACTAAGTGGTACCATGCAGTATTTGTCCTTCTCTCTGGCTTATGTCACTTTGCATAATATCTTCCAGTTACATCTATGTTGCAGCATATGACAGATTTCCTTCTTTTGTAAGGTTGAATACTATTCCGTTGTATGTAGATACCATATTTTCTTTATCCATTTATCTGTTGATGGACATTTAGATTTTTTTCCACCTCTTGGTTCTTGTGAATGATGCTGTAATGAACATGGGAGTGCAAATATCTGAGATCCTGCCTTTTTCCTTTTTTTTAGTCCAAGTGCTGGCTTTGAATAACACATTGACATTGAAACATATATGATTCCTAAGATCACATAATTTTTTGAGATGTCAGAAACACCTAGAGACAGCAAACACATTAAAGATAGATTTGCAGTCCTAGTTTATATCCATGTCACAGACTGAGCACTACTGAAGCTATTTTGTTATTGTTTGTTTTCCTCAAGCAGAAAAATTTCACAGGGCACATTTTTATCTTTCCAACAAAAGAAAGAAAAGAAAAAGAATGTGTTGTTTGGAAGCCACTGTATTTGAATAGTTTCTTCTGCATAAAGCACAAAAACATATCTTTCAAAATTAATGCAATTTTATATTTGAGACATACATTAAATTAATACTGGAAAGAAAACAGCATCCACTAGCAACACAGTAAAATTAATAAATTTCACATGTGTATATATACACATATACACACATATATGTTACATGCATACACACACACATACACATAAAGGCATACATGTTCAGAGAACCTTATAAAATAGATGAAGAGTTACTGAAAAACATAAGAAATGTGGCACAAAAAAAAACAGGCTTTTCTGAGAGACTTCAATTGCAGCAAGAATAAAATTTTTCTAGTGGTAATTCTGGCCCAGGGTTGTTTCCGAATAGCTATTACGATATTGAATAAGTGCAGAGAAATGCTCTGAAGTGTTTGGCTGCCATCAGTGAGATATTAGATTCATGCTGTTTATATCCTGAAATGCACTTGTTTTCAAACTTGAAGAAAGTTTTAGTAAGTGAGGAAGAGATTAATGTTAGGGTTAGGGTTACATGATCATCTAAAGAAAATTTATATAAGGTGATGGCATGTATGGGTTCTGATAAGTCAACCTACATCTTCAAAGTTTATACAACTAGGAGTTGGAAGTTTAATGTCAGGGGTGGCAAACAGCCCAGATTAAAAAGAAATAAGAGTCCTCAATAAACAATTGGGTTTCTAGAAATATAAAGTAGTGTTTCGATGCTATTATTAATTGTAGAGTAACATGTCTGTCTTTGCCATAGTTTCTTGTAGGTTAAATTCAAGATGAGGTTGCCGTGTACTTCCTAGGCCCTTAGCCTTATTTTAGAGACCATGGGACATTCAGTAAGTGTTAAAAATATATTTTTACCATCAATTGCCTTTAATATAAAGTAGGAAGACTTAATATAAAATCAAGCAGCTAGCTTATATAATGTATTCAGGTGTTTCCATTAAAGAAATCCAAGCACTGTAATCACTGTTTCTTAAGATGTTAGTGCTTCCATTTAACCTGAATACTTAAAAAATCTAGCATTTTACAGCTGGAAGGAACCTAACAGAATGTCTACTCTAGTTACTCTGTTTCATTTCTATGAAAAGTGAATCCTACAGGCCACCCTATCCATGCAACAAAGAGATTAAATCTCTTGCCTCGGTTCATATGTTATTCGAATGAGAGATTTGCCCTTTACCTGTATGAGTCAACTTTGTTTGGAAGATTTTTTTCCCTTCTTGTTACCGCTTGTTTACCGCATTGGTGATTTTAAGGAAAGGTAAGCAAGAAATAATAAGGCATTATCAGCTGTTTGAAACTGTTACTTGGATTGAAAATGCGTGTTTGGAAACTGTCTACAATTCAGTATAATATTCCCCAAACTTGAAATGAGGCATTCAGAAACAAACGTAGAAAAACTAGAAAATTAAATGCCCAGAGAATTCCGAGGATTATTTTACAGTAAACATTTGATCCCAAATACCTAGACATTCATTCGAAAGCAGCAGACATAGCAGAAGTACCTGATGTAGTAAAAATTAAAAAATTAAAAACATGAAGAGTGTACACAATTTTGAAACAGTGATTCTCTGATAGTTGGCATCACCGTTTCTAACTAATTTAATAACTTTATACAGTTAATCATGAGTCTGTAGTAATATGTCTTAAATTCCTTTATACCCTAATTCTGTCACTACCCAAAACAATAAAACTCAATTCCCCAGGGACATACCCTTTTGCAAAATTCACACTATGTATTTTGCTTCACTGAGATTTGTAGTAAAATGATATTTTATGATCATTGGAAACTGTTAGCACAGACTGTGGGATCTGATATTTTGCTCTCTTAGTGAAAATTTTAATTCCAGAATGTTCTCTCTATATATGTTTTAAAGGTTCTTTTTTTTTTAAGATTTTTATTGGGGAATTGGGGGATGGGAACAGTGCTGGGGAATTGGGGGAAGGGGAACAGGCAAGTTGCTGTTGTTTTGTTCTTCAGTCTAGTTGTGGAGGGCGTTGCTTCACTGGCCCAAGTTGGCACCATCATTGCGCTCCTCCCGGGTGAGGCAGATCAGTCCCCGGCTTCTGGACGGCCGCTCACTGTGGCTGCTGGCCACTCACGCTGGCCGCTGGCTACACACGGTAGCCCATGGCAACCCACTGCCTCAGGGGCTGCAGCCTACGCCGTTGCCGACGACTCATGGCAACCCAGCTCCAGGTTGAGCTGTTGTTCAGCATCTTAGCTGTAGAGGGCAGTGTCACTGGCCCTCATATGTGGGATCTGAACCAGGGCCCTCTGGCGTCCCAAGCCAGCTCTTAACCAATGTGCCACTTGGCCGGCCCTAAAGATTCTTTTTTGGGGAATTGAGGAGGGGAACAGTATTGGGGAATTGGGGAAGGGGAACTTTGTGTTTTTCCAGGACCTATCAGCTCTAAGTCAAGTTGTTGTCCTTCAATCTTAGTTGTGGAGGGCGTAAACTCAGCTCCAAGTCCAGGCGCCGTTTTCAATCTAGTTGCGGGGGGAGTGCAGCCCACCATCCCATGCGAGAGTTGAACCAGCAACCTTGTTGTTAAGAGCACATGCTGTCACCCACTCAGTGGCAGCTCAGGTTGGGCACAGCTCACTGGCCCATGTGGGAATCAAACTGGCGACCCTGTTGCTCAGAGATCGTGCTCTTAACCAACTGAGCCACTCGGCCGGCCCTGAATGTTCTATATTTTTGAGGGAACATATCAAGACCAAACATTCAGAAGAAGGGCAGGTTCTTTGGACCAACAAGAGTATTAAGAGAGCACTGTAAAAGCCCTGTCCTGATTTAGATCTGATTGGAAAAGAGGAAGTTTTTGCTCTATTTTCCTTGGCTTTGCAGTTCTCACTGTTGCCACCCAAGCTGATCTCCAGGGTATCTGGGAGCCCACATATTTCCAACTGCCTGTTAGATATGACCATCCCAATGTCTGAAAACAAATGTAGGAAAACAGATGTTGATATCTATTCATAGATAACGCCAACTCACTGTGTTGGAAATTAGTCATTATTTTCCCTCTTGCCCACCCCCCTCATCCAAAATAATGTTCCCTTTCTTGTCTCCTAAATTCTGTTAAAAAAAACACAAAAGTATGCACCCAGCATACTCTGAGTCGCGTGGACTAGAAAACTCAAGTGGTGTCCCCTATACTTTCATCTTTCTAACTGCTGACATCTAGGTAGTCACCATGTCCCATGGACTCTGCCTCCTTCATATTTCTTGTATATACCCTTTGCTTTCTACTCGCTACTCACTTAGCTTCCTAGGTGTTTTCCCAGGGTTCAGTGTCTCATTTCTCCAAACTCTTCTTCTCACTGTCACCAGAGTTAGATTCCTATAAACAGGGAAGATCATATTACCCCGCTGTCTAAAAGCCATTGATCGCTCATTGCCTACAAAGAAAATTTGAAAACTTGAACATGCATTCAGCACCTTTCCAGGCATAGGGAAGAAAGGACTGATCCCTTGAGTTCCTAGGTTCAGGAGCTGGGTCAACAAAGCAAACTGACAGTAGGCAAATTAGCAGGAGAAAAGGCATGAGATGTATTCATTTTTGATACTACGTGCACAGGGATCTCACGGAGGGGGGCGGGCAGAAAAGTGAATACTCAAACAGTGAGATTTGAGAGCTCATATACTCTCAATAGGGGAAGGGGCGAGGAGATGTAGGCCACTTAGAGGAGAGTAAAGGGTTTTTAGAAAAGATGAAATGGACCCTTAGAAGAATAGATGGAAACTATGATAGTGTGTGACAAAGTTTGTCTGGGTGTGGTATCAACTTCTAGACCCTTCTGTGATAAGAGTCAACCTTCCCTGGTGGATAAAACTCCCAGGGTGGAGATTTAGGACAACTGAGTTCCATTTGCGGGATCCATCTTCAAGCAAATATGGGGAGTTCAGAGAAAGCCCCACTGCATTTGCTCTTTTCCCAAGTGCCTGCAACTCAAAATAAGCCTCATTCCAAAGAGACACATGGCAGGGAGGCTTGTTCTGCCACCCATCATGTCCATCTCCCTGCGTACCCAAACTCTCCCAGAATAGTCAAAGTTCCTTGGTAACTCCAGATACTCTTACACCTTTTCTCATTCGATTCTCATTGCCTGGGGTGCCTTCTCTTTGTGTAGAAAAATCCTTTCGATACCTCCAGATGCAACCGGAAAGTTACTTGAGAAACCTTTCCTAATAATGTCAGAACCACTCCTTTCTTTGCGTTTCCCTATCTTTCTTGAATTCCTATGTGGAGCTCAGTTTATTTTCCCACGCACTTTCATTTATTTCTTTATTTTAAACAGGGGAAGTATAGCATGCTAGTTAAATGCATAGTTTTGTATTGTTGGTTCAAATCCCGAATCCACCATTTTCTATCAAGATGGCTCAGAGAAAGCCAATTGACCTCCCCGAGGCTAATTTCATCATTTGTAAGATGGAGTTGCTAATAGCATATATGAGTCCCAGGACAACTGGGAGGGTTAAATAAGGCAAAGCTTGTAATGCATTTCGCTCGGTGTCTGGTTCATTGTAAGAATTCAGTAAACATTAGTTCCTGCTACTGCGCTCTGCTCTTATTTATCTGTCTCCCAACACTGGTTTATAAATTTCATTGAGGGTTAGTAGCCATGTCTTATCACTTCACTTTCTTTTTCTCTACTTAATCTCTCACAGTTTCTTATACATTGTAGCCACATGATAAATGATTCTGAGAGCTGAATATGAGGTAGGGCTGGAGGTAAGACTTGATCTAATTAACATCTGTGTGTTGTGTGCCTACTCTGAATGTTAAAGAATAATACTGACATTCCAGAATAATACACATCAATCTCAAAATTTTATAATCATAATTCTTCTGTTGCTCTAAACACAACTATTTATATGCCCATCTCGATATAGTTATGTATTGCCTAACACCTGCTGTTTTTTAACTGCCTTTGAGTCTATGTAACATTCTTACTAAGTTATCAAATACATTTTAATTGGATATTTATATAATATATACTCTTCTCATCAGTAGTTAGGGACTAGCAACTAGACTTACTATCATTTGGACAGTATTCTATATTCCATCCATCTTGGGGTTTTTTGTTATTGTTGTCAGTGTGTGTTGTGTGTAGGTGTGTGTGTTAATTTAAGTTAGCATTGTTTATGCCTTTGAGCAAAGAGAAATCTGATCCTGTCAGTTCCCTCTTTAAAACTCTTCAACGACTTATATTTTTCTGAGGAAAACTTTCAAAATGCTCAAGAGACCTGTAGAATCTGGCCCCTACCTACCTCAGGCACCGTTTCACATCCATCTGCCACTTACTCCATAGGCTCTAATCTTCCAGGCCTTTTTTCTCTTCTTTGTGTTTCTAGAATATTTAAAATCCTTCAGAGAGCCAAGCCTTCAGTCACCCTACCCCAGTGCACCTTCTCCTGGTGTTTCCCCTCCAGGTCTCAGTTTTAATGTTTCATCCCTCAAGAGGCACCCACACCCCCCATGAGTCTCACAAATAGACACTCTTTAACAACCTATGCTTTGCAATCAAATTTCTCAATTTGTAATTTAAATTGTTTGAAATTTATTTGTTTAATGTATGTTTTCCCACTAAACTGTAATCTCCAGGAAAGCAGTGACCTGTGACTTTGTGTGAATATTCACTACTAATATCCTCAGCACCTAGGAGATACCTGGCACATAGTAGGCAATTTATAAATATGTTTGAATAAATGAATAGCAAAATCACTCTGTGGGGTATCTAAGAATGCAAAGATAAGAGTCTGTCTTCAAAGGAAAGGGGAAAAGAAATGCACACAAAAGACACAAGGGAGTGAATAATGAAAGAGAGTAGAGAAAAGGAAGCGTGCGGAGTCTGCCTCTTAGCTCTATAATAACCATCGCCTTTGTGGTTTTCACTGGAAGCTGATTTTAAAGCATTTTCTTTATGCCCAGCTGACTCAGGCCATCTGAGGAAAAGTGGGGTCATTACAAAATACTGGGTTGTCGAAAAAGTCATGATGCATTTTTGCAACGAAAAACTTGGAAAAAATACGTCATGACTTTTTCGACAACCCAGTAGTTTCATCTCTCCTGTAATTGCCCCCTGTATATTCAAAACTGGGAACTTTGTTTCAAAATCCTTATGATTGACTATGCTATCTTTGTTATATTATTTAAATGAATGCCCTATGCCTACTGTAATCTTATTTGTAAAAGAATTTTGTAATCTATGTCGCCAACTATTTTAAAGTATTATGTTGAGTCCAAATGCAGATTCATATATGCATTCCATATTATCCTTGTTAATGTTTCACATTTTTAAATATTTGTCAACACATATTTATCACATACTGAGTGATTTCTAAGTACATTTTAGCTGCTTTAATATGCCTTAATATTATTTTTAAGGTACAAATTTCTAAATAATTTTTGACCACAATGATGTATTCAAATTAAATGGGAAAGTTAATATTTTGTTTTTAGCATTTAGACAAATCTTTTCTGACAGGTTATGAAAAGAAGAAATGCTATCTGTATTCTTCAATAAATTGTATATTTATGACTTCCTTTTATTTTAATGAATAATTATGCCATGTTGCCAACTAAAGCTTGTGTGAAGGTTAAGTGGATCTCAAGTTGATTTTTCCATGTTCTCAACAATCCAGCAGTAGTGATATTTAAAATTTCAAGTTTTTTTGTTAAAAATCATAACTAATGTGCTACCTGCAAAAATGAGGAATTCTAAAACTGATTTGACTCAATTCACTGTGAAATACATAAAGTCCTTCATTCCCAGTGTTCAGTGAATACTTATTACATTTCTAATGGAACAAGTGTTCTGTGTTAATTCCTTTTTACATCAAAATTAAGTATAATGATAAACAGTTTTCTCTGCCTAGTATTTGATGAAGTAATACTATGTAGAAGAGGAAAAAGTTTTCCTCAACCCCCTGAGGGTCCCTGGCTGGGTCTAAAAATTAAACTGACAAACGTAGATTAACAGGAGAAAAGCATACAGATATATTGAATATAAATTTCACATGGCATGGTAGCCTTTATTAGAAAGTTAAGACCCAAGGAAGTCATTAAACCTGAGTATTTTTATGCTAGGGTTGATAGAGGGTAGAAAGTCATGGAAAGATATGACAGGGCAAAGAATATGAGGTAAGTGTAATCAACTGAGGGAAACTTAGCAAGCTCTCTGTTCATTCGGATTCTTCTTAGTGTCCCTCCATCTTGGAGATAAGGATGGTCCTTATCCTCTGGGTATAAAGAAGCCCCCTCTCACATGAGGGCCTTAAGACTTACTTCAGGAGAGAAGGGCCAGGAGTAAGTCAGCCTGACTATCCTTCTTCTGTTTTCTCAAACTCTTTCAGCTTAAAGGATTCAGTATGCCACAGTGCCGTATTTTGGGGTGGCATATTCTGAACCCCATCAGCGATTTTATTAGTTAGAGGGCAAAGTTTTTCAGCACCTGCCTTCAACCAATTTATGGACAGGCAGGTACTGTTACCAAAAATAGTCAACAACAATATATAATGTACTTAAGTACTTTCTATTCGAATACATGGCTAGGGATGAATTATAGCGATCTCAGGTTGAATTTTGTTTAATTGAAGTATAATTAACATACAACACTATATTAGTTTCAGGTGTACAACATAACTGATTCAACATTTGTGTCCACTGCAAAGTGGTCACAGTAAGTCCAGCCACCATCCATCATACAAAGTCACACATTTTTTTTCTTGTGATAAGAACTTTTAAGATTTACTTACTTAGCCCCTTTTAAAGTTGCAATGTAGTTTATTATTGATTCTCGTGACCATGCTGTGCTTTACATCCCCATGACCTACTTATTTTATGTATGGAAGTTTGTATCTCTTTATCCCCTTTACCCATTTCACCCACTTCCAACCCCCCTCCCCTCTGGCACCGACCAGTCTGTTCTCTGTTCCTATCAGTTTTTGGTTTGGTTTGTTTGTTCATTTATTTTGTTTTTATATTTCACTTACAAGTAAAATCATACAGTATTTGTCTTTATCTTAGTTCACTTAGCATAATACCCTGTACGTCCATCCGTGTTGTCACAAATGGCAAGATTTCATTCTTTTTTATGGCTGAGTAGTGTTCCATTTTGTGTGTGTGTGTGTGTGTGTGTGTGTGTGTGTGTGTCGCATCTTCTTTATCCCTTCATCCCATCGGCTTGAAATAATGTGCATGCCGGGGTGGCACATTCCATGAATACTCTTTGAGGACCCATACAAAGTATGGTTTTCTGTCTTACATCGAAGTCAATCCATTTTGAATTACTTTTCTGTATGGCGTAAGATAGTGTTCCAGTGTCATTCTTTTGCAGTTTTCCCAGCACCATTTATTGAAGAGACTGTCTTTTCCCCATTGTATACTCTTACCTCCATTGTCATGAATTAATTGACCATGTACGAGTATGCATGAGTTTATTTCTGGGCTCTCTATTCTGTTCCATTCATCTATATGTCTGCTTCTATGGCAATATCATACTATTTGGGTTACTATAGCCTTGTAATATAGTTCGAAATCAGAGAGTGTGATGCCTCCATCTCTGTTCTTTTTTTCTCCAGGTTGCTTTAGTTATTTGGGATCTTTCTTGGTTCCATACATATTTTACAATTGTTCGTTTTATTTCTGTGAAAAATGCCATTGGAATTTTGATAGGGATTGCATTGAATGTGTAGATTGCTTTGGGTAGTATGGGCATTTTTACAATATTAAGTCCTCCAATCCATGAGCAAGGAATATCTTTCCATTTACTTGTATCTTCTTCAGTTTCTTTCATCAGCGTCTTATAGTTATCAGGTCTTTCACCTTTGTTTAAAATTTACTTCTAGTTATTTTGTTATTTTTGATACAATTATAAGTGGAATTCCTTTCTGAATTTCTCATTCTAATAGCTTGTTGTCAGTGTTTAAATATGCAACAGATTTCTGTATATTGATTTTGTACCTTGCAACTTTACTAAATTCATTTGTTATTTCTAACAGGTTTTTGGTGGAATCTTTAGGGTTTTCTGTATGTAAAATCATGTCATCCAAAAATAGTGACAGTTTGACTTCTTCCTTTCTAATTTAGATGACTTGGATTCCCCCCCCTATAATAAAAGACAGATTAATGAGAGAAAACTAAACAAAAGTTTATAACATGTCTACCTTATGTGTACATGGGAGATACCCAGGTAACAAGGAGTAGCTCCCTGAGGTAGCCTAAACCAATCAGCATAAAAAACATCTTCAGCTAAAGACAAAAGAAAGAAAAGTGTGAGGAGACCAGTTAGGGGGGAGGGGGGGAGGAGTTACCAGGAAAAGCACCTTAAAAAAAGGGTAAGCTTTGTTGTGCAGATTTAAATCTGCAACTTCATCATTGATACCCTTGATCCATGGATTTATCCTTCTCTTCTTGGTAAAGAGAGGGATACCCTTTCAAATGGATGTTTCCTTTATAAATGTAAATGTCCCTTTCAAAAGGGTAACTTTTACTCTTTGTCGAGATTTTCCTTTCTCTGCTGTTTCTCAATCAGCTCAAGATAATCTGTGCTGAAGAGGCTTTATTTTGCGGTGGCATATTCTGCAAAATTTCACTACATTCTAACCCTAGATGGATGAGCACCATTTTACGTAGTTTCCACAACTCTAAAATCTGAACCGTGGTATGTCCCTGCTTCTTTGATAAGGTTGTTATGAAGAATGTGGGACATAATGGAAGAAAAAGTAGATCTTAAATGGTAAAGTCCTATACAAATGCCAATTGATAATAGCTGAATTATTTGTAATATTAGATCATATAAACTTCTTCAGGCTCTGGATTCTGCTTTAATGATCATTGTGTCCACAAAGTGCTTATGTTAGCATAGTGCTAATCACTATCTCCTATTTAGTGGCCGCTCAAAATATAAAATGAAATAAAAATTTTCTAACTGAAATGAAGGGATGAAAAGGAATGATGGCGTCGAGTTCCTTTTTATCTGCAGTCCCAAGTAGAATGTGGTAACATGGTTGCGACTGGGAAAGATTCTGTGCTGACTCATGCTGTCCCTTTTCCAAAGTAATCACTGTGAAGATAAGTGAGGGACTTGGAACCTGGGCTGCTTTCCATTTGTTATTTCAAAGATAAACCATTCCCAGAATTTTTCAGATTGTCTCACTTTGGTACGCAGAATTTCTGAAATCAGTTTTTGTTCTAGGAGAACAAATGTATGAAATTGTATATCACTGCATGGACATATTTTAGCTGGTGAAAAATTGTGTTATAATCAACAGGAAACATACAGGTTTTTTGCCATTTATATCTTTGGCTTTCTCTCTCTGTCGTACAGATGTTGAGCCTTCTGAAATATATAATTTAGTACTTTGCATTGCAGATAGAGTACAAGTCAGTGACCTTTGCAAAGTGTTTCTTCCTAGTAAGTGGCACGAGCCTGCTTCATTCAGGGAGAGACTAGAAAATAAAAATCTCACTTTCATTCTGTGCTAAAAAATGAAAAGAATTGTCTTACTTCTGCAATTCTTAAATAGGATGGTTCACTCTTTTTAAATTACAGTTGACATCCAGTATTATTTTATATTAGTTTCAGGTGGACAGCATAGGGGTTAGCCATTTATATAATTTAAGAAGTGATCCCCCTCCCACCTGGCACTATACATAGTTATTACCATATTAGTGACTATATTCCCTATGCTGTAATTTACATCCCTTTGGCTAGTTTATAACTACCAATTGGTACTTACTAATTCCTTCACCTTTTTCACCCAGTCCCCCAACCTCCCTCCCATCTGGTAACCATCAGTTTGTTCTCTGTATCCACGAGTCTGTTTCAGTTTGGGTTATTGTTTGTTTCTTTGTTTTGTTCTTTAGATTCCACATATAAGTGAGATCACATGGTAACACTTTCTTAAAAATCAAAAAAATATATGGTGACATTCTCAGAGGTGAAGTCAGAATGTGTATGTAACATTACATACAACTTTTTTGTTGGCAAAAGGAAAGTAGAGTAAGTCAGAAATGCATTAATTCTTTCAGGTCTATTGACATCAAAATGGACTTGAGGGTTGAAAGATTTAATGTCACTTATTAGGAGGGAAAAGGTTGTTGGGTTGCTAATGTGAATGCTAACACTTAAGTAGCATAAGAAAGAACATAGGTAGGAGGGCATCTCTCTTGTAAAATTGTGTTGTATCCATTAAGTGTCAGCTGCAAAATAATTTTCCAGAAATGGTCTGATTTCCCCATTGACTTCCATTGTATAACTAGAGCTGTGTTCCAATGGAAAATGAATTTGGCCCCAGGTTATAATAAAACACACTGGAGAATTCAGAAAATCTTAATAAAAGCAAGTATTTCAAGACACAATTATCAGTATGCAATAAAATAATACTAGCACAAAATATTAATACACTATAATGGATCTTAAAATAGCATGCCCCAAACTGTGCTATTATTCTTTCACAAGTCTATTACCTTTCCATGTAAAGATATTTTACTTCTGTGATTTGTATTGGTTTTTTATATATTTAACTCTTAATTTTAGAAGGTGGACTTGGTTTCCTGTATTCTTCACCGTTAACCTGCTTACCTTCCTCCGAAGCATTTTTATCAATTAACATTCAGAAGTTATTAGCCATAGAAGAAAGACCGGAAGGAAATGCCTGAAAATGTTCACAATACTTCTTTCTGTGTTGTTGAAAATTTTAATTTACTCAGTTATGTTTTTATATTTTTAAGTCCCCTAAAGAGATGATTTTCTATAAATATATCTTCTATACACACGAAGAAAGTATTATAATTTCTGTCTTTAAGTATGAATTTACATATAATGAGATACCTTTAGTCAGACACATTTATATATTTGGTTCATTTTATGCTTTGATAGTGGTTGATAGTATCATCACTTTTTTTTTTTTAGATTTTTATTGGGGAATTGGGGGGATGGGAACAGACAAGTTGCTGTCCTTTTGTTCTTCAATCTAGTTGTGGAGAACGTTGCTTCACTGGCCCAAGTTGGCACCATCATTGCGCTCTTCCCGGGGGAGGCAGATCAGTCGCCGGCCTCTGGACGGCCGCTCACTGCGGCTGCTGGCCGCTCACGCTGGCTGCTGGCTACACACGATAGCCCATGGCAACCCACTGACGCAGGGGCTGCAGCCCATGCCGTCGCCGGCGACTCACGGCAGCACAGCTCCAGGTTGAGCTGTTGTTCAGCATCTTAGCTGTAGAGGGCAGTGTCACTGGCCCTCATATGTGGGATCCGAACCGGGGCCCTCTGGCATCCCAAGCGAGTTCTTAACCATCGCGCCACTCGGCCAGCCCTATCATCACTTTTTTGATAAAATTTGTAAAACAATGATGTAATTAATATCTAGATAAGTAGCTTTTCTAGAGCATACTACTCAAAGTGTAATCCTGGGCCGGCAGCCTCAGCATCACCTGGGACCTTGTTAGAAATTATAGTGCTCAGGCACCTGGGCTCAGGATCAGCAGACAGCAGTCTGGGTTTTAATAAGCCCTTGGGGTGATTAAGTTTCTAGAGCTACTACAGAATTTCTCTCTCCCCTCTCCCTTCCATCCCCCTCTCCTTTCTTCCTTTTCCTTCTCCAGTCCTCTCCTCATGTGGGACACACACTCACTCACTCATAACCTATATACATAGAATTCACGGTAACCTCTCTCTATAGAATATGTATATTAACACTGAGAATATATATGTTTTTCTAAGTTTTTTGTTGGTGTTTGTTTCTACCCTACCTTGTTCGTAAAAAGATATGAGGCAGTTTTCGGGTATTTATACTTACGTGTTTTCATTTAGCAAACCTGTTCTGCATGGTTACACATGAAATGCTTCTGCCTCATTTGTAGATTTTCAAAACTCACTAACTGATATAATGACCAGAGCAACTTGTTGGAGGCTCAATTGTGTCTGCCCCAAATTCCTGTTGAAACCCTCACCTCCAGAACCTCAGAATGTGACTATTTGGAGATAGGGCCTTTAAAGGGGTGATTAAGTTCAAATGAGGCTCTAAGGGTGGGTCCCAAGCTGATGTGACTTAGTGTCCTCATAAGAAGAGATTAGGACAGAGAGAACACAGAGGGACCACCTTGTGAGGACACAGCGAGAAGGCAGCCATTTACAACAAGCCAAGGAGAGAGGCCCCAGAAGAAACCAAACTTGCCAACACCTCGATATTGGATTTGTAACCTCCAGAATTGTGACAAAATCAATTTCTGTAGGTTAAGCCAGCCAGTCTGTGGCATTTTGTCATGGTGACCCTAGCAAACTAATACATACATTTTTACAGAGATGGTGGTATGAATCAATCTGAACATCTGGTGACTACCTTTGAGGTGCTATTGGATCATGTTCCTTAACAGAAAGCTACAGCTTTTCAAAAAGTGCCAGAGACCAGTATGAGAAACTACTCACCATGCACAACAACATGGTAAAGCTCTATGAGAATCTGGGAGAGTACTTCATTTTTGACTCGAAGACCGTGAGCATAGAAGAGTTTTTTGGCGATCTCAGCAACTTCCGTACTTTGTTTCTGGTGAGTAATACATCTGAAAGCACTGCAAGGCCTGTGGCTTTTACTTTTAAACAGTTTCTTCTTTTGGCATGTTATGTAATTATTGACCATATTGATTTCATGTTATAGCCCTTTAACAGGAATTGACAGATATTTTATACCTCTGACAAGGATAAAAATTGTTGGCTTGCTTAATGTATAATGGGGGACCTAAATGAATTATCTTCAACTTTAGGTATACATGGGAATTTTTCCAAAGGAAGTTTATAGAAAATAAATGAATTGGTGCTTAAATGGCCCTGATTTTTATACCACATAATATTATAATTTGACCTAGCTTAAAAAGTCATATCTAAAATAGTCTTTCACTTAATACATTAAAATGCGGTGATTTATGAACAAGTTTCTTTCATAGTCTAGATGAGAAACTGATTCTAAATTGGACTGTGTGAATGACCTTGAATACCTAAACTTTCTTTCAGAGTGTGGGCTCTTGTTTCAAACTGTAACTCTTTGGGATAACAGTAAGTATTAGCATTAATTGGAGGGGGGCAATCAGAGTGCCAGTTATGATGCTAGCATGAAGCAAAAGCTTCATTGTATAAATGCCACGAATACACTTCTCTGCATTGGTGAAGTAGAGAAGCACCGACTCTGATTATGATAGTAAAGAAAGATAGGTGTGCAATAGCTGATATCAAACAGGTAAAGGTCCATATACTTTAAAGAAGGAATTCTAGCCATTATCCCCAGCAGAAAGATCAATTAGCAAACTAATTCATTGGAGTTTGAGGTGTTTCTATCTCCAGAGCAGTTATTTGCTACATAAGGCTCTCTCTCTTAATTGATGGTGTTGCCCCATGAAATCGTTTGATTTTGTTAAGATTTGCACAATTTGTGAGATACAAATATGCTTGTGGAAAGCGTTTGCTTTCATCTACTGACAGGACCTGGAACCCAGAGCACACCCCAGCTCTGGCAATAGAAGCTAAACCAGAAACTTTCACAGGTATGATCATTTGTCTTCTTTTTGGCTGAGACTATCAGCTTATTTTGGTGTTTGGTCTTTACCCCTTCATAGAACACAACTTTAACTTTTTAGCTGGCCAATAAGTAGTAAAATGTGTTCTACTGGTAATGAGTGGTCAAACTATTTTCAAAACTTAGAAGTTAGAAATATGACATGAACACCCAGGATTATTTTCTAAATGAAAAAAAAGTATGTTGAAAAGGAATGGTGACAAGAAAAGACACTTCAGTTGACACACTGAAAAGAGGAATGCAATAGATTTTTTTGGTAACATTAATGTCCATGGGTGAATGGGGGAAAATCAATACAATTAATATTGTCAACCTCTATTAAAAAGTGCCTTGTTTTCACATGGATTGGATCCTGAAGCACTGCGTGTGCTCCTTACCACCCCACCCCCCACCCACCACCACCAATAAACAGACACAGTAGAATTTGCTGTGCTTTTCTCATGTGGCAGCATCTGATGAAGGACAATTTCTGTGTGACAGCCTATGTTTAGTCGTATTAGCCAAATGCTTAAAAGGCTTGCTAAGAATTATACCTATAGTACTTATCTATCATAACTTCTTTTAAAAATGTAAGAATGTCATTGTTAAGACCTCATTCTGTGTCCTCGTGCTGTCAGTTACAAGCTATGTGATTGTAGGTAACTCATTCATCTTTCTAGCTATTTATTTATTCATTCATTCACTCATTCAGTAAAATGAAGGGATTGTACTCCTGCTCTCTAAACTTACTCTTCTTTAGTAGTCTCTGAGTCATGGTCAGAATTTCAGAGATGGAGTCATGTGTATTGCATACATAAATAGGATACGTTTTTTTATGTCTACTGACTTCACTGTGCATGTAGCTTAAGTACAGGGAAATAATTTGTTATACATCGTTCTCATTGTAAATAAGTTGACATTCTGAAGTCCAGTTTTGTGTGCATTTAACTTCTTGAGAACCTGCTAAGATGGAGTTCTGGAGCTTTCAAAACAGCTAACCAGCTCCTACAATGTGTCGTGGCCAGCTGCTGCCATCGGTCTTATAGAACTGCTTGTATCTACAAATCATGATTCACTCACTGGCATGAGAACTAGGTCTGCAACTCATTAGCTGTTTTTAACTTGAGTTGGTCATAACCTCTCTGGGCATTGATTCCCTCATCTGTAAAATATGAATGAAAATTCCTGCCATGTCTTCCTCAACACTGTGTGAAAACACTTTGTAGCCTATGCTATGCAGGTGGAGGGTATTATTCGCCATTCTCTGTCCATCCATTCAATTATTATTTTTTTGAGAACCAACTTGATTTTGGTAATGCTTTATTCTAGCGATTAAAGGAAGAGAATCATCTTTCTCTATCCATAAGTGGAGGGACACAGACAAGTAAATGCAATCATTTGTTAAGTGCTCCCATAGGAATATGTCAGGGTACTCTAATAATACTCAGGAGGAACTTCCTAGCCCTGCCTGAGCTGGCCAGAGAACCCTTCATAGAGAAAGTGACATTTGGGCAGAGTCTGGAAAAATCCATAGGAGTTTGACAAGCAGACTTTGACAAGCAGATTTAAGGGTTTTACACCTGACCTATAAGCCAAACATTCCTAAATCAACATCACCAACTTGAGTCAATCACTTGTGCTGACCATGTTTCTGTTTCATAGTGAACTTGAAGTGATTTCACTCTCCCAGGGGAGGGAACAACCCTGATAGAGAGACAAAAATTGTAATCACCAGAATTTCCCATTTTCTTAGTGCTTTGTGTGTTTGGCCTCAGGCTTCTTAGTGCTAAAAACATATTGGACTATAGAGATGGAAGCAATAAAAAACCAGTAGTGCTGAGAAGAAAATAAGAGATCTGATGCATGTGCTACAAAAAATTACTTCCAAATGAGCTCAGAGTTTCTTTTTGGGGAATCTATTTGCCATGTGTAACATAAACAAAATGTGCTTACCAAAAAATCTTCCTCAGAGTGATATCCTCCATAGCATGGGCAAAATAGAATTAAACAAAAGAAGTTGATGTTATGGATTAAGACCTGTTTCAGAATAATCACATTCAAATTAATGAAAGCAAAATTGGCAATCTTTATGAGTGGTGCTCTATTAATTATTCATAGCATTCATATTATAAATTCCACTAATGAGGATATTAAAGTTATTCAAGATGAATGTCCTGTATATTGGCATGAAGATGTATGTAATTGGAAACGTTTCTAAGTTCAGAATTAAGATTCTTTTTCTAGTTAGCTTCTCTGAAATCATCAGAGTTTAAAAAACTGCTTTTAATATAGGCAAGATTAATTAATAATCCCTAAATTTCCGTTGAATGTTTTGTAGAAGAAAATAAAATTCCATGTTTATGTAATGTCTAAACATCTTTTTTGCTGATTCTCCTTTATGCTTCAGTCATTCTACTAGTTCAAGTAGTTGACTGCACAGCCTTTTTCTTTTCGAGATGTTTTGAATAGAATATTCAAAATCAGTGAACCTTATATGTTTCACCACCATGCAGTACCTTGCTTAGGCATAAAAATTAATTTCAGCTGTTGGGAAAGTATTCGAGGCAAGTATTAGACTTCGATAACTTTTATAGCACCAAATAAATTACAGAAACTATTTGTTTCTTTTTGAAATCTGTCAGTTTCCTGCTGCTCCTGTGTGTTTTTATTTTTTAAAGAGAAATATTTTACCCAGGCACTCAGTAAATATTTGTTGTATGTGTGTCTTCATTCTATATATTATATACTAGAAATATAGGAACAGAGCTTTATAGAATTAGATTCAATTGACATAACTTAAGAAGAAAATGTTACCATTACTACTAATCGCGCTTGAAGATTTCGCCTCAACAAAATAAGTGTCTGCTACTGTTCATTTGATAAATTTTAATATTTTTTTAAATGGGGGCTTTTGCTCAACAATGTTTGAACAGCTCTTATATGAGTGTTAAAATGGCTAAGTGTTGGGAGGCTAAGCAATATCTATAAATTATGGAGTTTTATACCATTGTTCAGTCTTGTCACTTCTTCCTTCTAAATACCTTTTGAATCCATCCATTTCTCTCCAAGCCCACTGAGGCCATTTTAGTTCTGGGCCTCCACCATCTCTCTCTCAGCTGGACTATTACGATGATGTCATGACTGGTATCTGAGTCGTCTTTTACCATTTCTAACTTCGAATACATTCCCCACATTATAGTCAGAGTAAAACTAAAAAGGAACAAGATAACTTTAATTTCCTGACTCAAAATTATTTAATGACTTCCCTGTGGCCTAAGGATAAAATCTAAGCTGTTTAAAATTAAAGTAGTTTACAAAATCAAAAGAACTCTGGTTACTTAAAGGCCAGACCATCTAAGGTTGACTGAATTGAGCCATCATCACTGAGCGTGAACTCTCCTCCCAGACTGGGAAAGGTCAAGTATGGGGAGTAGAAGCAGCTGCAGAAGACAACAGCAAGTGCTTAAGAGGACTTGAGCCTCTTGGACTAGAGAGAAACATAGGGAGCATGTGTGGTATCAAAACTAAATGAAGGCTCAGAGGCAAATGCATGATTGTCATGATGCCTTAATTTGCTTAATTGCTCCCATAGCTCCTAGGGCATGGGGAGTTATGGTAACGGAGGTCACTCTTATCTTAATTCTCAGTTAGGGATGTGCTTCCTTCCATCTTAAGTAATCCTTCCTTTAAAATCTAAACTTGTCTGAGAGCTCCTTGTGTAGGCATATTGGCTTATGGAGATGCTTAATTTTGAGAAGCTCTCCTCTCTCTCAAGCCATTTTCCTCTGTATAAGGCCTCAATCATGTCTAAATCGAAACTATAATTGGAAAGCCAAAGTGAGCATCTGCATTTAGTTAGACTCAAAAGACTAAATTGATAATACACAGGACATTTTACTCATTCATTAAAGGCAATTTGCCTTAAAGAAATGAGGATGAATTTTTGCATAAAAAGATTGCATATATAATTCCTGATCCAAGAAGACTTAAGTTATTTTGACATATATTTAAACCTTCAATTCACAAAGCACTTGACATTTAAAGGAAACTTGAGTGCAGCATTATAAAAATTGTGGCCTTACATAAGAAACCAAACATATTCTTTAACAAAGAAGAGTCTTAATCAGTAATATAAACTGTTAACTAGAATTCCATCATCCAAAATCTCTATTAGATGCCTCATAAGTCCATGCGTCTTTGCTTTGCGAATAAAATGGTAATTAATACTATCAAGATGCCCTCGAGAAACTGCAAAGACCTTGATGTGCCTCTTGAATCGTGTGGTTTTATTTATAAGATAAATGTCCCCAGTTCTCATCACCTGTGAATTCAGATGGAGGTTATCTTAGTAACAGTGATCCAAATATCCCAAGCTATCTCTTCGTTACCCCCACTGGCAGGACTCGAACTCCCCGCAAAGTTTCCACTCCCAGAAGTACATCTGTGGTCATCTCCTGTGGGCTCAAAAACATGCCGTCTGTCGTCACCACCTGATATTTGTCCATGAGTATTTGAGTGCCTGCTCTCCTAGGGTGATGAGAATACAGCCCTGAAAAAAAACAAAGCCCTGCACTTCCTGATGGGTTACAGCTCCAGCTTCCTTTTGCTAAATGTCTTTTGCTGACAGAGTTGCTTGGGGTTGGCCTTCAATGGAAATGCCTACATCTGGGCCGAGGCGACCATCTCCTACTGCTCGAATTTTGCCACCAATCCTTGCAGCACCATAGTGGCGTTATGCTCAATGCACAAGTAGCCACGTTTCACACGTCCTGTCCTAAAAACAGTTCCTTTTGCTTCTTTCCTGCTCCCTTTCTCCTTGGAGGCTTAAAAACAATTTTCCAGTCCTAGAGACCTAAGACCATAAACCTCACCATCGCCCCTCTTCCTCCCTTCTGTTCAGGCACCTTGGCATGTATCTTTCTTCTCCTAGAAGCCAGGGATAAATAAAGTACCAGCTTAAATCCTTTCATGCAAATAGAGCCCCAAGGGCCCACCAACTCCCTCTATTTAATCACACAAGGAGATAATTCCCTTTGAGTTCAGCTGGGACCACCCAGGCTACATAGCCTTAGGTTTATTTTGATCTATTGCAACTCTTTGAAAATAGGCAATCCATATAAAATATATGGTAACTCTATTAAGCAGAATATTTGACCAGAATACTTCATTCCCCAGCTGTGTCAGAGAATAGACCTTACTGTATTATACAGACATCATTGAATTCTTCTTTAGAAAAAGATGTCACCTATCAACTATTGTATTCTGTTTGACTGTTTACTTTGGGCCAGAAGTAGATGTCTTATTTTTCTGATATGATTGTTCCTTGTATAAAAAAGCTAAATATTATATTATAGGGAGCTAAAAGAATATGTAATAATGGCATACACGGTTTAAAGAAAACCCCAATTCCCCAACCTGATAAAAGTGCCTACTGGTATAAATTAAACAGTTTCAAAATATGGTACACATTTGAGATTAATATTATCAAATTGTAAAATATCATAAATGTTTCTAAAACTATGTCTAAAAATTGTCACAATTGTTTATGGCAAGCTGAATATTGCCCTTTAAAAATCTAAAACAATATAATAGTTAACACTGAAAAAATTAACAAAATCCATTCAGTGCCTACTTTCTTATTAAAATCTAGTAAGAACTAGAACCGGGAAACAAAATGCAGTGTTGTTAGTTTTAGCAACACCTCACATAGAAATTTACAAAGAAGTGTTGCCCATAAATAAGTTATTGAATTATATCCAAACAGCAGGAAGTAGGAAAGGAGTGAGATAAGTGACGGGTATACAGCTGAACTTTTCCAGTGGCCTTGAGATTGGCCAAAGCTATTGATTGTTATCAAAGCTAGCTTGTGAACAACCAGAGCAGGAAGATCCCAGAGGCTAATGCTGCTGACACCACCCTCTCGGCTTACTGTGTTTTCATTTTGCTTCATCCTCATTTGTTTCTCCATCTGCTAATCAATCTTTTATAATACCAGAGAAGACGCCTTAGGTAGTAGGAGGCAGGACTCTCCCCGGAACCATGCCCACAGAGCTCCTTTTCCCTGCTATGCTCACTCCCTCCTCCTTTCCCCTCCCCGCAGTGTCTCTCGAGTTGTTTGGCCAACTTGTTCCAGTCACTTCATCTAAGAAGCCTTCCCTAATGCCGCCATTTTGGCCTAGATAACCCTTCTGTGTGCTTGCGTCCCTCCATCCTAGCACATTTCGCACTGTAATGTGTTCACCTCCATATCTTCCGTGATCAGCACTATAATTAGCTTATTCTGGGTGAGCACAGTGCTAATCGCTAACGACCTATATGAATGACTTAATAAATTAATAAAACAATGAATGAATTAAACGACCAAGGATGAGAAAAATCAGAATGTTGGCCCTTCAGTGCTCACATTCTTGTAGGAAAGGCCATCCGAGGAACAAATATTAATCATGAAATATGATACATATATACAAAGCGCTTGTGAGCACAGAGGAGAGAGAGGCATTTATTCTGTGGGATTTCAGGAAGGCTTTAAAGAGGAGGGGACACGTTAACTGGGTCCAGTCATTGTTTCCCTACTGTATGGCCTTTCACATTTAAAGAACTTCTTCGCCTTTTGTTCTTCCCCACCTTACTGGGTGTTTATGTTTAGTGGTAAACATATATTGTTTCCTAGTTTTCCATGCTGACTTCAAAGTGGAGGAAGAATGACTTCATTTCCAGGAAAGGAGCTCTCAGGCCATTGTGATGAGCTAGACCAGGGGTTGGGCAAACTGCAGCTCGCGAGTCACATGCAGCTCTTTGGGTACATTCCATCTCAAAAGTTTGCCGACCCCTGGAAGAGCCAATCCTGTCCCTCACAACAATTTAAAAATTATCCGAGAGCCGTAAATGTATTTGTACATAATCACCATTATGTAAATAATACCCTTTAAAATTTTTATAAATGAAACTATGATAGTTTTATTTTCATTTCAATTTTACTTCAGAGCCACATGTACGTACCCAAGGAGCCACATGTGGCTTGCGAGCCGCAGTTTGCCGACCCCTGATCTAGAGCAAAGTCAATCCTTTAAAGACTGACTTGTGTCCTGTTTACTTTAGGGCATTAGTCTTAACCAGGGGAGCTTTTGTCCCCCAGGGGACATTTGGCAAAGTCTAGAAACATTTTTGGTTGTCAACAACCAAGGAGGAGGTGCTATTAGCATCTAGTAGGCGAAGCCAGGGATGCTGCCAAACATTCTACTATGTACAGGGCAGCCACTATGCCCCCCCCCACCGCCCCAAACAAAGAAATGTCTGGCCCAAAATGTCAATAGTGCCAATTGAGAAACCCTGCTGAGGGTTATCTGCTAAAGATTTTTTAAAATTTTTCATTTGGAAAACAATGTGAGATGATTCAAATTAGTATGCAAAATTTGTACTGGATAAGTTAATAATGCATCTGTCACATTAACTTAATATAATGATAATTTCAATTAGCAACTTGATCACTGTAAGGTATTGGTTTAGTTGCTAATATTTTCTATATCATTGAAAGACGTCCTGGATCATATGGCTTGTAAAATTTTTAATTTATGTGTGTAAGCTGTAGTGAAATTGGAAACCGTAGGGGAAAAAAATCAGCTGAAATTCTACTACCCAGAGATAATTAATATTAATACCTTGGCATATATCTTTTCCGGCATTTCTCTGTATATGTATTATACATATGTATTCAGATTGTGAATATAGTTTTTTAAACTAATAATACAAATCTTGTGAAACTTTAAGCCCTAAAATTTATATTTCCTTTAAAAATCCGGATAGCTTATGCCTATATGGATACGACCATCAACATTTAGGGTATAATGCCCTTGGTTATGTCTTCAGTTGTGAATAAACATTAATTGGCTTATTTCATGATGCCTTTTCCAGAATACCTGGTCTCTGGTGCCATGCTAAATATCATTGACTATTGAAAGCCACTTGTAAATAAAGCAATTAAATCTTGCTTTCTCTTTTTGTTTTCTACATAATACCTTCATCAAACTTGCCTGTGGGTAGGCACCTTAAATTGGTAATGGTGGATTGCCAGTTGGGTCTATTCACGCTAGTGTTTCTTTCATAAGCATTTTGCTACCGTCTACTGTATATTTTGATTTAAGAACTATTTACCTCAATTAGGCTGTTTTGCAGTTCACAAATGCAAACTGTTAATTATATAAAGGTTTGTAATTTAATCACGAAAAGCTTTAACAAAAGTAATAGTAAGATTTAAAACCAGTGTTTCCATACACACACACACACACACACACACACACACACACACGCAGAGGGTGCCCCAAAAATGTATACACATTTTAAGAAAGGAAAAAACTGCATTAAATTTACACAGGTGGTAACCACTTTGAGCACCTCTTGTAATTGCAGAAGTCAAACGTGACTTGTATTCATCTTTTGTTATCCATATATATTGAGTATTACAATTTTAATACAGTTTTCCTTTCTTAAAATGTGCATAGTTTTTTTCGGCACCCTCTGTACATTTTCTTGTGTTTTCTCTCATTCTCTCCTTGAACCAAATTTCCAAGTCATAGAATACGGTTTCTTAAACCTTTTTTGTTGCCATTAGATCTGAAACATGTTATAATCCTGATGATCAAACCATTCCTGTTTTTGCTCATATATCTGTTTTGATTTCATTCTCTGCAATTGTTTGGTCTCATCATAATCAGAATTTCCTTATATTCTTGATGGGGCTTGTGGACAAATCAGAGATTGCACAGTATTCCTGAAAAGCCAGGGAACAGACCATTCATCCCTTCAAATCTTGGCATTTTGAAATGGAAGATGTTCTAAGTCCATTATTCTCCAAGATCCTATAAATCAAATTAACGGATTACTCAATATGGTGGTTTAGCTGAAGTCATTTTATTTTCTTGGAAATTTTATTTATAGTGCACAAAAAAAAACAAAAACTTTCTTGTACTCTAGATGGTATAGTTTGGAATAGTGTGTAATTTGTTTTTGCTTGTCTTTGGTCTAGGAGTAAAAATCCTAATGTTTCATGTATATTACAGATAAATAAATGCAACAGTGATAAGGAAGAACAGGACAGCTGGTTAACTAAAATGTTGATAAGATACTAAATATAACTGTAGTGACCAATATAATCTCTAGATGGGAGATATGGGTTGATGACCCCACCAAATTGGAAACTTTGTTTTGAAGGTTAATTATGTTCAGTGCTACAAGCTGTCCTGCTTCGTCAGGTGACATCTACCAGAAAATACTTGCCCAAGTACTTACTTGTTCCTTAGTTTAAAATACAAGATTTATAAATAAATCAATTTAAGATTAAGCCTCTTTAGTACATCATAATTATGTAGTTCTTTCATACTATTACTACATTAAAAGTCTTAAGAATTTGATATCATAGAAAAATACATTTGAGCATTATTTCGGCAAAATATGTTTTTTGGTAACAGGTTTTAATGCATCGGGCAAATTAATTTATAACTATTACCGTAACTGCTTGTGTATGTAGATATTGTTGCTCGTGTGTTTTTGTAAGCACCTGAAAATAATTGCTGTAACTTTGCTTTTAAACAGACTAGTATGTTTTGGCATTTGTTCTTTTTCATAGTCTATCAGGATGCTTTTAGCTGCCAAGTAGCAGAAAGCGTAACTAAAATTAGCTTAAGAATATGGTTTTACTCTCACACATCGCAAGCAGTGTAGAGGTAAGGCAGTTACAGAATTGGTTAATTCAGTAGTTTAGTGATCCCACCCAGGACCTCAGATTTTCCAAATACTTTTGTTCTGTCATCCTTGGCATGTTGGCTCACGGTTGCAAAATGACTGCAGTTCTTCCAGGCATCCCATGCAACTATTATGATATCTAACAAAAAAAAGGATGTTGCTTCCCATGAACCATTTTGTATTAAGGAGAAAAACTTTTCCAGAAGCTGCTGGGCAGATATTTCCTTCAAATTCTATTGTCTAGGATTGGATCACATGCCCATCTCTAAACTAACTGCCATCAAGGAGGATCTTAGACTAATGATGATCACGCCTGGGGTGGGGGTAGGACCCGTTCCCCGAGTATGGAACTATGTAGAGAGTGAGCAGCCAAACAATCTAGGGCACTTGCCAGCAAGTAAGAAGATTGATGTTGGATGGATTAAGGCAGGCAACTAACAGTTTCCATAAAATAGACAACACAGAAGTACATCTCTGCTCAGCATTTTTTGAATGGTCCAAAGTTCGAAATTGGCAAAATACAAATGAATGGGATATATTTGTGAAATGCACACTTGTGTTCATTTAAATCATTAAAAAAAACAAAACAAAAAACCTTGGGGAAGAAAAATGTAAATAGAAAACATTATTCATTTATTTTCAAGTTATCCTTCCCTGTTTGTTCTGTCTTTAGCTGGAATATACTTATACAAGACACTTCTGCTTTTCCAGCTTGCTTGCTTGCTTGCTTACTTTTTCTTATTCATTCATTCATTCATTCAACAAATATTTATTGAGTGCCTGCTAAATTAGAGTCACTGTTTTAGCCACTGGCCCTGTTTAGTTTACTAAAATCTTTGATCTCATGGAGATTAATATGTAAAGGGGAAACTGAGACAATACATTGTAAACTTAATTAGGAAAATTATATTACATGTTAAAACATAAGTGCTATGGAAAGAAAAAAATATGTCCAATAGAAGGACAATGGCTGAAACGTTTAAGCATTGGTTATAAAATTTCTTGTACAATCAGTATTTTAAGTTAAGATTTAGATTTTGGCATTGTAGTTTTTTCCTTAAATCTAGGAATCACTGAGCTTTTCTGTTGAAAAGATTTCACTACTTACAATTAGATGATTTTCATACAAGCCCTATCTATTTCATAAGGTGTGAATTCTTACATTGTAGAGAAAAAATAAAAATTAATTCTACCGTGTTTGAGAGAAAGAATCTGGCCAAGGGCTTTATCATATAAGTTAAATAATTATAACATTATATTCTGGAATATGGAGGATACGCAAACAGAAATCTATACCTAGATGCATGGCACATTGACTACTTTTAGACACAGATGAAATTCAAAACTTAAAAGAGAAGATTCATGAGAAAATGTCCTTTCCCAATATTTCTAAACCTACAGTTCTTGTCCTTGTTAATGAACTTAACACCTGTCCTTTTTCAAGAGAAAACAAAATAAAGCAAAACTATACTTCAGACAAATACTAATTCAACCTCAGTGACAGCTTCTTCCCCAAGGTAGCTCCGATACCTTATTTTGGAATCTTGACATAGACCTTTCAAAATGAGTTTCTAGATGGGAAGCTCTGTCAAAAGATGGCATGCATAACAAAGCCTGTTAGTGGAGTAAAAGCACATTTTTAGTGCCCAAAATATGAAAAGTATAAGGAACTTACAAAGACATTTAGTTCATCTTGGATTCCTTTCGCTCTGGTCATTGTTCCTGCTAGCTGTCAGCCAGTGGATCTGATAAACGAATTCAAAACTAATGTGTCATTCATTCTGTGCTACATACATGCGCTTTGAATTTGGCATGATGCCTAAATCCAGCAGAGCAATTCTACTGTCAAGAGTTTCTTGCAGCCTGGCTAGCTAATAGAGCAGCGGTTCTCAACCTTTCACAGGGGTCGCCTAAGACCATCGGAAAACACATATTTTCGATGGTCTTAGGAACCGAGACACCGCTCCTCTATCCGTCTCCAGGCCCACATGCAGATACGCCCACATATGAGTACCCGGCGACCCCTGTGAAAGGGTTGTTCGACTCCCAAAAGGGGTCGCGACCCACAGGTTGAGAACCGCTGTAATAGAGGAAATATTTGGGGGAAAGGCCACTTTTCTTCTCCCTCTGGAAGAACATCATGTACATGGCAGCCTAATCTTCCTGGGTCTGGGAATTTTTTTCCCATTGAGAAGATTCCACAACTTAACCTATCTGTTGTGGTCCCATAATCCAGCTTCATGGTCTTTGGCTTTCAGACGGGCATCCTCTGGTAAAGGCCTCTGCCATGATAAAGATTGGAGATCAGCAATCTGTGACCCCGGGACCAAATCCAGCCTGCCCTCTTGGTTTTGTAAAGTTATATTGGCACTCAGCCATGCTCATTTATTTAGGTATTGTCTGTGGATGCTTTCACACAGAAATAGTAGTGCTGAGTAGCTGAGACAGAGTCCATATGACCCACGAGGCAAAAAATATTGACTGTCTGGCCCTTGACAAAAAAAGCTTGGGGACTCTTAACATAGACCATGTGCACAAGGGTGTCAAAGAAAGATTCTGATAGGGAAATCATAGAAAACACATACAGTCTGTTGCATTTTAACTTTCAAATGCAACCCTTCCTTAAGAGGGGCTAGCTTTTGAGAATATGGGAGTTTGGAGTTTGATTGGATTGGAAGAGCTGTGGTATCAGCTTGGCTGTTGATTTCCCCTTCCCTTTCCTGGTGACATTCACTTTTTTTTTAATAAAGGTAAATTTCCTGTGCCTCAGCAGCCTTTACAGAGAGCCATTTAAAAAAAAAAGATTTTATTAGGGAATTGGGGGAGGGAACAGCGTTGGGGAATCGGGGAATGGGAACAGACAAGTTGCTGTCCTTTTGTTCTTCAGTCTAATTGTGGAGGACGTCGCTTCACTGGTCCATGTTGGTATTGTGATCATTGCGCTCTTCCGGGGTGAGGCAGATCGGCCTCTGGCCATTGGACAGCTGTTCACACCGGCTGCTGGCAACTCACGGCAGCCCATTGCAGCCTACGCTGTTGCTGGCAACTCACGGCAGCCCAGCTACAGGTCGAGCTGTTGTTCACCATCTTAGCTGTAGAGGGCACAGCGTCACTTGCCCATGTGTGATCCGACCCGGTGGCCCTGCTGCTCAGAGCTTGCACTCCCAAGCCAACTCTTAACCAAGGAGCCACTCGGCCGGCCCCCGTTCACTTCTTTATGTATTGCCCTGGAGGCAGAAGGTACCACACTCAACTTGTGTGCTGGGCAAGATGACTGCAGGGGCTGAACTCAGACTTAGGGTGTGAGACCCAAGTCATGCTCAGCCAGTGGTCCTGAACTCCCTTACACATCCCCGGACACAAAAGACACATAGTGCCTGTATTACGTTAGGAACACAATACAGTATTAATACCTCGGTTTGCGAGCATAATTCATCCCGGAAACAAACTACTCGTATTGCAAGACATCGCTCATTTACCACGTTAAAATGTATTAGAAATGTTTGCTCATCTTGCAGAACACTCACAAACCAAGTTACTCACAATCCAAGGTTTTACTGTATATGCTTTATAGTCCAGATTGCCCCCCACACTACTTTATAGTATGATACACATACAGCCTCATCAGTAGATTAATCCTTTGTCATAATGAGGCAGGATTTCTTGATTTTGATTTTCAGTATAAATCTCTCCTCAGTCTATTTCTTTGGACCCCCATCTTTCAATCTTAAATATGAACACTTCCAAGGGTCTGTCCTGGGTCCGACAAAAGTTTCCCTGGGCAATTCATCTCTATTCTCATGGTTTCCACTCTTTCCCTGAGTTGTGATTTTATTCTTCAGCTCTAGACACAAGTTTATTTCTTGTTGAATGCCTCTAGATTTACCACAACTGGCTCAAGCTCAGTGTATTCAAAATGGAACTCACTCCATTTTTTCCCAACTTCCTCCCATAAATACTTTGTTTTGGTTAATGGTACAACTTGATATCTTCTCTCTCATCATTCACATCTGTTTTTCTTTGTTGATTCTGCCTGAAACATCCTCACTTTAGCTTCTCTGGTTTTGGTATTTGTTGTCTCTCCCCTGAACTACTGCAATAATCTTTTCACTCATCTCTCTTCAGTCCTAGCACTCTCCACGCTGTCTTTATACCACTGCCAGATATTTCTTTATAAAATAGAGATCTCACTGGGACACTTCCTTCTCAGAAACCTTTAATGGCCTCCCATGGGTGACAGCAAAGTCTCAGCTAGCATTTGGAATCCCTGAGTACTCTAACCACCTCCAACCACTGTGCTTTCCTCTGCTTGTAATGCAGTCACGCTCACAACTTCCCTTCCACCAGTGACGTCATCTTCATCCTTGAAGACTCTATTCAGTGACGACTTTCTCCATTACATCTTTCCTAATACCTCCTCCCCAACTCAAGGGAGAATTCATTGCTCCCTATTTTGTATGCTCATATCACGTAGTTGACGCAGTGCGGTACCACTCGCTTATTGTAATTGCTCATGTGTATATCTGTCTTCTTCTTTACACTGTGAGTTGCTGTGGAGTAAATGCATCTCACTTGTCTTTAAATTTTTATCACACAGCAGAGCGTGTGGCACATAGAAGTAGCCAACAAGTGTTTATTGATCAGTAACCGTATTTGTAACTGATAATCATGTTCCCCCTGTGCTAGAAATCTAATAATAAATGGCCTTTTGCATAAAATGCTTCACAGCCCTCTCGCTATTCTTTCTCTCCACCCTCTCACCTGGCCCTCTCTGCCAGTTTTTTTTTTCAAAAACATTTCATTATTTTAGTGACTCCTTTGACTCTTCATCAACGTAGTTTCAGCAAGTATTTGACTAAAGTACTTAAACTTGTCTACACTCACCCCATCACTCTTAAGTTGTGAAATCCCAAAGTGAACTCTGTTGTCCATGTTTAACCCTTGAGTAGAGAGCTTTCAGTAGGTACAGGAAGTACCCCGTGTTTCCTCCATTTTATTTGTATTTTTGTAGCATACAACTGCTCATTTGTCAGCATCGCTTTGTCATTTACTACTCACTGGTGACTGACTACGACACCTTAAATCTTCATTGTTTAACCATAACCAGCTGATTGTCCCTGCTTATGTCTCCAAGATTTCTTTTTTCTCTTTATGATAAAAATCATCAGAGAACTGTTCTTCAAACATATACCTGATCTTCCCACCTTCTCTAAGTCTTGCCACCTACAAAGACCCTTTGAAGAGAATAAAAAATGTTTCCATTTCTCTCTTGTGGGGAGTTGCTGCACTTTAAAAGAAGAGAAAAAAATCATACGTTTTACAAGATAAAATCTAATCATATTAAATTTCTTAAGTATATCACAGTGTCATAATTTACCTTTGTAAGTACTTAAGTATAAACACTCACAATAGGCTGAAAGTAACACTGAGATTTCATTGTACTTGAGTACCTGAGTCAAACAGGCATATAAAAGTTTACATTGAAAGAAGTCAAACCTAAAACATGGCGTTTATTATTGCAAAGTTTTGTACAGGATATAAAATCCAGTGTGTCTGTAAACTCCCTAAATCCCATAGTAAGTTATTTGTCCAACATGTCAAGCCTAATGGCAAAATCCCTCTGTACCAATAAATAAGGCAACTTAAGCAGAAGATTCATGATGAAACCAGAAAACTCTATAAATAATGGCATCGTACCCGGGGAGGAAGGAGGTAAAGAAGAGGGCGGTAGAACATTAGCATAGTGAGAAAAGGATATTCCCATCGGTAAGTAAGTAAGTAGTGATATTATTTGACCAAATCTAGGTCACGATCAAGGGTATAATCACAAGTGAGATGGGTTTTGCATTGTGGAATGTAGCCGCAGTGCTCATATACAGATGGAATGGCTTGCTTCCCAGAATGCAATCACCACTATATAACAATGTCCTTATTATTTCTGGTTTTGAAAAGGGAACCTTAAAGCAGAATATCCCTGGTTCCGACCTCTATCCCATCCAAACCCAATTTTGAATTGATTCGCCCTACAACCTTGTGTCCTGGTATTTTCACAGATCAACTCTTTCTGGCTGTAACAACTCCAGATTCATGGTGTCAAAGAGAGACGTGAAATTGTATAATCATTTTATTTATCCTTTTTATAAACTAATGACTCAGACACTTATACCCATACCGCCAAAATATCCTAGAATAGAAACTGAGGCCTTCCCTGTGGATTTATCTCAAAACTCAGGCTCCTGGCATGTTTTCCCAACCCCTTTAGCAGCTAACTAGCTAATCTTTCAAATACATTTCTAGAGAAAGCAGTTTCATTACTTGACTTGGTTTCACTGCTTTGCCATTCTTACTGTAAAGTTGTTTGAATTCTCCGAGTTTCTTTTCTTCGGATTCAAATGCAGGCCCTATTATTTTGCCTTCTGGAAATATGGAAGATATCTGATAAGCTTTGTCCTTTAAATCAATATCCAGTTCACATCCACAGACATAGTTACATCCCTTAATCCCATCTCCCCTGAGCCTAATTATCTATTTTTTTGTCCCTAGTTTGGCATTTCCCAAACTTTTAGCACTTTGTCTATTCTTCCTCAGACTTCTTTTCAGGTTTGTATGCATCCCTTAAACACAGGAGGATTCACATTTGTGAGGCCTGCTTGTATACAATTTGGGAGGAAACTTTTAAGGCAAAGAACATAAACATACCTTGCTTTTGCAAATCTTACAAAAACACATTGCCAGCGCCCCTCCCATGCAAGGGAGAGGTCCTGATGCTTTTGCTTCATTCGCTTCCTGGTAAATCCTTGTCTGCTCTTACAGTTGTTTCGCCCATTTATTAAGCACAGCTCTTTAAAAAGGCCAGCTTGTCAAAAGAATAAACTCAAATAATGTTATCACACATGCAAAGCTAGTATTTACAATAAGTTAATCATCACTGTCCTCGTTAATTAAGAAATATTCATTGTGTGCCTCCTTTATCTTAGGTGCTATATTGGGCTTAAACTTAGGAGCACTTATCTGAATATAATATCACACGTGAAGCAACCGAAACCAACACAGTGCCTGCCCTTTCAGAGGCTGTTAAACTAAGCCAAGACTGAAGCAAATGTACATAAAGGAAATAATATGGGTATCTGAATGCCTGTTAAATATTTAACAGCTATAGTAACATCATATCTAAGAAAGGATGAGTGCATCTTGTAGTGATGGCTAGTGAAGCAGTCCTTAGGGTCTGGAATTTAATCTGAGGAAGGAGAGAGAGGTTTACCGGTCGGTATGCTCTCTGTCTTCTAATTAATGAGAATGACACTTCCCTTACCAACAAGATAGCATGGACGTGTCGGGTTAGCATGAGGGCCGCTCTGACCTCTCGGGGCTGTGTTGCCATACTTTCCCATGCCTCATCAGTGCTCCCTTTTGCATTTGTGTTGTTAGCTTTCCACAAGTTGTAGTTGTTTAGTGTTATATATATTTCTCTACAAATGAAAATTACTCTGATTGTTCAGGCAACATCAATAAAGGGAAAGGTGCTACCCCATAATTACTGTAAGAACATCTTGCTGTCAATATCCTGGAAGGTAGCACAATTCATCAAACAATCACTTTCTACTTAGAAGAACACAGAGTTCTGACTGGCAATCAAGATTTCTTTGTGAAAAGCAAATTGAGCAAAACCATTTTAATTTACTTTGGAAAAAAAAGTGGTGCCTCATATCCAAGAGAATGAAATCTCTATTTGCTAAGATTTTGATTCCCTCCCATGTGACATTCATTCTTGATGATTTACCAAACAACAACAACAACAACAAAAACAAAAAAAACAGGATCTAGATTCCAGACTCTAGAATATTATTTCAACTGACAGTAAGACAGTGCTCCAGGTGAGTGAGTCTGGGAAATTGACGAAAAGAGGGTGAGTGCGCTAGTGCCTCTTTGGATGACCCTTACGTGCCAGGAGTACAAATGCCTTGACCGTAATGCTCATTGTCGATCCCCCAGGAACTAGAACAGTATGTGACAATACATGGTAGATACTCAACAAATGAATGAATGTTTCCTGGTTGTCAGTGAAGGTACAAGTCACTAAATACAAATAGGGCTGCATTTGTCTTAGCTTTTCTGCTTCCTTGGCCACTTCTTTCTTTCCCTATCTCTCTCTATATCAGTGGCAATATGTCCGGAGAGATTTCTAACACTTCGTTAATTTTGTTTTATGTGCGTGTTCCCACAGAAATAAGATCAAGTTCAGTTAGGAATTAGTAAAATATAAAATAATTAAGGGCAGTAAGCAGGTAGCATAGAGGCAAGAACGTGCACAAATTTCCTAGAAAAAGGTTTTTGATTTTTAGTGCAAGAGTACTAACCATGAATCAGCATTATATGAGGCATGTCTATTTTTTAAAGACAAATCATGTGTAGCACCAAAGGAATTTTACCCCCCTTGTTACCATAATTGAAAGATGATGACATCTGAATGTTTTGGAAATGCCTGTTTTGGTTTTTCCTTAAGGGTTGTATAGCATGTGCTTTAGATCTTTTCAGGGGTACTAAATCTTTGCAATTTGAGAGTGGATTTGATTTTTGAAAATGACCAAAAGTGATATTGAGCTGAGTTTTATGAATAAGATGTATGAGCAAACTGGGCAACAAAATCTGTGGTCAAAAATATTGTGAATTTGAAATAATGAGACTGATTTCATTTGCTTCAGAGATTAATTCTGAAAGTGTAGTTTCAATCACCAATGACCCTCATGGAGATAAGTTTCTGGCTTTCCAAGGTGGTTATTTGAAGGACAGGATACATGGTTTCAACAGATATATGGGAACCAGTCTTTTTTTTTTTTAAGATTTTATTGGGGTGTTAGGGGAGGGGAACAGACAAGTTGCCGTCCTTTTGTTCTTCAGTCTAGTTGTGGAGGACGTCACTTCACTGGCCCATGTTGGTATTATCATTGCCCTCTTCTCTGGTGAGGCAATCAGTCGCTGGTCATTGGACGGCCTCTCACGCTGGCTGCCAGCCACTCACGGCAGCCCAACTCCAGGTCAAGATGTTGTTCATCATCTTAGCTGTAGAGGGCACAGCATCACTGGCCCCCATGTGGGATCCGAACCGGGGCCCTGCTGCTCAGAACTGGCATCCCAATCCAGCTCTTAACACGTTAAGCGCCAAGCCTGTTTTGCCTTCCTTCCCGTGTAGCCCGTGATATCCCATTTCACCGATATGCTTTCTCTTCAGTCAGTTGTCTGTGGTTCGTGTTCCAGTGCAATTTAAAACATTTTTCTTTACCCGTAACAGTGACAATGTTAGTAGAAGAAATGTGTGAAAGCGATTCAAGTGAAATTAGTTTTCCTAATAAAAGAATATAATTTTTTAAATTGTATATCGTCAGTCACCGGCGACTGACGCGGTCCGAATGGAAAGTATAGTGTCAGTCGCCAGTGACTGACATGAAGCTTAACGTGTTAACCAACGCGCCCCTTGGCTGGCCCTCGGAACCAATCTTATACGTTTACAGTTGGCCCTTAAGATGTTACAAAACAAATGCTATGATACGAGTGTGTTAGGAGAATTAGAGCATGGAAAACTGGGAATATCCTTACACTACATATTGGTTAGCCCGTCTCTTGTTTTGTTATTGTTTCCAGCTTTGTCTGTTTTGAGGGGAGGAAGTGTATGAAGATGGAGAAGGCTATAATTTAAAAAGTAATGTCCAACAAGTAGAGAGAAGGCCCAGAGGAAAACCTAAACATTATTAAATTTTTAGAAAGAACTCTCTATGAGAGAGTCGTTACTCTAGAAAATGGTATCGAGTGGCTTAATTTGGAGTCCAAACAAATTTTCCTAAGGGCCCGTCTGACTCCATCCTTCCTCCCCAACGTTTATCCTACAAACAGACATTCCCCTACATTGCATTTAAGAATTAGCTTGACTTTTGTGGCACTCAGGCACCACGTGTCCTGGGAACAAGTTACACTTCTGTGCAAAAAATGTTAAGGAAGATATTGACCAGGTTTTTATTTCTCAGTGACCAATATATAAGATATGTCCATAAGAAACTGACAGCTTTTAGTTAGACATAAGGAAGTATTTTCTTTTAGAAGTGATTAAGTATTGGCACAGGTTCCTATGGGAGTTCAAAGAACCCTATTCATAGGTAGGAGGTCAGAACAAGCATTTTCAGAGGGCCCTTCCTGTTCTGAGTCTATATTTCTACTTGTCAAGGTAATTTGATATTCTTATCCAAGTCTCCAAGGTGCTTTTCAATCCACCCAAATTGGTCTCATCAAAAACCTTATCGATTGTGCTGCCTCTTCCATCTTCTAAGATAGTGACAGTAAGGCGGCAGTAAACTCAGCTCCCAGACCTGTAACATGCCACTTGTTTTATTCCTCCCCCCCCCGCCCATACATCTCCAAAACATTTTCCCATTAAAATATTGTATCAGTCACTTTAGAGTTTCATTTTGCTCCTTTGATTCAAGATAACATTTTTTTAAAAAGTTATAGATTAACTTCCTATATACGCTCAAAGCGCTTCATAGATTTTAATCAAGTAGAGGTCCGCAGAGGCATGTCGAACTCAATTGTTTTTCTTTCCCAAATGGAAAGAGGGCTACTCAAATACCTGCTAAGAAAAATGCGTCTGCAGAAACCTGTAGCATTTGAAACCTTTTCCATGCTACAGATTGCAGATTAACTTCTAGCTAATCAGAGTTCAGCATTCTAATAGACTGTGACGGGAGAGGCAGTTTTTCCTCCAACTCCAGATCACATGCTTTTGCAATTGTAAGGTAAATTTTAAAAGAAGGCCTTGGGGATCACAGCCAGCCTTCATTATTGGTGCATGACCGCTTTGTAACCACTGCAAGTTTAATATCCAAGAAGATTTGCACATAACAGTCTTGTTTTCTTTTTTCTCACTTTTAATAATTTACCTTTGCGATTCTCTTCACGACCGCACTGGTGTACAAAGATCTGTTTGTCTGTCAATCCTCCAGATATGTACAGCCTGTGAAAGATCCATTAATTTTTTATTTGTTTCCTAAGGAGGCTGAACAGTAAGCTGGTTGTGCTGAATACAGGAGGGCTCCTTAAGTGAACGTGTACTAGGATTTACTTAACCGGCTTCCTCCACCTGCAGCTGACCAGTTTTTCTATGAGGCTCCCCTCTGCCGAAAGGGAGTCATTTATACAAATAAACTTGAGGAACTTTTCAGATAAACCTTCCACCCAAACCTGAAATGGCTTTGCCTTAAACCAAAAGATGACTGGGAAAGCTGTGTATTACTGGTGTTTGTGAATCCCGCAAACGTCTCATTCAAAACAAAGACTGATTTTCAAAATTAGAATCCATCTTTCCTTTTTAACCTTTGGAGAGTCTTCTTAAACACTCCTCTCTACACAAGTGAATTTTCACGGCAGTGTTGAGCTATGTCAGTGTGACATGTCATGGGCATCAGGCCTCAGAAATGCTAAGCAGTGGCATTTTTAAGAAATGTTATATAAATTAAGTAGCCCCAGCTGCTCATTCTTAGAAAATATGAAGGGTATCTAAAGTTTTGCTGGGTTTTGACCTTTTCTGTTATGAAGACTATGGTAGGGGAGAGGGAGCTAGGGAGTTGGTTGGGGGTTGATTTTATGTAAGGTGGTCAGGGATGGCCTCACTGCTAAGCAGACATTTAAGCAGCAGACTTGATGGAGCTGACAGAGCAGAGGGATCAGACATGTAAAGGTGCTGAGGGAAGGAGACCAGAGAGCTAGGACAGAGGAGAAGATGAGGTCATAGAGGCGGTAGGGGGCCAGGTCATATAAGGCCTTGTCAGCTACTGGAAGGGCTTTCTTTTCTTCGTCTCTGAGGAGGAATACATGGATTCTCTGGCAGACAGACAGAGAGAATGGAGAAGGAAGGACGGCGGGGGAAAGGATGAGGACAGAGCTTTAGGGGAAGGCAAAAATGAAAGGGTGGGTAATGGCAGGGTAGTCTAGAAAGGAGATGGAGAGAAAGCAATCTGTTCTGTAGGGAAGAAGGCCAGAGTATCTCAGGAAACTAAGGGGGCAGAAAATGTATATTTTGTTTGATTAGGTTTATCAGGTTTTACCTGTGGCCCATTAGACTTCTGTGATTCAAATCATATTTACATAGGTTAATAAGCACAGCTTTAATCCCCATCTGACCACAGTATTCATACGTGTCCAGTGTCTATTACTGACACACCTAAGTACTTTAATAAGCTAATCAAGGTTTCAATTACCCCAGTGAGAAAGCTATACCTCTCAGTTACAATTGTAGTTGATTGGTTGGTGAAATATTCATGAAATCTTGCATAAGAGGAACCCGATAGGTCACTCGTACCATCCTAAGTGGACATCTCTGGGAAAGAAAAAGTTGAGCAGTATTATAGTGCTGACAAAACCTTCCCAGGTACTGACTGATTCTCAGAGTGTGGTTGCTGCCGCTGAAAATTCTTTGCCCCAAGCATTTGTCGTGACTCTTTCAATCCAATACGCCTTTTAAGCACTGTGAAAAACTATAGAAAAGGGATATCTAATGTTGTTTGATGTTAATTAAAGTGTAGGATTCTTTCCTTTCTTTAATGGAAAGCCTTAATTCGTCCCCAGTTGCAGTTGAAAAATCTAATGAATCACTGCCACCATCTTATGTAGGATTTTTCTCTAATCACCTGGTTGTTCGATTCTTTGTTCCAATGCTGAAAAACTAATCACGGCTCACATCATCCCATTCGTAACCTGACATGGTCATTCTAAAATGGGAGTGAGGAAGATGTGGAAGAGGATACAAGTCCTGGTTTACTGTTACCTTTTGTATTCTTTAGGGTATTCATCCACTGCTACATGTTACACACTGGTTAGCGGTAACATGCATTGGGGTCTGTGCTTCCCAAAACTCTTATCCTTGGTTACAGGCAAGTGCAGCAAATTGCAAAAGTCATTAGCTGCCAAAACAATTCAAGGAAAGAATGTATTAGGTATCTATCAATATGAAGCAGAGTAGAAGGGAAAGAAGGGGAATTTTTTTTAAGAAATGATTTTTATGAAATGATGAAAAGGCATTCTACCTAGTGTTACCTTTCCTGTTCATTGTCATGATCAGGACGTCTCTGGGACAGGGACAGAGCAATGCTGCTGTAATCCTAGTTCACTGCTTTGGACACTGTTCCAATTTCTACCGATTTTGCCTCCTGTTATGCCTAAAATTAAATGAGAACCCCATCAACCAGCAAAAACGTTGTACCATTCATCTTATTGTCCATTTGAGACCCTTCAGTAGATGGTTTTCCAGCAGGACCAGCAGCCTCCTATGGGTAAAGGTAGGAACAGTGTAAGGAAGCTTAGCAGGGCCTGGGGTGGAGGACTGAGTGTAGGCTAATTCCCCGATCCCTCCATAAATCTTTAGGCAGATCAAGTGAATACCACATGCTGAAATAAATACAAAAGAAATAAAAGCAAACTTCTAATTTCCAAATCAGGTGGCCTCTTCTTATAGTTTGTGCTTCATTTTCTTAGGGACATGACAGAACTAACTCCACATGTAAAAAACAAAAAACAAAAAACAAAGAATAACACCAAAGAAAACAAAAACAAGAATAAAACCCAGCCTTTCCCCAGGAACCTTTATCCCTCAGTTTATACCACCAGCCCCGTAAGGTGTGTTGAACCTTAAGTAAGGTGATGGGTGAATTTCATCGTTAGTCCACAGAACAAAATATTCTGTGGTTTTTGTTTCTTAGATTTGTCCAACATGGTATGTTAACACAGAATTTCATCCCTCCCCACAACTCCCTGTTGGTCTATCGATTCTGTCTGTATTGTTTTTCTCATGACTCAGAAAGGCAAGTCCTGTTGTCTGTTCAAAGTTTGTGAGTATGAGAGAGAATATGTGTTTTGGTTCCTCATACTTTTACCTGATACTGTAAGAGTTCCATATCCAAAAGGATTCTTCCTTCTCCCCAGTGCGCATGCACATATGCGGACATGCTCCTGGGCTGGGGGACATGGAGTACACATCCCGAATTGCACAGGGCATTAGTGTTGCCCAACTGTGGAATAACGTAATAATGTACTAACTGTTCATTGAACACACTCTGTGTGCCAGGCACTGTGTTGAATGGCTTTATGTGCAATTTCTCGTGAAATTGCAAACCAGCACTGTGAAGTACAGGTATTTCACAGATGGGGAAAAGAGGCTTAGCTTAGTTAAGTAAATAGCCCAACAGAATAAATCATGATAGTGCCTAGGCAGCTGGGATTTACACCAGAGCTCTCAGCTCCTACAGACCATCCTGGGTTGACAAGGGTGTGCTATTCTCCTGAGAATGTTTAGATTGTGGGTCCCAACTTCAGAGGAACAAAATAAACAGGCATCTTTCCCATTATCTTTCCTGTGGACATAAAATTACAGGTCAGGAATTTTTAGAAGTCTCACCAATGAGATGCGTAAAAAACAAAGCCTTAGAATCGTCATACTTATCTAGGAAAGACAGAAATTTACAGTATCCGTGTCAGCAGTTCTTTAATTTAAATTTTAGTTGTTCTATCTTATTTTTAAAAGAGGTGGTTAAAAGAAACATTTTAAAATTCTGAAGTGGTTAGCATAAAACAAAGAAGGTACAAAAAAAACCTAAAAGCACAGTTGGATGAAAGCTAAGAGAGAATCAAGTGCTAGGACAGTTCAAGATAAAAAAAAGGGAGAGTTTCACCTGATTTGTTGAGTTTTCAGGAAAAACAGTATCTCGGTGACACATGTTTAGTGTATAAAAAGATTTTCAGTATAATACATACCAAGTTTCTGTGTATTGCTGCCAAATGATTTGACTTCATATCATTTGTGAATCATTCTAACATCCCTGATGAATGGAGAAATACTCAGCAGTGTGATCACAGTAAGCCTCTGGCACCAGAGTTACCAATTTATTTACCAGGACATTTCCAATTTACATTCTTTTAAGGTTACGTGACTCGACTCTCATGCAGCTTTGGATATGGTAATGAATCGCAAATCTTGCCAAGTATATTCACACAGGAGGTACCCAGGATGGTCCAAAAGAGAAAGGAATGCATTTCTAGTTTCTTTTCTTTTTTTCGTGAGTGCCAAGTGATGCTGATATATCATGGATTTTTTTAAACGACCTTAGTTGCCAGTAATATAGGACAATTAAAAATGATATTCAGTATGCTTGTGAAGGTAGACTGTGTCAAGATGCTACCTTTCTAGTCAGAAATCACACCCTCATGACCTCCAAAAGAGAGGGGGAGGGTTGTACAGAGTAATCCATTGGAAACACGTGGTCATTTTTTTCTTAGTGATCAAATTCTTGCTATTCAAACTTTCAGGTATTTCTATTACACACAGTAATCAGCGCCAGTGTGCATCGGGCATTTCTTCTCTACCAGCCATTGTCTTCAGTGTTTTATATAAACATTATTTCCCTTAATCTGTTTAAAAGCCAAATGATTTTGAGGATCTCCAGTCTGCAGATGTGGAAACTAAAGCTCCAAGAGATGAAGGAACTAACTTGTTCACGGTCACATAGCTTTTAGGCTAAGTCGAGGGAGCTTGGATTTGAAACCAGGTTTATCTGACTCCAAGATCCGTTTTCCTTCCTAATTTCTCCACTTCTCCATCCGTCAAATATACCTTCGGCTTTCAGTGAGATCACAGTGCTTGCAAAGTGCTTCTGCAGTCAGCACTGGGATAGTAAGCCACTGAAGACAGTGGAAATAAGGAATGTTTTTCATTGGTAATGGGTTTTGTTTTCAGATCTCACAAGGTTGAAAGATGCTTCCTTCGTGTAGACCTGACGTGAATGAGGCTGGCATCTGAGCCCCTTGGAATTTTCTGAACCAGTTTCATCCATTCCTTAAAGCATGATTGGAATAAATGGAAGGTCTTGGCATTTACATGCGGGCCTTTTTTTTTTCATATGACATTTTTAGTCCATAGGTCTCATTTGTTAATTATGTACAGCATGGGAACTAAGATTTTAAATTTATTCATATTTTCCAGCGGGTCAACAGAGATTTCAGTGAGAGATTTAAAATTGGAGAATATATTTTGCAGTAAATCCTAGACACATTATCTGTTGTATTTTGCTCCTTTTGTACTCTTTACTGCTTTTTGAAAAACTGATATGCCAGTAAAACTGAGACTTTTTTTTCTGTAACATTTCTTTATCTTGTTTGAGGTTACTACCACAACACTCTCTTCAATTAGCATTCTTTTAACAGAACACAGTCCTGTACATTGACAGAATATAATCAGTTGGCATTCCCAGCCCTAAGAAATAATGACTGAAGCTTATTTGAGGAGGATGTTTAAGGACTCATGAGTTAGTGTTTTAAAATGTTTGGTGAGGCTCAGCAAATATAAATTGCTGTAAATCACAGTCACTTATTTAAGGAATTTTTTTTTAAACCCTGAACTTAAATTTGCTCCTATTGCTTTTATTCTTTTAATTATTTGGGTTTTGTTTTATAGGAATTAGGATGAAAAGAAAATAGCTCATCCTCCAAAAGAGTTCTCTCCACGTCAGGTTTCATATTTTTAGGAGAGTTAAACCAAGTCTTGAAACGTCTCATCTTTCAGTCTGGTAAAACTCAAGATTATTGATTGAAACCATAGTTAAGATTTCCCTTTCTCTTTTTCATTTTTTTCTTAAGGAGAGAGAATTCAACAGGCACGTGTTTCTAACCCCTAATTTCCTAAAGCCAGAGCCAAAGAGTGAAAGCACCAAGAGGAACAGGGGCTTGTTTTCAGCATGAGACCTCTTTGTGAAGACAGAACTGGTGACAGCAGGACCAGAATCATACTGCGCAGTCTGTGTGGCTTGAAAAATGCTTTCATTCATTTTCATTAATGTCAACCCATAGACATTATATTCTTCTTCTATTTGGTCTCTTTAGGATTGCACATGCCATTTCAAAGCATGACGGTTGTGCGATGGTTTTGTAGTTAAATCTATTCCTGAAACATTTAAGATGTTATCCGATGGACCTAGTACTTGGTCCATTTCATGATTTACTATGAGTTCATGTTAATTTTGTAGTGCCAGTTTCAAGTCTCCCTTTCATACAGACATTTAACCTGCCACATAACGTTTATTATAGTGAGAACAGCTAAATAAAATATGATGCATCCCTGCAAAAAAAAGAAATTTAACCTGTTCACATTTCTTCATTAGTGATTCTTTAATATTCATTAAAGAATGAATATTTTTTTCTTATTTTCTTCTACCCCAAATTGTATCAGTTTAGATTTTTATATAAACATATTTTTAGTTTTGCTTTATTTTCAAGAAATGAAAAGGAAAAAAATATATGGAGAATGCTATAGAAATAGTATGATTCCAGCCCATGAACCACATAATTCCTATCAGTAATCTATATTGACGCTTCTGTTCTCAAAATATAGTTTAGATTTGGACTTTTTTGTGTTTTTGTAATCATTCTACTGTCTGCATTAGATGGTCTTAGTCTGTGAAAGGATGCCTATAAAAAAACAACAGTCTTGGGAATAGGATTGCTAGATTTATCAAATAAAAATAGATACCCAGTTAAATTCGAATTTCAGATAAACCATGAATATTTTTTTAGTATCAAAGTGTCCCAAATATTACAAGACTTTTTGAGTATTAGTATATCCTGTATACCCTAAGTATTGTATGGGTAATGAATAATTTCCATATCAATGTGTCCCAAATATTGCATGGGTTTTATTCGTGTAAGTATAGCTCAAGTATTATATGGGATATACTTATACTAAAAATAATTCATAGTTTATCTGAAATTCAAATTTCACTGAGTGTCCTGTATTTTGTCTGGCAAGTTGTACTTGGAAAGCATCATGGTAGTAGTGTAAGTGAACATACTGGTTCTGGTACTAAAGTAGCTGAGTAGCCTTGGGCATCTCACTTAACCTACCTGAACCTAAGTTTCATCATCTGTAAAATGAGAACAAATAATAGATACTTTGCAGAGTTTCTGTAAATGTTAGAAATCATTTATACCTAAAACACCTGGCACATAATAGATTTCCATCAAAGAATAGCTGTTATCAGAACAAGGAAGAAATACAAATGCAGGTTACCAGTTGTTTTCCATCTTCATAATAAATGACAGCGCCCAGCAGCTAAACAGCCTGTTAGATTGATGTTAGAAGAGTCCACCCAGATGTCGGTGACTATTTACCAGATCAGAGATTTGACCAGTAATAAAATAGATACAAACATTAACCTCCCTTCTCTCCTCTATTACTTGCCTCTTATGTTACCAAAGATCATACAACTTGTTAGTATCAGAGCCTGAAAATACATTGCCTTTTCACATTATATTTTTTTCTAACTCACAATTTTATTTAAATCTTGCCTTTCTCAAGCATCTGGGTTTTTTTTAATTTTTATTAATTTTATTGGTATGTAGTTGACATAAAAAAATGCACCATTTTCAAGTACACGATTTAGTGTATTTTTAATATATTCACAAGGTTCTGCAACCATCACCACTATCTAATTCCAGAATATTTTCATCATCCCCAAAAGAACCCTATAATCATTAGCAGTTACTCACCACTCCCCTGTCCCCCATCCTGGCAACCACTAATCTACTTCTGTCTACTGTCTCTATGGATTTGCCCATTCCAGACATTACATGGAAATGGAATCGTACCGTATGTGGCCTTTTGCGTCGGACTTCTTTCACTTATCATAGTATTTTAAGGTTTCTCCATGTTGCAGCATATTTCAGTACTTTATTCTTTTCATGGTTGAATAATATTCCACTGTATGGATATATACCACATTTTGTTTATCCATTTATCATTTGAGGGACACTTGGATTGTTTCCACTTACTGGCTATTAGGAATAATGCTGCTATGAACACTCTTGTACAAGTTTTTGTATGAACATGTGTTTTCTTTTCTCTCGTCTATATGTAGGAATGAAATTGTTGGGTCATATTGTAACTCATGGTTTAACTTTTTAAGCAGCTGTTTTCCAAAATGACTCACCATCTTATATTCACACCAGTAATGCAAAGGGTTCCAGTATCTCCACATCCTCACTTGTTATTATCTAGGTTGTTGTTGTTATTATTATTATTGTTATTATTATTGCCATTCTAGTGGGTGTGAAGTGGTACCTCATTGTGGTTTTGATTTGCAGTTCCCTAGTGATTAATGATGTCAAACATCTTTTGATGTACTTATTGGCTATATGTTTATCTTCTTTGCAGAAATATCTACTCAAATCCTTTCCACATTTTTAATTGAGCTATTTGTCTTTTTATTGTTGAGTTATAAGAGTTTTTATATATTCTTGACAGTTAAAGGATTTATAAAGATTTTCTCCCATTCTGTGCATTACCTCTTCACTTTCTTGACTGTCTTTTGATGGATAAAAGTTTTTCGTTTTGATGAAGTCTTGTTTATTATTTTTTCTTTGGTTGCTTGTGCTTTTGGCATCACAGCATATCCTCTTTTCTTCCTTGAAGAATAAAACAAACACTAAACCAAGAGTAAAGAGACATGAGCTCTGTTCCCAACTTTGCGGTTACAAAAATGTGTGACCTTAGGCAAGTAGTTCAACTCATTTGGAACTCAGTTTCCACATCTGTGAAAAGAAGCTGGATTCAGCAGAGCAGGCACTTTGGAATTTTTTGTGAATAAATTATCTTTACGAAACCTCCTAGGTTAGTAGCTCTCAGCCTGGGCTACATTTGGTCATCTGTGAAGACACTTTGGGTTGTCACAAATGGGGGTGGGTGCTCCTGGCATCTAGTGAGTAGAGATCAGGGGTGCTGCTGAACATGTTACAATGCACAGGACCGCTCCTACAACAGAGAATTATCCAGTCCAAAATGACAGTAGTGCTGAGGTTGAGGAACGCTGCTGTAAGATTATATTTCTATTATTCCAGTTTATTTTAAGTGGTAGGCTTTGAGTTTGTCTGCAGGAGCCAGATCATTTTGTACTTTGAACCTAATGCTAGCTTGGTGGAGTCAGTAGGGGGAGGTACCAATAATTCTTGGAAGTCGGGAAATTATTTTTTTGAAAGTGTTTTCTGGGCTTTTTATAACTATTTTGTCTGCTAATATGAAGAAAAAAGATTTCAGTATGCACACCTCCAGGCAAAGTCTTGGAGATGTGTTCTTGTTATGGAGTCCTTTTCTTTGGGGTTTCTGGAACAAAATAGTTTTTGTGAAATAGTTGGTACATGCTATGAAGTATATCTAATCAATCATAACAGGAAGAAAGAAACAGAACAGCTTGACGGAAGAAACTTACAGTTGATGCGTCTCTGTATTAGTGAATTCTCTGAACTGAAGGAAGTTAATATTATTATTCCAGCTGATCAGTGTACTTTAGCTTTATTCCATACCATCTACTGGAATGTACTTATTCACTTGCGTTCCACAAATAATCTATCTAAAATAAAACAGATAATAGCTTGAGATATGTTTCAGCATTTCTAGAGCTCTTGGCATGTAAAAAGCTATTAACCTGCAGGTATTTCTTTCCTGTGAGAATATGGCTGATTATTCCATGCCTTGCACCATTAGATGTAATCGTTATCACCACAGCCACCACCATCATCTTCATAGACTAAGTGCTCTAAGCACTTTATAAGTGTATTTCGTGTTTCCTCACAAAAATCTTATGAGGATTTTTTCCCCCATTTTTCAGATAAGAGAGAAAAGTACAATAATGAAGTAGCTCCATATTAAACCTTTTCTTTTATATCAAAAATTTTATATTTCGACAATGGAGAAAGTATATTTGTTGTTAAATCTATAAATATTTATGTCCCAAATTTTCCGGCACCCCAGGTAATGTTAAAGCCTGAGTTATTTCTCAACTTTTTCCAGTGTCTTAGGATTTTGGTTTCTTTCAAAAGCGTATGCATGCACCTTGAAGCTACTGTAATACTTTTCCATCTCTGAGAGCACACACACGTGTGTATATATAATTTAAAAATTGTACAACTTCTATAATATATAAGTAATGGAGGGATTTTCGTTTCACTTTGTTTATATATACAGGAAGCAGTGAAAGAAAACAACAAGAGACGAGAAATGGAAGAGAAGACCAGGAGGGCAAAGCTTGCAAAAGAGAAAGCTGAACAAGAAAAGTTAGAACGTCAGAAGAAAAAGAAACAACTCATTGATATGAACAAAGGTATGAAGTACTTCCAATTTTTTAAAAGATCTATAAAGTGCAAAATAATTGTGCTTTCTTAATTTTGGACTATACAGTAAATAATTGTGTTCTTGGTAGAAAATTCACAATATTATTAGTTACTTGTACCAAATTTCTCTCATGATTTTATCTGTATTTCCTGTCACCCTACACTGAGCACTCAGGATTTTTGGTAACCAATGCAAGGTAACATGTTTGTTGAAAAAGTTTTTCTCTCTTTATTGTTTTACCAAATTATATTACGTTCTAGATGAGGCAGTGGTGAGGGAATAAAAGGGAGAGATGAAAAGAGAAAAACTACTATGGGGCGACGAGCCTTATAGCTCTTATTTCATTTTGGTGACACTGTTGACAGAGCAGCAACAATTAACTCTTCCGTGAGGACTTGAACATTTCACGTCATAATGGTTATTGAAAGCACTATTATAAAATGAAAAAAATAGGGAGAGGCATGTTGTTCAGTTGTGAGCCTAAAAACAAAATGCTGGTATGTCCACATAGTATAAACTATCGTGGTTTTCTTTGTTAGCAGGAATGAGTGTATATTAAAGGTGGGCTTTTTAGGGTTTTTTGTTTTATTTTCGTTTTAAAGAAGAGAGGGTAAATTGAAACAGTGATTGATACCAGGTAGCAGCACTCTGAAAAAAAATTTTTTTTTTAAAGATTTTTTATTGGGGAACTGGGGGGATGGGAACAGTGCTGGGGAATTGGGGGAAGGGGAACAGACAAGTTGCTGTCGTTTTGTTCTTCAGTCTGGTTGTGGAGGACGTTGCTTCACTGACCCAAGTTGGCACCATCATTGCGCTCTTCCTGGGCGAGGCACATCAGTCGCCGGCTTCTGGATGGCCGCTCACTGCGGGTGCTAGCCTCTCATGCTGGCTGCTGGCTACACACAGTGGCCCATGGCAACCCACTGCAACAGGGACTGCAGCCTATGCCGTCGCCGGCGACTCATGGCAGCCCAGCTCCAGGTTGAGCTGTTGTTCAGCATCTTAGCTGTAGAGGGCAGTGTCACTGGCCCTCATATGTGGGATCTGAACCGGGGCCCTCTGGCATCCCAAGCCAGTTCTTAACCATCACGCCACTCGGCTGGCCCAGCACTCTGAAAATTTAAGAATGAAAAAGCGTAGCCTTTGCCACTGAGGACTAGAGAATTTAAAAACAAAACAAAATCTGAACAAGATACAAGAAAATATGATTCATATGGAACACCTCTTTCTATATATAATGATAGCAAAAATTGCAAGCATTGTATAATGTTCACCATGTTCCATGCACTGTTCTAAGACTTGCACATGTTTTAAGTCAATTAATCCTCATGACATCTCTATGAGGTAGGTTTATTATTATCTCATTTCACAGATGAGGAAACTGAGGCTCACAGAAATTAAGGAACTTGTCCAAGGTCACACAAATAGGAAGTATTAGCACCATCATTTGAATCCAAGTAGTCTGGCTATGGAATCTTCACACTTAAAAATGCATTGTCAAATGATAATAGTAAGGAAAAAAAACCATATAGCACTTAGTATGTCCTAGGAACTGTGCGAAAGGTTAGAGAAGTCACAAATGAGAAGTGTTTTAGTGTTCTGTAGGATGCGTACGTGTAGAGACAGATTTGAAGCTCACGTAATAATGGAAGCTGGCACGTCCAAAACCTGCAGGGTAGGATGGCAGGTTGGAGACCCAGCAAAGACCCAGTGTTGCGGTTCAAGTTTAAAGACAGTCTGCTGGCTGAATTCCCTCTTGCTCAGGGGAGGTCAGTCTTTTGATCTATTCAGGCCTTCAACTGATTGGACGAGGCCCACCCACATTATGGATGCAATCCGCTTCAATCAGAATCCGCTGGTTTCAATGTTAATCTCATCCAAAAACAGCCTCACAGAAACATCTAGAATAATGTTTAAACAAATGTTTGGACGCCATGGCCCAGCCAAGTTGACACATAAAATTAACCATCTCCAGAGGGATATTAAAAGGTGATGATGAATTAGATGTGGGAATCGAGAACATGAGGCATTTAAGAAGGTGGTACCCTTTATAAAGAAAAAACATCAGGACTAGAACAGATTTCATCAGGTGGGTTACAATTCTTAGTGTCATTTTCAACATGTTTCATTTTTAGATACCTTGTGAAGGCGGGATTGCCTAGCAAGCCATTGTATGTATGTGTATGAAACTCAGAAAAGAGGTTTGAACTAGACCGACAGACTTGGCAATCATCAGTTTTTGGTGATTAGTTAGGGTAGATTAGTTTGCTAGGGTTTTAGTAACAAAGTACTACAAATTGGCTGGGTGAAAACAACAGAAACTTACTGTCTCACAGTTCAGGAAGACAGAAATCTGAAATCATGGTGTTAGCAGGGCCATGCTCTTTCTGAAGATGCTAGGGAAGGACCTGTTCCACGCCTCTCTCCTGGTTTCTGGTAGTACCATGGCTTGTGACTGCTGGACTTCAGTCTTCCCGTGGCATTCTCCCTGCGTGCTTTTCTGTCTCTTCACATGGTGTTCTTCTCATAAGGATACCAGTCATATTACAGAAGGGACCCAACCTACTCCACTATGACCTCACCTTAATTAATGACACAACTCAACCCATAACATATGAGTTTGAATGTGATTCCCAGGGTAAAGTATAAATCAGAGGTTCTGAAAGTATCTCATCTCAGAGCTCATGCCCAACTCTTAAAAATTATTGAGGAACCCAAATACCTTTTGTTTATTTGGGTTATTTGACATTTATCATATTAGAATTAAAAGAGAGGCATAATAAATAAAGTCACTTATTACTTCAACTAAAATGACAATAGTAAGCCTATAATGTTAAATAACATTTTTTATGAAAAGTAGCTATATCTTCCAAAACCAAAAAAATGAAAAAACAGTGTTATAAATCTCTTCAAAGTTTGGCTTGATAAAAGATAATTTCATTCTCATACCTGCTTCTACATTCAATCTCAGGCAATATCGTCCATCATGTAACTTCTAAAAAATACTATATCCTCAATACCCTCATAAAAGAATGAAAGAGAAAAAGGCAAAAAGGTGTCAGTATAAGTATGAAGATAGTTTTGACCTTGCAGATCTGAAATGATCTCAGAGGCCCCCATGAGTCCCCAGATCACACTTTGAGAATCTCTGGTGTTGATGGTGAAAAGAGCAAGCAGTTAAGATGGAGTCTATCCAGTTTTGTGCCAAGAATATAGTCTTGCTCCCACACCATACCACACCATACCACACCACACCACACCCCTGCTGAGTATTTATCAACTGTTAGCTATTTTTCTAAAAATATACCTATAAGAAAAAAATAAAAGTAAAGGAACTATGTTGACCTATTTTGATTGTGTCTATAGTATATATTTTTATTTGCCAAGATTTGGTTAATTACCTCTTCAGATACCATTGAAAACATAGGATAAACATTCAACTATGTTGTTATGCAAATGCTTAGCTGAGCGATCTGAACATGAAAGACACTCTTTAGAAGTAGGATTTATCTTTGTGTTGTTACTGTATCTCTACAGATCAATCAAATAGCAAACTTCACCATAAGGCTCTTGATTTGTGGCCCATATGTTGCAAACACTTATTATTTGTTGTAATATTATTTTAAACTTAGAGTATAACTTTGTTAGTCCTTATAAATATGTTTCAAAAAGAGAGCCTTCCACTGGAAGCATGTAGTCTTAATTAAGGTGAAAAGAAAGAATAAGAACAGTGTTGAGTGTCAAGATGCAGCTCAGTATCAGTGAGTTTCTCAGTGTCTCACAAAAGATGCTGTTGTTCACTAGCTGGAAGTTAATTGCAGACGTTCTGAGAAGCCTGGGAGGAAGCGTGGTAGAGCTGCCGAAAATGTGAACCCATGGGAGATGTGAGAATAGGTACAGTAAGAAAGTAATTTAGAGAACTTTAAATGTGTCCAATTAGAACAGTGTATTCCACTTTCCACTAAAAGAACATTGTAATCTTCTTTTCCACTGAAAGAGAGATGATATAGAATATTTGACTGCCATTGTGAGATAAATATTATATAGAGTGTAGAAGTATTTCATGCACATGTTACTAGAGATACACACCATTGGAACCAGAAGATCTTACCTTTAACAAAGGTACTCAAGTAAAGAGCCCCTTGGGTAAAGGAAAACACTTGAAAATTATGAACAACTTGAAAAACAAATGTACTCTTTCTGTAAAGTGTCTGCTTCAGATCAATTTAGCAAAATTGCAAACCCCGCCCCTTTAAAAATATCTCCTGTGATCCCATATAGCTAATAAGTAACAACAGTATAGCATATTTATCTGGCATGCAACATTGTATACATTCCCCAAGGAAAAATATTTTAGAGTGTAATTATTCAGAAGAATAATAAAACCCAAAAGAACATTTCTGTAATCTACATGTGATCAGCTGAGCTCAGAAATAAGTAGACATATCATGAAGAACAAGCAGCCAGAGAATTATGTCTTTCAAGTTAAATATGTAAAAAATACTATATTCAAGCCTCCATTTTGAGAGAACTGGGGATCAAAAGGATAAGAAATAGTATTTTTTTAATTATAAAAGAGATAAAAGGCATGACTGTATGTTAAAGAGACAGTAATTTTGTAAACATTAAGTGGTATGTCTCAAAAGTTATTAAAGCCTGTATGTTTAAAAAAATGGAGATCAGTCTTACCTCTGTCACTTACTACCTTTATGTGTGTCCTGTTCCTTAATCTCTTTGTGCCTCAGTTACCACATGTAATGTAGGATGATGACATTTACCTCATATAATATAGTTTTAGTGAAGATTAAGTGAGATGAGGGGTTTCCGGTCAAGATGGCGGGGTAGGTAAATGCTGTGCTCGCATCCTCTCATGACCACATCAACATTGACAACTAAACTGCAGAACAGCCATGGTTGATAATCACCTGAAGTCTAGCTGAACTAAAGCCCTACAACTATGGACATACAGAAGATGCCACTCCAGACTGGTAGGAGGGACAGAGATGTGGAACGGGCTGGTCCCACACCCGCGTTGGACCACTGAAAATTGGGAGGGATATTTCAGCTGAGGAGGCCCCCATGGAGGAGTGAGTGGTCCCACCTCCTCCCTAGCCCAGGGTTCCAGTGCCGGGAATAGAAGTCCCCATAACTTCTGTCTGTGAAAACCAGCACAGATTGTGGCTGAGTGAAATGGAGGGTGGCTGCACTCACAGGCATTTCTCTTAAAGGGCCCGTGCACAGAGCTACTTGCTGACGGACTCCCTTGCTCTGTGGTCTTTGTTGAGTCCTACCCCCTCCAGGCATGCAGACACAGGCGGCTGTGTCTGATGCAGACATATCTGAGTCTCCATCAATCTGGCTGACACTGTTACTTCACCCTGCTCTGCTACTTCCCTGAGACCCTGCCCACCCAACTTGCAGTCCCACCCAAGCCGCTCCCAGTGGCTTTTCCATCGATGCAGTCTGTCTTGGCTAATGCTGCAGAATTTCCTAAAACCTCTGAAAGGATCACACACCCCAAACAAGCAGCATCTGGCCTCAGCATGCTTCATACCTCTTGCTGAGTAGGAATCTTGCAGACTCCTTTGTGGCTCATTCCAGGTGGCTTCAGGCAGGGCACAAGCTGTGGTTGAACTTGGCCTATGGTGGGTGCGTAGCCAGGAGGCCCAGGTCTGCCAGGCCTGGTGGCCAGCTTCAGACCCATCCAGAGCACCACCCAGCTGCCTCTGCAGACAACACTCCCAAAGGGTAGACTGGGTAGGCACAAGAGCCTTGCTCAAGCGAATCCTGCTCCGTGGGGTCAGCCCCTGCACAACAGCTCCTCCACTTTAGTTTCACTGAGTCCTCGCAATCAATCAAGCCGAAGTTCAATCCCTCCTATTAACATGGAAACAGCAACCAAGGATTAACTCCCAACAGGAGGACCCAGCTCAGGTGACCAGGGTGAGTGTGTCACTGGGCCCCACAGGACACTACTACATAAGGCCACTCTTCTAAGACTGGGAAACATAACAGCCCTACCTAATATTGAGTTGTCAGAAAAGTCATGACGTATTTTTACAACGAAAAACATACAAAAAAATACGTCACGACTTTCCCGACAACACAATACATAGAAACAAGCACAGGGAGGCAGCCAAAATGAGGAGACAAAGAAACACGTCCCAAATACAAGAACAGAACAAAGCTTCAGAGAAAGAACTAAACAAAATGAAGACAAGCAATATAAGGATGCTCCATGATCACAATGAGAAAATCAGCAAAGAAACAGGAAACCTAAAAATGGAGATAGAAAACGTAAAAAAGGACCAGTCAGGAATGAAGAATACAATAACTGAAATAAAGAATACATTAGAGGGAATCAACAGTAGATTTGATGAAGCAGAGGACTGAATCAGTGATTTAGAAATGAAGGTAGCAGAAAACACCCAATCAGAACAGCAAAAAGGAAAAAAAAAATCCAGAAATATTAGAATAGTTCAAGGGGCCTCTGGGACATCAAGCACACCATTAGCATCATAGGGGTACCAAAAGAAGAAGAGAGAGAACAAGGAAATAAAAATCTATTTGAAGAAATAATGACTAAAATCTTCCCTAACCTGGTGAAAAAATACACGTACAGGCCCAGGAAGCTCAGAGAATTCCAAACAAGATGAACCCAAACAGGCCCACACCAAGACACATTAAAATGAAAATGCCAAAGGTCAAACCCAAAGAGAGGATTTTAAAAGCAGCAAGAGAAAAGCAGTTAGTTACCTACAAGGGAGCTCCCAGAAGACAGTCAGATGATTTCTCCACAGAAACTTTGCAGGCCAGAAGGGACTGGCATATAATATTCAAAGTTACGAAAAGCAAGGACCTATGACCAAGACTACTCTACCCAACAAGGCTATCATTTGGAATTGAAGGACAGATAAAGAGCTTCCCAGACAAGGAAAAGCTAAAGGAATTCATTGCCATTGAACCAGTTAAAGGGACTTCTTGGAGGGGGAGGGGGAGGAGGAGGAAAAAAATATATATATGAATAATAAAATGGCAGTAACTACATATCAACAATTACTTTAAATGTAAATGGGTTAAATGCTTAAATCAAAAGACAGGATGGCTAAATGGATACGAAAACAAGCCTCTTACATATGCTGCCCACAAGAGACTCACTTCAGATCGAAAGATACACAGACAAAAATAAAGGATGGAAAAAGATATTTCATGAAAATGGAAACAAGCAAAAAAAAAAAAAAAGACATTGTAGCAATACTTATACCAGACAAAACAGACTTTAAAACAAAGGCTATAATTACAGATTAAGAAGGACCCAGTAATTCCACTTCTGGGTATTTATCTGAAGAAACCCAAAACACTACTTCGAATGGACATGTGCATCCATATGTTTATTGCAGTATTATTTATTTATAATAGCTAAGATATGGAGGCAACGTAGGTGTCCATCAGTGGATGAATGAATAAAGAGGAGGTGTTACATGTATACAATGGAATATTACTCAGCCATAAGAGAAAATGAAATCTCGCCATTTGCTACAACATGGATGGACCTAGAGGGTATTATGCTAAGTGAAATAAGTCAGATAGAAAAAGATATATACTATTTTACTTCCCTTCTATGTGGATTCTAAAGAAGAAAATAAAGAAACAAAACCAAAACAAACTCATAGATACAGAGAACCTTTTGAAAGTTGCCAGGTGGGAAGGGCTTGGGGAGGCATGTGAAAAAAGGGAAGGAATGAAAAAGTACAAACTGGTAAGTTACAAAATAGTCATCGGAATATCAAGTATAGCATAAGGAATATATTGAATAATATTGTAATGACTGTGCTTCCCCAAAAGTAAGCCCGGGTCTTATATTAATTTTTTGCTCCAACAATCTGCATTTATTCATTTATCCATGTACAAAAATCTACATTTATTCAAACAGTCACGTCTGGCTGACGATCTTAACTGGGGCTTATGTTTGGGGTAGGGCTTATATTACGAGCATCCTGAAAAATCATGCTAGGGCTTATTTTCCGGTTGGGTCTTATTTTCCAGGGAACCACGATATGTATGGTGTCAAATGGGTACTGTATTTATCAGGGTGATCACTTCATAGGTTATATAAATCTTTAATCACTGTGTTGCATACCTGAAACTAATATAATACTGTATGTCAACTGTAGTCAAAAAACTTTTTAAATTATTTAAAAATAGTTGAGTATTTGAATAACAAAGATTACATGAGATAATTAAGTAGAACATATAACACAGGGCCCAAAATATACTTGTGGCTACTGACAATGAGTCGTTTTGTGCACACTGAAGAATGTGGGAAAAGTTTGAGACATATTTCCCACCCTTACATGGTTTACAGTTTTGTCAGAGAGAGGTATAGGGGCGGAAAATTGTTTTCCAGCTACCCATTTTAGGTTTATTGACTGAAGCCCTGTAAATCAGGCCGACCAAAGACAGATTAACCAGAGAAAAACAAGTTTATTTAATGCATGCATCACCCATACACATGGGAGTACTCAGTGATTAGTAACTCAAAGGGTTGGTTAGAACTTGGGCTTATACAGCATCATAAAAAAAATACATGTTTTGAAATTTTTAGATAAGACAAAGGGAAAGGATTTTGAATTTCTAGGGAGGCAAATTGTGAGAAGGTAACTACATGGGGAACTCATGGAAGGTTAAGGTCTAGTTGGTAATGTTTGGTGTGTAGGTTCTTCTGGTGCTGTCACTGGACTGGTCGGGGTCTATTTTGAGTTGTTTCTGGTGATTAACTTTGGTCCTGCCTGGTAAAGAGAAGAAGAGGGACACCTTTACACGTATGTATCCTGCTTTTAGGTAAATAGTGGGAGGCAGTGAACTTTTCTTGTAGCTCCTTCTAATTGCCTTCAGCTCAAAACAATCCTTACGCCAAAGTGGCATATTTTGGGATGACATATGCTGCTATCCTTCAGCTGAAATAAAGCTGAACCAGCAAACTGTGTGCTGATATCTAATAGAGATTATTTAGAAGTATCTAAAATGGGAAATTCATCAAGTCTGGTAAAATGATATAAGGTTTCATGGAGAAGGCTAAGTAGAGTCTCTGGGCCTATCAGTAGAGCTAGACACTGAAGGATGGGTACTATTGTATTTGGCTAAGCAGAGGCGAAACTAGTCAAGTAAAAGGGAATAATGTCATCAGCAGTGTGGGTCAGCACGCAAGTCAGCAGGCCTCGTGTTTAATGGCCCACAGGAAAGTACATCAAAATGATTAAGAAGATAGGTCCTAAGTTCAAGTCTCAGGTCCACAACCAGCTAGCCATATCATCTCGGACGAGGTAGTTCACCTCTCTGTCCTCAGTTTCCTCATCTGTAAAATGGAATAATAGTACCTTCCTTGTTATTGTGAGGGCTAAATGAGGTAACCCACAGAGACTGCTGTTACACTCTATTCTGTCAATTATATATTGATATCTTTCGTCTCTGGTAAATATTGGGTTCTCGGAAAACACATGACGTATTTTTTCTATGGTTTTCATTGCAAAAATGCGTCATGACTTTTCCGACAACCCAATAGTTCGATATTTAGTAAATATTTTCTGACATTCTCATTGACCTTGTTGTCATTGGCAGGGAAGGGTTTGAAATGGTAAACTGTTGGAAAGGTGGGAAGACTGTTGGAAAAATGTGAAGAGCCTTCCAAGTCAGATGGGAATTGTGATGTGATGAGGCAGGAGAGCCAAGGTGATTGTAGGAGTTTGTTCAGGGGTTACTGAGGGAGTGAGCCGAAAGCAAAAGAGTGGAGAGGTAACTACAAGGTGGATGGAGCTGGAAAAGAACAGTGAAAGATGACAAAAAACGAGGAATTAGCTCATACCTGATTCTCTCCTCAAAGGAAGAGTTTAAACCTGAGGCAGTTGAAGAAGGTGGTAACAGGAAGGGAAAATTTCATAAAAGTGATGGAGAAAAATGCACTGGGAGTTGCAAGCAACAGATTCACTAATGGCCAAGGCTGGTTTTGGGTGTGTTTTTTTTTTTTAAAGAAAAGCACATTTTCCCAATATGTAATTACGCATTGATGTTTTTTGACATATTAGGTTATTTCATTCATTCAACCATCATTTATTGCACCATTTCCCAAATAATTATAATTAGAGCATGCACAGTAATACACTATTTAAATGTAAAATTGAGAAAGCTGTTTTAAATTCAGCAAGAAATATGCCAAATCAATAAATGTGCTCTAAAATGTGTAATAGTATATAAACTATGCAAAGTACTCAGTGTAATCTATGTTCTCCAACCTTTGATTACATTAGTATAGATTATAATTAACTTAGGGACCACTAAAAATAAATTAATTAATTCTGTAGGTAGAGTAAGAAAGCTTACCAAATATTTGTAATATTTGTGAATATATCTCTTTATGATTATGGAAGTCAACATATTAATTGCAAGGACTTTGGAGAAGCAATAAAAAAATGCATTAAATAAAGGGGTGTTTTGAAATTGGAAACTCCAAGTGTGTTTTGTATGCAAATATTATTTAATCAGGAACAGTTTTGCTCCTCATATAAGATTATGTGGAAATTAGAATTGCCTATTTACTTCTAGTATGATGATAAAGAATGAGCTACCTGAGATCTGATGATAAATCAGTATTCTGAGAGTGAATTAGCAAATTTTAACCAATAAACCTACAAACATTTAAATTCTGTCATTTGTGGTGGATAGCAATTTTGGTTTTTTGTTTTCCAAGTTTTAAAATAATTACATCTTGTAGGAAAAGGAGTTCAATTCACGTTATATTGATTGGACCTGAATAGGCCAAAACTTTGTCATACCCCAGACATTAACGTACAGTAATCAAAATTATAGATTACCAGTAATATGAAATCACCCCTGATGATAGAAATTACTTAGACGATATAGGTACCATCATTCTGCATATTTTACGAATGCTAATGAACAACCCATAGATGCTATTGCAAAGCTAAACAAGTGCATATACTTCATGGACCTAGAAAAGAATCGTTGACCTAAAAATCCCTTATCTATGAAGAGAAAAAGAATATCTGGCTTATATTTCGTTTGTTTAAATTACCTTGTTCCCTACATTAGCAAACGTTTCAAGAACTCCGTGTTTATTCACCATCAGGACTTTTTCTCTTTGTTCTCTAGGTTTGTTTTTTAGAGGGGTTTACGGGGCTTTCTCCCAAATAAATTGTTCAGTACAGTACAGATTTTTCCCAGGTCTTTAGAGCTTTTAGCACACTAAGTTGTTTGGTATACATTTGGGACTTTGTTATTTTAACGAATCAATCTTAGGTCCATTTTAGACATCACTGTGCCATACTGCTGCCGTTCGTATAATAAATACTTCTTGAACTTCCAAGTTCAAGTGCTGGGTTAAGTCATTGAGGTGCAGGAGGAGCTGCCACAGTAGCAAGCATCCAGTGAGAAGTCACACCCTGCTGGGGGATTCTGCTGGCCCCAGTGACACGTCATCTCAGACCTTTCATTGGGTTGGCCTACAACTGGAATGACTTCACCCTCTTTTATTTTGGAGCCAGACAAATCTGAATTCAGATCCTGACTCGGTATCCTAAACAGTGTAACTTGGGGCAATTCACCTCACCTCTGTGGTCCCCAGCTTCCTTGCCTGTGAAATGGAAAAGAATGGCATTCCCTCCTGTGACTTTCATAAGAATTAAATTGGAGAAGACACACAAATCTCAGCCCTCGCCTGGCACATGGTTAGCACTTAATGAGCATTCAATGTTGGTATGCCATTAATAATAATAGTTATTTCCGTGAACATACCGAGGAAAACTACTAATGGCAGTAATCACTACAATACAATCTTGGTTGACTAGAATGCCTGGGGAAGAGATGTTTAGATTAATTTGATTTTGTAATTATATACAAAGACATGTATGCATCAGGCTTTATCGTTAGTAATCTTTCTGAACTCCACTCGTCCACAATCCTCTACTCACCTTTTCAACCTCCTCCCCGCTCCCTCCTAGTATGTTTGGCTTTATTTTTTACACAGGTGAAAATGTGCAGCCTATAGTGCTTACATATAATTTTGTATAGATAGTCAGCACACAATGTATTATGTAAATCACTAGTAGGTCATTAGAACTTTGTTATTGTCTGTGGGCCATTATTCAGAGCACTGATGATTGTTGCACACAAGAGTTGGAGAGTGGGTCTCATCTGTACTAATTCCCGAATACCCTCTAGACCAGGGGTCGGCAAACTTTTGAGATGGAAGAGCCGCCATGGGTCCAAACTGCGGCTCATGAGCCACCTACAGCTCTTTGGGTACGTACATGTGGCTCTGAAGTAAAATTGAAAATGAAAATAAAACTACCATAGTTTCATTTATAAAATTTTTCAAAGATATTCACATAATGGTGATTATGTAAAAATATATTTACGGCTCTCAAATAATCTCTAAATTGTTGTGAGGGACAGGATTGGCTCTTCCAGGGGTCGGCAAACTTTTGAGACAGAACGTACCCAAAGAGCCGCAGGTGGCTCGCGAGCCGCAGTTTGCCGACCCCTGCTCTAGATCAACTGAGGGTTTTAGTTACTTTTTCCTGTAGCATATTCGAGCCACTTATCACTAATAATTTTGTTCTGACCTCATACTAAAATCTTTAAATTTCTGGCATCAGTTCACCGGAAACAAGTGGTAAACTCTCACCCTGTGTTATCAGTGAAATGAATTTCTACATCTAGTAAAAATATTCTTTGAAATAGGAGACAAAAATAAATATGTGAGACAAGATAGGTAATATACTTTAGATCTCATTAAGCGTTCTTACATTCTAAAGGCAGAAACTCAGATTTGGAGAAATTGTAAGAGCTCTCTTCAGCATGTTGAGCATTGAACAAGATTTCATGAATTCTTATGTAGGAGATGAGTGGTGCCAGCCGTTGCAGATTTGTTTTTTCTCTACAATATGTGCTGGTTGCCATGCACCCCTTATGTGACTTGACTCGGCAGAAAACCATGAAAATATTGGAGCAGGTGGGTGAAAACATTCCAATTGGATGCATAAGAAATGACCAGAAAACAGTGTAGGTGGCCTAGTCATTTATTAGAAACAGGCTTTGGTTCCATATTTTAATATTCTCATTCTTATTTAAGAAAAGTGTCAAATGAATAACAGCTGTTATATACCAACATTGCAATTAATTTGGCTCTGTTCTCAGTCAAATGTGTTTAGATTCATGTCAGTAATTATACCTAACAGATTCATAGAACCAACAAACTGCAGTGAACCCAACTGAGTCTGTAATGACTTTTTTTTTTCGAAAATTATATTTGTTCCACCCACATGCAATGCCTGAGCCCCTGGGCTGCTTCAAAATCAGGACAAAATCTATCGTTGCGCTAAATGTGCAACAGGATTATTGTGGATGAAAACCTTTCAGTGATTTTTAATTTAATTCTACAAGTATTTATTGAGTGCCCACAGAGCACCGAACAGGGGGACACACCCTGATCACAGTATTGTTGTCTGATAACTCAGCACCATTAGCCCACTTGCAGGGTTACCGTGAGCCTTCCTCCCTCTCTGTGTGTGTGTATCTCTTCTGTAAGAAATAATGACTCTTGCCGCATATGGATGTATGTGTATGTATCTACTCTCACAGGACCGTGTGAAGCATATAACATATATTTCCTTTTTTTCTCAATTTTTTTATATGAAAACTTCTATTTTTCTTTTTGATGTCTGGTCAGTCCTCAGTTGCTCCCTTCACACATGAACAATCTGTAACTTTGACAGCATATTTTGACTAGTTAGTTGGATAAAAATGGGAAAAAGAAACTATATCTTAGTTTAAGAAAACAGTTATGCCTTTGTTATAATGATATTAGAAAAGCATTATACCCTAAACTTAGAATACTGATTGTCATCTAAATGAACAATGGGTTTCATATGCTATTTCATAATAGCTCCGAAGAGCTACTAGGGTTCATTTGGGAAACAAACAAAAAAATCATCCTTTTAAATGTGCAATTAACTATGGATGGCATAATACTTTTATTTGCTTGTACCAGTATCAGAATCTACTTTAAGTGCAAATTGTGTTTTTAAAAAAATCCCCTTTTTATCAAAGGAGAAATTTCAGAACTCCTGGATTTGATTTAGCCTTTTCTATTTGCCGAGCCTGGACAGGGCTGCCTAGGAATTACTTGGAGCATTGCTAAGCAGGATAGATGGGTATGGGTCTAAATTGTCGCAGGCACAGCCCTGCTGAGGGTGGGACAAGGTCCCAGGGGGTTGTATCCAGACCTATATGATTCTGAGGTAGAAGAGCCACATTCGCACAGCATGCTTGGGTTAAGCTTTGCTGTGATCTGAAAGTCACAATAGATTGTTTTGTTTGCGTTTAGCCTCTCATTTTCATCGCATAACCCCCATCTCAGTTTTTCAGCTAATAATTTTATATAGCGGAGTGTTTCAGGTTGAAGTTTTCCAGATTCCCTGCTTATCTACCTCACCAATATGTATGCATTCCCGGTTTGAGTTGCTACCTCCTCTGATTTTCTGGACCAGTATTTCTGCGAAAGGAAATTGTGTTCCCTCTAGTCCTCTTTTGTCAAAAAGCCTTTGCAGTTGCTTTCTTTTGCCAATTGAACCTTTTTTGAAATGCATCAGTAGGGAGAGCTTGCCTAGCATTTGCTAGACAGGAGTAGCTGTAGGTGCATTTAAACACTCCAACTGGAAAAGGGGATTTTTCTCTTTGTATTTGAAAACAATTGAAAATGAAAGGTGTGTGTCTCAGGACAGAGCGCTTAACCGACCTCATTCTGCTAAGCTTCAATATGGTATATGAAACCACTTCCCCTGTGTCTTGCCCAGTGTTTTAAAAACACGCTTTCCTCGTTTGAGGCAGCTGATTCTGAGTCAGAGCTGTATCTGGCATAACCAGAATCCATTATGTTGTTAGGCCTTGCTACCTTGTTCTTTGCATCTCTTTTCCTTCACTCAAAGAGCCAGTGCAGCTTTGTTCTTACGGCTATCTGCTCAGATTTTGAGGGGTAATGGAGATCAAGCTATATCATGGAGCATGGCTACATTAAGCTTTCAATGCCAACACACTCCATCCCCCACGGTATAGACACCTGTACTTTTAAGTAATCCAGTGGAAGCTCCTCGGGCTCAAGCGTGTTGAAAAATATCCATTTCCACTGGAGTGATCATGACAGTTGAAATGAAACCCCTGAAAGGCACCTCTCTCCTCACGGGTAAAAAAGGGTGGTGTGAGGGGTTGGCAGTGCAGTTCCCGGCCTATCTTGCCTTGTCCACTCTCTCATTTGATAACCCCAGAGAAACAAAGTAAAGACCTTTATGAGGAAATGCATGGGTTCTTCACTTTACAATCATAGATAATTAGAACCTTCAGAAAAGATATTGTGTACTCTGGGCTTCAGTATTGAACAGTTCCGAAGGATGTGGCTCTTCAAAGACAAAGTAAGAACTTAATGTGCTTACACGCCGGAGTAAAACCACAGGTCTGTATTCTTGAGGCGCCATCATGAACATTTACTCGTACATTAGTATGTGTTACAGAAAAAAATGCATTCTTTAAACAGAAAATGAGGCCAGATGCCAGGTTTTTGTTTTGTTTTGTTTTGTTTTGAGAGGGGAATAAGAAGCTAGTTGCTTGTCTCCCAAGTACAGTAGGGAAAGCACACCTTTTTGTGGAAGCTGCCTATCTCTAAATCTCTGATATTTAAGAAATACCAGGGTTCAGCTCACAAAATGTGAACTAAACATTAAGGCCTTTGTTATAAGCTTTTTTTTTTTTTTTTGCCTGGGGGCACTTTCAGAAACTAGTTTCTGATTCCCATGTAATGCTTTTATGTGATTTTATCCATAAAACTGTTGAGATGTTTTGAGTTGATGATGCCTTTTTATCATTCTCCTCCACCTCTCTCCCCTTCTTCGGGATTGTGGCACTGTCACACTCTTCCTGATGCATTGGTTCCTGGTGGGTAACATCATGATTTGTGAGCAATCTGATATATAAATTAGCTGGTGAGAACTGCCTCAGCAATTCAATTTCTGTTTGAAGGGAATTAAGCAGTCTCTTTCTGTTTTCCTACATATTCCTCTACTTTCGTTTTCGCAATTATATTAGGCACTATAGGAGGGCCTCTTTTGCTTTCATTCCATTTCTAAAAAACATTTAGTTGACTCAAAATCTACTTGTAAATGTGATGCCCTGTGTATTGTAATAGACCCTCCTACTGTATATGTTTTTGTCACGCCATAATGTGCTTGCTGTTCAGTAATAGCTAATAACTACTAATTTTCTGGGAGCAGCCCAGGAATGCTTTGATAAGTATGTTTTTATTTTCACTGAGAGTAAAGAAGCGTTTATCTAGGAAGGGGTATGAGAAAGAATGTATCAAACTTTGACCTCAATTCTTAACTATGTAGACATTATGTATTCATAGGTGTTTTGTGGGCTTTGGTAGACAGGGAAATATGTGTGAGATCAAAAAAACTTGACTTCAGTATGTTCAAAAGTGAATACTGTATGGCTTTACTAGATGAACTCATTAGCAAAGATGCCTTTTAAGGATAGCAAAGGCGACAGTACGGGAGGGGTGCCAAAAAATGTATACAAGTGGACACTTTGGTCAGTGTTGCTCAAGCAGTAGTTCCCCGTAATCAGAAGTGTCTCGACGCTGATGGTAACCACTTTGAGCACCTCTTGTAATTGGCAGAAGTCAAACGTGACTTGTATTCACCTTTGTTATCGGTATATGTTATTACAAATTTAATACAATTTTCCTTTCTTAAAATGTCTATACATTTTTTGGCATCCTCTATATAATGTGTGTGTACGTACATACATGCATACATATGACTACATAGACTTCTACAAATGACTATTTATTGGGTGTCTCTGTAATAATGTAATGGATTATCATAACTCATATTTTAACCTCCACTGAAGTAGTTAGAAAGGCATACCATATTGATGTCAGAGTCTTGGGGATTCACCTTACAACAAGACAGTATGATAATTACTTCCAAACAGTTAATGTTCACTGACACTTACCCAGGTATTGCATTTCAGACCATCCAGCTGGATTTACTTTTTCTGCCAGAAATAGGTGTTTTAGGATTTCCTTTGGGTGAAGATGGCAAACCCAAAGCCTCTTTAGGAACTTCCTGGGCCAAGAGAGACCCAAGCCTTGTGCCACCCAACTCCAAAGGTGTGTGACCTCTGACCTTCACATTAACCTCACAGGAGCTTTCATTCCTAGAGTTCCATCTCCCCATAGGTGTTCTTCCTGTGTCCTGACTCATTGCTTTAAGCGATTTCCACCCCTTTGTTTACAGCAAGTCAAAATGTTCCACGAGGGCTTTGTGCGCTACCTGCTTATATTTTCTGATTTAAGGCTTTGCGTGGTCCTGTTATTCTCAGTTTTAGGTCACAACTTCCCGAATTCCTCCTGGATGCCCCCCACCCCCACCCCGCTCTTACTGCCCATGGCCGCCTAATGCAGTGTCATGCTTCATGTGAAAGAGCACTGCTGTCCTTTGTGGGACACTGACAGGTGCCTCAGAGACCCTACCACAGTGGGCGAGTTCTCACGCCTCAGGTTCTGGGCATTCTTCCAGGGCGGTGGTTCTCCAAGCCTGCTCCCAGGACCCACAGATTCAGCACCACCTGACATTCGTTAGCAATGCACATGTGCTGGCCTCACGCCAAAGCTACTGAACAGGAAACTGGGTTCAGGAAGGGGGACAGCCACCTGTGTCTTTAACCAGCTCTCTGGGGGATCATAATGTGCCCTGAAGTTAAAGAGCCCCAGAGTCCAGTGACTAGACCCATCTTCTTATTTTACAAGTGGAACAATTGAAGCAATAACAGCACTGGTTCAAAGGAATAGAGCGAGTTTAGTGCAAAATAGTAGAGCCAGAGTAGGACCTTCCTCAGCCCACTTCTCTTTCTACTGTTCTAATCCACATTGCTAGTGCTTAAACTTGCTTTTAGTTATTTACACTTGGTCATGACGGATTATGGTACATGTGGAAATGAGTGGCTCATGCCCCAAGCTTTGCATTTCTGTCATTTTTTAACCTACTGCCAGTGGCAGGATCAGTCAGAATCGAGTAGTTTTCAGTGACAAGTTGGGAGAATATCCTTGGTATTGGGCTTCACAGGGAACTCAGCCGTCTTTATGTTGTCCAGTATGGCTTTGATGGATGGATACCGCCAAGTTTTTCAAACCACAACATACCAAAATGAACTCAAGCAACTGATTTACTAAGGAATGATCGTTGCATTGTGTGTGTATGTGAATGTGTGTGTGTGTGTATGTATTTAATTTGTAAAATGAGTGATCAAATTTCTTAAGTAGCAGTGTCCCTCGTGTGTTAAAACAGAATCCCATGGTTGTGGGGAGGAGGTAGATAATGAATTCCATAACTGTTTAAGACCACATCTAATGAAGAGCAAGTTTACCTTATATTAGCTATCAAGTATTAGTATACTTGTTCTAGAATGATCCTTATTTGTATGTACTTGAAGGCCTTTTGTTCATTCTGGATGCGTGTTTTCATGTAGTCTTCAAATAGCAAATAAACTTGTCTGAGTTTCCATTTGTTTCCGTTTGATGTCTTTGCCCCCACATTCCCTCGTGGATCGGAACTTAGAGGAAAGACAATCCAAAGCTACTTTAATTTTTTCTGCTTTCAATTTTATTTTCAACAGCCAAACATTTCTTTTCAATGATAATTGGAGCACTGAGAAAATTATCTTACTAAATCACGCTTGAGTGGATTGAAAAAGTTAGTACGGCCTCTAAAGGAAGCGATTTAACCCCTGGGCAATTCTTCTTTGCTATGATTTTATGGATGTTAAAGAAAATAGCATTAAGAAATTATCAAGAGTAGTAACTATTACATCATTTTGAAGACCTTGTAATGTTTTTCAAATATTAATAAGAAACTTCTGAGAAATGGACAATCAAGATACTTTATTATATTACAGAGGGGTTTTATTTTTGCCCACTTTGGCAACATAATTTGTAGGGCTCACCGCAAAATGAAAATGTAGGCCTCTTGTTCAAAGACTATTAATTTCAAGATGGCAGCATTAAACCAAGAGCAGTAAACCAAGTATAAGGCCTCTCTGAGCACAGGGCCCTGTGTGACTGCACAGGTCATATGCCCAGGAAGTCTCTGTGTTTTGACTAAGTGATGAAATTAATGAAAGAAGGAAAATACACACCCCTTTGATCATAGAACAAAATGAACATTTTAACTTGAATAAAAGTGAGAATCTTTTAACAAGAATCCACTTTTTTAAAAAAAAATCTCTTCCTGCAAGTGACCTCTTTTATTTATTTCAAAATGTCTATCTTTTCCCATCAATTCCAGCGTGATCTCTGTAGCAAATAAAAAAAGCAGCTTGTCCCTTGAGAACTTCTGTCAAGAAACAATCTTCAGCCCTCTTCTGCTATATTAAGAAATAGTTCTCATCTTTCTTAAAGTAGGTTTGAACATTTTTGTCTGATGAATACTTTGCATACTCTGAGCAAACAGCTTCAAATTTCTCACATATTTTGCTGAGGAGATTCTATTTCTCTGTTTTAATCCCCAGTGGCTTAAGGTATCATATCTACATATAGTTTACATCACATTTCATGTAAGTAATGTAATAGGGCTTATAGTATTTCATTCTGCAGCATTGTCTTTGGGTCTATTTGCAGTTGATGCTGAGTTCACATAGAGTAATATCAATCCTTTGAAATTTGTTTTCTGTGATTTCGTTTTTATAAAACATTAGGAGGCTCTCTGGATTATCCGGGCCAGTTCTCCGCCTCAAGGTATACCTGTATTTAACTCTGTAAGGCAATGGTTAGACAGCATGTTTCTAAATGTCCCAGGAGAAGGAAAGTACGATAGCACCAATAATCCTTATATAGTGAGGGATGTCTAGGGAAATACCAACTGCACTTGTATTCCTCACAAGTCCCATTGTTCTTGAATGCAATCATTATTCTTTTTTAAAAAAAAATTGAAACTGTTTAGTGTGTCTTGTTTCTTTCCTTTAGGCAAAGCGTTTTATTTCCAAACCTAACCTTAATTGCATTCTTTTTTTATGAGTTTCAGGTGCACAAAACAACGCAATAGTTATTTTTTTCACCCCTCACAAAGTGACAACCCCCCTCCCCCATCCACAGCCCCCACACCCCCGATATCATACATATCTATTACAATTCCATTGACTCCATTCCCACGCGCTACTCCACATCCCATCTTAATTGCATTCATGATGCGAAAACACAAAGCAGATTTTTCTAACCAGTATATTCCACCATGTGAAACTCTTGAAAACTGTCTTCACATTTGTCCATTTGTCAGTCCTTTCCTACATGTAGACATATCTCGGTTAATTGTTATTATTGCATATGTTTCACTTTTAATGAAAACCTATTGAATTATTCAGTTTTTCTTAAAAGTTCAATGATTTTATATTTCAGATGCTCTTTAGTATTCAATATATTCACAGCATGCTCAGTTTCCCTCACTGGTCCACTGGTTCTAATATTTATTAGAATAATTTTATTTACCGTATGTTTGTGTCATATTGGAAATGTTAGGAGAAAAAATTGAATTTTGAATGTGAAAGGTTCTTTCTTCTTTTATAAAAGGAAAAAATGCATTCTCTGACATTAATAAAAGTCATGCTGGCGTTCTCTTTCAAGAAACTCACTAAAATGACAAAGAGCATGAAAAATGTAATTAGATGTTTCGTTGAACTGAGTTGGTTGGTTTGTTTTTCTATCTGATAAATTCTAATACACAGAAATAAAATTACAATTAATAAGAAAGTGCAAACGTGGCAGATATATTGATATTCTAAGTAATATTGAAGCAATTGTCATTACTTCATGTGTTTACAATAGAAAAAGTAAATTTGACTTTTTTTGCAAATATTGCTGAATTTCTCTCTGAAAAATACTATAATGAGTGAATGTATTTGTTCAGTTCTCAGTGAGGTACTGGCTGTATCAAGGTTTTGGAAAAACCTGTATTTTCTATCTCTAAGTATATTAACTAATCTATAAAGGCTTGACATTCATTATTGCTTGCTGAGGGGAAAAATGAGTTCTAGAGATTGTGTTTTGCTCAGTACTGCATAACTTACTTTCACAAGTCCTACTTAAGCTTTGATTTCTAAATCTCTCCCCAGTGAAATCATACCTCAAAGATGTTTCATTAAAATGACAAGATAAGCTGCCTTGCATTCCGATGCTGGAATGGGAGCAAGGGACAGAGTTCTGGAAGATCTTGAAAAAGCATTCCTAAGCTTTAAGGAAACAAGCACAAATTATTGACCTCAGTGAAAAACTGGCAACATCTCCATCGCGAAGATACTAGCCGAAAGGACGTGCCAACTATGTGCCGCATACTGGCTTGTCTTAATCTCATATTAATTACTCATACAGAGTTAGAACCTGGAGGTTGGAGTTCTAGAATGTAGGGACTCTTGGAAGGACTGTGCCTTTCAAGTTATGCATTTTAGAAAATATTTTCAAATGCATATTTTCATTGATGTAACCTCTGCATTGTGCAGTCTTCCATTTTGTCTACCCCTCTTCTATTTTTCTTAATTGAGGTACCACTGGTTTATAACATTACATAATTTTCAGGTGTATGACATTATAATTAGATATTGGTATATATCAGTGTCCCTTCTTCTATTCTGAAAAATTTCTCAGAGTTAGTAATAGTTCATATGGCTTAGTTATCTCTGAATATTAGTGTGAAGTGTATGACATTTTGCTATTTAGCCGTTTTTTGGTTTGTTTGTTTTTTTGGCTTATAAAAATGATAACTTCGTGTGGTTCAATCTAATAAAAAATATATAATTCCCAAGACAGAACAATTGTTACGTAACCACTTTTTGTTGTGTATGAAACTCAGACTGCGGCTTAGTTGATCATTTACTGGCTAAGTTTGACATTTAAGAGAATCTTCTAGCAGAGTTTTGGTATTAAAAGAGCTATTTCAGATAGGAAAACGTGCTCCCTGTTCGGGCAGGGCCGCCCTGGGAAGCACGCCTTAATGAAGTCACCTAATCGGTAGCCTGGTCTCCTGTGGATACAGTTCTTCTGTTAGCAGGTATTTCTTCAGAGAAGATACAGTGTGGTTGGTTAATGTATCATTTTCATGAGTTTTGTTCCAAATGAATATGCCCTGGTCATTCTAATGAGATTTAGAGACCCTGTCATATTCTAATCTTGGAGAGCGCTGGATGTTGACACATTTTCCTGAGCCACCCATGTCCCAATCACCTCTTAAATGAAGGTGATTAGTCCATCCAGCACATGTTGACTCCTCCAGGTTTGACTCTGAGGTGGAAGTGACCTCTTCCTCAGTTGACTGCCCATTTCAGGGTGCATCTCAAAACAGCTTCCCCTACACTGGATATAAAGATTCAGCAATGGAGACATTCTGGAAATATACTTTTCCTTCTTCGTTGAAGACAGTGCTAATGTGAGTGCTTAGCTACTAAAACAAATAGAAGGGTATTTTTAAAGTCTCCCAAGGTAGATCATTGTTTTAAGAAATCATAGTGCTTCATTTTCTTCCTTTTCCTGAAATAGAAAATCATAGTCCTGTTGAACACCCTAGATTCCATACGTCGTACGATCATAGGTAGTGTATTCCTTCTAAAGGCGGAGGATAAATTTCCCTTATACTAAAAATCACTAGCTGCCGCAGAAGTGGAATGAAAAACTGCCCTAACCATTCCTTGTGGACTGCAATTTCCCCCTGTTGATACAGGCTATAAATAGGAAGTAAACAGTCCAATGAAATCAGATAGTATGCAAAGATTTCACTGATGAGTTTAGGTGAGCAAATCATAAAAAGAATGAAATATTGCCTGGTCCTAAATCTTTGCCAAGAAGTACTTAGTAATCTCCTCACTCTCCACTCTTTTGGCAGATAACACTTTTTAACCTCAGTTTTGAAGTGTAATGAGTTTTTGAATAATTTTTTACTAATCTAAAAGAGAAAAAAATAATTGAGAATGTTAAAAATTATTACTGTTCAGTGGACAAGCACAATAAACACAATATTTATTATCCTTTATTTAATAAAATCAGCAGTTCCTCTTTTTATAATGTGTTTATCTAAGGTAATTTATCTGTATATGGACTGTACAAAAACAACTTGCTTTTCTAAATGGTAGACCCTGGGCTCCTGTAAACACTTGAGCTATGCCCAAAGTATAGCATAAAAAGTAGGCTGTTCTATTAAATTATTATTCTAAGAGCCAAAAGTCGACAGTATTTTTTTCTCTCTGCTCTTCAGATATATTACGTATGAAACAAGTAGAAATTTTTACAGAGTATTTAATTTTTACTCAGTTTGACCAGCAAGGCTCTTTATTAGCCAAAAATTTTATCTTAATTTTCAAATTAGACTCCATAGAGAAAGAAATATTCAATTTACCTATTGGTAGCACTGCAACCTTAAGAGGATGTCTTACAGTTAGTTCTCTGTTTCGCACAGCAATGTCCACTGAGTAATTGACCAGTGGTTATGTGTTGATAGTTTGAAGGAGTAAATTAAAAACTAAATGAGGAATGTGCTGAAGGTATGATTGAAGCAGTACTGATAACTGTGTCTAGTCCTCCCTGCTTCCTTCTCTGGAGCCTACTGTCCAGAGAAGAGAGTGGTTGAAACAAATTTGAAGTTGTGATTCTTGTCTACTTAATCCCAAGCAAGAAATGAAATGCCTATTTACAAGCCTGTCTCTGACCACAGCTATATCCATTTCAATAAATACAATAATATTTACAAACCATAGTTACACAACAGTAGCCTAGATAGCGACTTAGTTACTTCATCAAATAATATATGATATAAACCATGGAAGTTTTTTAATTTAAAAAGACAAATCAAAGAAATGCAGAGGTTATGTAGACACATGCACTTAAAATAAACACTTGTGAAGTTTAAGCTCCTAGGAATGTCAACCTTTACATGCCAGTATTTTCTCTGTTTTTACCAGCTTTTAGCAGGTTATATAAACGTAATTATCATTCATGACTTTATTTTAAAATAACCACATAATGTTCAGAAATTGACATAATTATATCTCTGTGGCATTGGTGCCTAATTTTGTAATTCTATGCCATTTTCCACTAACTGATCGACTCCCATGTAATTCAGTCGTATCCATATTATTTATTCAGTAATCTGTAATTATAGACTTCCTCTAATGAAGCACCCTATGCTTCATTGCCCTGTGTGCTTGGGAGCTTTGTGGGTTTCCATTTTAGAAAAATTGAACTTGGAAGACCTATTTTATTCCAGATGAACCTTATAAAGTAATGAAGAGGTTAATCATTGTTGCCTTGATTGTTTGAAACACCAAAAGGCAACACCACCTAATATACAATTACCATCTTACTTTTAATATGTCTTCTTTTTTAATTTAAAGGTTGGATTCAATTAAATGGTAGTAGCAGTATGTTAAATTTACTATGAATATCTGCCTCAGGGAATTATTTGTTTATTTATTTAGAAATTAATTTTTTTCTATCAGAGACCAACTTCCTTTTATTCAATGAAATATATAATTGAAGTAATATAATTAAGGTCTATCTGAATTTTAATTGTTTAATAGAGCAGAATATTGTTAATACATATTTGTATAACTTGTCTAAATTATCTGAATTTAAGTCATTTATGTTTCCAAAACACTCACTTTACGAATTTGACCCCTTGAGTAGATCCGATGAGCTAAAATATATTCATGTAATAATCTTTCCAAAAGCCATATCCATTTAAACTTGAAAGTGTAAAGTATCTGACTTGTTTTGTTGTTGTTGCTTTTTTTATTTTAGAATTTACATTAATCTTTTATTTCTTAAGTTAAGCACATTAGGGAAGACATAATAGGCATGAACGCTCAGGATATGTACAGTATGCTAAAGAGAAGTAGCCTGGCTGGTGTGGTTGGGGGAGCCAAAGAAAAATCTGGAAGCAATTAATGAGACCTTTGGAGTTTGGTTTGGATCTGATGAGCATTGAGTCTTGGAAAAGGGGATAATGTAATTAAAGTTATAGTTTAGTAATGTGGGAGACTAGAAACAGAGAACTCAACAAGTTGATTCACGTCACCGTGATCCAGGTTAATGGATGAGTGATAGACTTGGGGAGGAATCTCTGGTTCTGTGAGAGATTGCCTGTGAAGAAGTGGTACAGCTTAGTCAATGTTTGAATTTGAAGATTAAGAAAACGCACCAGAGATCATTCGAAGATTCCAACCAAGCCTGGGCGATAATGAGAAATGAGAAAATTGGGATGAGAAGTCATTAGGGGCATGGTTGGGTTCGGAAAGCTGTGGATGATTAAATCAGTCCCGGGCACATTGAGTCTGAGATGATGTGCAATTTTGTAAATAACGTTATTTGACAGTAGCTGATGATTTGGGCCTGACATGAGAATGAGAGTTAATAGCAGGCATGTGAATTAAGGCATCTCCATCATGGAAGGAAACTACTGGGTTGTCGGAAAAGTCATGACGTATTTTTTCTGTTTGTCGTTGCAAAAATACATCATGACATTCCGAGAACCCAATAGAAAGAAACCTCGAAACTGAGATCATCACTTCCCAGAGTCCAAGAAAGCAAAGCCATGATTATTCGGTGATGTTTTGGTCTGCTTTCTGAATAATCTTTCGGCAACTTGTTTCAATCCCATCAAGAGATAGCAGTAAGATTGCTAGGAGAACAAATCCATTCTAGTTGATGGAGAAAGAATCCAGCCATGCTCCAAGTCATTCTGGCTCTCCTGGAGCAGATTATTGAACTCTTAAGGACTTGTTGAGGGATTTAGATGAAGACTTACAGGTAATTCCTTCCATCTCCCATTTCAAAACATCAATGTACATTACACTATTGAGTTATGATAATGCATACCAGAAGTACATTCCTTCAGCTCCTTTTCTGAGGCAAGTGTTTCTCTTAAACACGGCTGACCATACTTTGTTCCCTGCTAGCTTCCCCTGCTTTCATATTGGGCCAGAGATTGATTCTTGCCCCAAGGACAGCTGTCTCTAGTCTGGTCTATTCTGTAAGAGATAGCCTGTCGTGAACACTCCTCCCAAAAGGCTGTTCTGCACAGGTTGAATCAGTTTGACTGTTTCTCTTGGGGAGTTTGGGCTCAAAGACACAAAGAGGGATCATTAGTGTGCAAATGGCAGAAGAAAACATAAAAACAGATACTAAGAGTAGGCGTACTTGGGTAGAGTGCATGGGTAGGTGAGAATGGACATGAAGGTACAAAGTAATGATATCTGGGGATGACTAGGGCTGTCATTGTAGCTGGAGGGTTGGAGCCATGGTTGTACTTTGAATGATGCTTCAATTCTCTGTGAGGCCTGCTCACGTAGCTGCCGTAGCCTGTTTCCTATTCCGCCTTACTTCTGCATACATCCACACACTAAACCCCCACCTCTGCTTCTTGCAAACCATCTAACATGTTTATCAAGAGGGTTATGACAGTAGCCAGTTAACAGACATTCTCTCTATTCCTTTTCCTTCCTCCATGCCCAGACCCGCTAATAGCTCTGTAAAAGAGGACGGGGAGGGGGAGTGAGTGAGGGATCAGATTATGCCCTTCGGTCTCCCCTTTAGGTACCTGGGTCCAAAAGATTAACCAGCAGTGGGGGAAGGAAACGCCTTGAAGCAAAGATAAGATTAGCATTTAAACTACAATCAGAAAATTTCGGGATCTTCCCAAGGTGTCACACATTAAGGGACCTGAAAGGGAGATTGGACATCGCATGTCTAGGACCAATGGTGAAGAAAGCAGAAACAGTTTTATGTTTATACCTTTACTGACTTGAGACTGCTCAATAAACGGGTTAGTCATACATGCCTGTTTTCAAACTGCTTTTGCTTTTTTTTTTTTAAGATTTTTATTGGGGAATTGGGGGGATGGGAACAGTGCAGTTGCAGTCTCGTTTTGGGTTGCTTCACTGGCCCAAGTTGGCACCATCATTGCGCTCTTCCCGGGCAAGGCAGATCAGTCGCCGGCTTCTGGACGGCCGCTCACTGCGGCTGCTGGCCGCTCACGCTGGCTGCTGGCTACATACGGTAGCCCATGGCAACCCACTGCCACAGGGACTGCAGCCTATGCCGTCGCTGGCGACTCACGGCAGCCCAGCTCCAGGTTGAGCTGTTGTTCAGCATCTTAGCTGTGGAGGGCAGTGTCACTGGCCCTCATATGTGGGATCCGAACCGGGGCCCTCTGGCGTCCCAAGTTAGTTCTTAACCATCGTGCCACTCGGCCGGCCCTGCTTTTGCTTTTTAAGAAAACCAAAGGTGGAGAATATAATCAATAATGTTTTAAAGATTTTGTAGGGTGTCAGATGGACACTTGTCTTATTAGGGAAACCACTTCATGGATGGTGTAGAGGCCTGACCACTGCACTGTACACCTGCAGGTGAAGCTGAATAATATTATATGTCAACTATAATTTAATATATATGTAGTCACAGGATGTGGAGTAAAGTGTAGGGAATAGAGTGAATGGAATTGTAACAAATATATACGATGTCAGAGGGGTAGTAGATTGGGGGAGGGGGTTTATCACTTTGTGAGGGGTGAAATGTCTAACTATAACATTGTTTTGTACACCTGAAACTAATAATACAAAAAAAGTGTATATATAAAAAAAAAAAGAAAAGCAAAGGTGTATAATGTCATCAGGTTAAAAAGTGATACACTCCTGGATGTGAAAGGGGTAGCTGTAATAAAGACACATACATTTGTGGCAATGTGCCTTTCCTGGGTGTTCCAAAAATAAGGTGGAGACACACGACACACACACACATGCACACACACAACTCCCTTCCTGTGCAAAAAGCGGAGTTAAGTTGTTATGGCCTTTCTGCAGTTGGGAGGACCTTGAGTGGAGATTTGACCCACTGGGGACTCTGGTAAGCAAAGGAAGGGCACTGATCAATTTGAAAGTTGAGCTAGCAACTGATGAACTGTCCACTTGTTTCCTGCACTCCAAGCATCAGCAATTAAGAGTACCAGTTTTACCATTTACAACATTTTTATACTGGCTGATGGGCTGCCATTATTGCTATGGTGTGTGTGGCATTTGCTAAAAACCCCCTGACCGCACTCTCATGGGGGCCGTTCTTGACAAGCTGCTTCCACCCCGCACTTGCCTGGGGCATGAGCAAGCCACTGAGGAAGCTACAAGTATACACTTCACCTCCTCATGGCGCTCTCTGGAAGCTGAAACTCTCCCTTTCCCTCTCCTGCCCACCACTAGGGTGCGTTTGTTTTTCTTATGAGGATGGTTAGCTGGTAGTATACGGCATTATATTCTGACATGGCAGTCTAGCTCAAGTCCATGGGTGAGGAGCTAGGTTTTCTGTACAGGGGCCGAATGAACTCTGTCAGGCAGAGACTGGGTCTCAGACAAGAAATCAAAACTTGCAATGCAGGTGTCCCGGTGGCCTTTGAAAAAATCTCCCTTCTCTTTTTGCAACTGACCTTTTGGAACTGGACTTCTGGGACTCCTCAATGTAAATCCAGAGAGAAGTGTATGTATAACTGTTGCTTCATTATCCTGTCTCATTCTTGGGTTTGGTCCTCTAAATGGAAACATCTCAGTTTCAAGTAGGCTTACACTGATGGCTCATGTTTCTTCCCACCTCCCACCGGGGCAAGTCCTTAGTCCTTTTACAGATAAAGTGGTTACCTAGGTCCTTTAGCGCCTCCGAGGCCAGATGTGAGCTCCACCCCCAGAGCAGGGCTCAGCAAACTCTTTCTATAAAGGGCCAGATAGGAAGTCCTTTAGGCCTCATGGGCCAAATGGTCTCTGTCCCAACTACTCAACTCTGCTGCTGTAGCATGAAAGTGGCCAAAGACCATACATAATGAATTCAGCATGGCTATGTTCCAATAAAACTTATGGACAGCAATTTGAATTGGGGGAAATTTTCATGTAGCGCAAAATGTTCTTTCAATTTTTGTTTTTTTAAAATAAATTTTACTGGGGAACAGTGTGTTTTTCCTGGACCCATCAGCTCCAAGTCAAGTCGTTGTCTTCAATCTAGTTGTGGGGGGGGGGGCACACAGGTCACTGGCCCACATGGGAATCGAACCGGCAACCCTGGTGTTATGAGCACTTTGCTCTTACCAACTGAGCTAACAGGCCCCCCTTCTTTCGACTTTCTAGAAACCTTTTAAAATGTGAAAATCATTCTGAGGCTGTGTATTGTACAAAAATAGGTGGTAGGCTGGATTTGACCACTATGGTTCTAGTTGGCCAACTGAGAGACATGCTCCCTGGGTTCTAATGTTAGTCCTGCGAAAACATGTGTGTTTTATCTTTTCAGACAATAACTTAGATTTACTTTGGTGGATGGTTTGGAACTGAGTTAAATTTATTCTTCTTCCAAGTTTGTTTTTGCTTAGTTTTTCCTTCACAAGTGTTGCATGCCCTTAGTAAATGATTGATTCTGATAAGACACACGGAGTATTTCAAAGGTCTCTTTGAAATATTAATTATTTAAAATATTGAATGTGAGATATTTTACCAGAGGCATCAACAGCAGTTTTCTGGTAAGCGTTAACATTCAGGTTTATTGGGTGTTTGTTTATTTATAGAAAGTGTCATTTTCTTCTCCCAATTTTCTCGTATATAGGGAAAAAAAATGAATACGCATAACATTTTTTAGCTACCATTTACTATCAAGCTGTCTTACCGTAGGCAGACTGCCAAAAAGGTGCCTGTGGCCAAAAAAAGTTCCTTCACTGAAACTCTACCAGTAGAAATCCATTCATTTGTGTTAACAAGATCCTCTTTAAAGTGCAAATACATCAGGGAACGTTCACTCACCAGTTCAGTTCCCCTGACCAACTTTTAGATTGCACTTGCTGTGGAGATACTTGGGGAGACATCACCTCATCTTTCACCACTCATCACTTCAAGTGGAATACCCTTTATCTTGTAACCCTAATACAGTACCTATTCCATGAGAAAATGTACCTAAAACATTAACCTTCAATTAAAATGATTAAGGAAGAGTGGTATTCACTATGAAGTTTATCAGGACCTGATGATTTTTGCCTCACTGTAGGAAGCTATGAAGTACCTCTTCTGGCAAGGAGATAACAGAATGAATGAACTCTAACCAACATTCCCCCCCTTAGTTTTAACTTTAATTTGCTCTGAGATTAATTTTGCTTTTTGGTGCGTACCACTGTGCAAGGCCTCAGTCTGGGAGCATAATGTGTTTCTGTTTTGTTTTACAAAATTTTAACTGCTGCCTAATGTCATTGCTACACTGCCCCTAGTTCATCCTGTTGTTTCTGGTAATTTCTTCCAAGCTCCTGTGTCCTCTTTTCCCTCTTGGAAATCTTTTAAGCAAGAGCATCTGCCTTCGTTATTTCCCTTAGAACTTTATACATTCTATTTATGCCCTCTTTTAGTCTCTTTGGAACGATATCTTGATTTTCTTGAACACTTTTCATGGCTGTAAATAACTTCATAGACTTATTATCCTAGTTACCATCTGTTGGTTTTCCAAGTCACCAATATCTCCATTCTCGACTCACTTCCAATTAAACTGCAAACTAACAAAAACCTCCCATCAGGCAGAGGCTTTCTATTAATAGATGCTTGTAGACTGTGGTGCAGGTTGCTCAGGTTTTTGTCCTGTCTGCTTGTACAGTGCTTTGCCAAATGGTTTGATTTCTTTTATTTCTGACTCGTTTATGGTTCACTATTACTCTTACCAGTAGATATTAAGGTCCTGTGGTGCAATGTGTTATTTTCAACATATTATGGTTGCCTTTTGCTTAGTCTATTACCTTTTATTGTTCCATGTTGAATTATAAGAGCTATTTGTCAACCCTGTGCCTTCATTTTTTTTTTAGATTCCCAGAGAAGGGCTTTTGTTTCCCTCTTCTTTGATAAGTGAGCAGTCTTCTAGTTTTGTGTCATCTACAAATCCATACATCTTGCAGCATGGTCTTAATCTGGGCCATAATAAATAGTGTAAAAAACATTGAATCTAACACTAATTTTTCTTACACTCCACTTATCATTGCCTTCCTATGCTGTCAGCTTCCGTTTACTGCTACTCATGACCTTGCTCACAAAACCAATTTTACTTTTCTATGAAGTCTTTCACCCATTAATGCCAAAAGTAACCATCCTACTTTGCCCAGGGTTATAGGCAGAATAATATTTGTCACTGCAAATTAAATTGTGTTCTATGCATAATTGATTTCTCTCCCAAATGTCACCTTTATCACATCACTATTTTGCTGAAGCTCTCCCAATCACTTTTTAGAGTCCCGTGAAGCATATTCAAACTTCTTGCTTTGATATCCAAGTCTCTTTAGAACTTTGCTCCGATCCTACCTACCCAGCGGTAACTCTCGTACCTGTTAAGTCTGTTGCTCTTCTCATGGTTTATCCTGCACACCGTGCAGATTTAATTTCAGGTAGCTCCTCTGATTCAAAAAGCACCTCAACGCTTTTTACCCCCTGAAAATTACATAATATGTACAGACAAACGAATATGTGATGGTAGAAATCAGAACAGAGGTTGCCTCTGAATAGTGGGGGCAAGAGGGAACTTATTGGGGGTGATGCAGTTGTTCAATCTCTTGATGTCGCAGGTGGTTACATGGGTGCAGCAGCTTGTCAAATCTCACTGAACTGCACACTTGAGATCTGTGCCTTCCAATATTTGTGAATTTATATACACACATGCACACATATACAGCGAGCACGCAAGAGAACACGTGCACATGTGCTAAGAGTTTAAATTTGGATTTTAGTGTCTTTAAACCAGTCAGTCTACCTTTTTAATGTAATGTTTTCAGAGGCTTGACTGAAGCCCTGATTCTTCTATGAGCCTTCCTCAAATCTCTGAGCCCACACAGAGCATAGTTTTACTTTTAAAAATTATTTAATCTAAAAACGTGTAATCTCACACGTTAGGGTCTTACCCTCAGTAAGAAGCCCCTTTCTTCTTTGAGGTCACTGTACACTGATTGGTTGATGGCAACTTCTTCAACTTTGAACTGCTCAACTTTTCCAGAAAGCCTTAATTAAGGTTTAATTAAGAAGTCTCCATTCTACAATTGCGAATTCCAGGAGGCTATAATAGTGAATTAAAGCCATTATGCCCAGGTTGTTCGGGTTTCAGGAAATGATTTTTATAGTATTGGCTTTAGTTTAGTCATTTCTGAAGAGTAATGAACTGGAGCTGGGTCTTAGTTAATGGGAAAGTCCAAGGCATTATTAACTGTTTAGATTCCTAGAGAAATGAGGAGTATTCCAATGAATAAAGTTTGATCAAAAGGAAAGACAGCTCTGAGTATTTTCCAAAAATGTGAAGGGTCAGAGATTTTCCCCTACTTGCGTGTTAACAAGCCAGCCTGCCACAATGGTAGGTATGTGGGCAGAAGATACAAGACTTCAGGGTCAGAGACAGGGAACTCTGTTATTCATGGTACCGCAAGCAGTGTGAATCTCATGTTCGCATGGCTTTCCCTGGCCTTCCAACTCCCACAGGGTGAGGCCAAGGTGGGTCCAGGTGAATGCTATGCACACACCATGGGTTTGGATCGCTGCTGAAGAACCCAGGCTTAGGGAACCCAAATCTTTTATAAGGGACTGAAAGCAAACATGCCTGACATCTTCCCTAAAGGGAGATACAACCTGTCTTGAAAGCAAACATACCTGCCCTCTGCCCTGGAGGGAGACACTAAGTCTTTCAAAGCTGTTCGCTATAAAAACATCCTTGAAAAGATAGTCCAGAACAAAGGCCATTAGTGCTTGTGCTAACAAAATGTGCCGAAGTGTGAGAAACCCATAGAGAACAGCCTCTAAATCAGCCTGTGCTAGCCATTGCGGAATAGTCTTACATAGAGGTGTAACAGAGATCATTTGCTTAGTGCTAATTTTAATCTGTGGCATCTCCAAACTCTTCTAGGCAAATTAAGTCAACATGCCACAGGTAAATGTTGATGCTGAAAATTCAGATCAGCAGGCATTCAGCATCACTGAATGACCAATACTGTTGGAAACATGAAACCGAAGGTACAACCCAGGCCTTTCATTTTGCCCCAAAATAAGTAGCTCACACAGAGCGCACAGGACTGCAAGCAGCCTACCTTGTTCCTTAATGCTGTCTGTGATCTGATTTCAGGATGAAAGATTAGAGTTGCCTCTGGATTATTACTTCTCAGACATGTCCATATATTACCATTTTACTGGCTAAAAAGCATTAACAGTTTTCTCCTTGATAATTCTTTCACTCAGTAAAATAGGTATTGTAAATTGTAAGAAAGCACATTTTTCTGTGTAACTCAACAAAGCTATTTTCCTTTTCAGTGAAAAAAAAAACACGTTTTTTTCCGCTAAAAGAAACAACAAACCACTAAACTTAAAAGACTTTTTTTCCCCTGAGTTTGACCACATAGACCAAAAAAATTGTAAAAAGAACACAAAAAAAACCCTAGCTACTTGCTACTAACCACATCTAAGTAAGAATGAATGGGGGGGAAAAAAGAATGAATGGTTCTATAAACTTGGAAATTCTAAGGAAATTGTCAACGTCACACAATTCGATCACATACTAAATTCACTGATATTTATTTAAAATGAAGGATAATTTCTTTCAGATGATGGTGTTGGCTTCCATTTTGTTTTAGGAAGACTAAATGAAACATAAATCAATTCTACGATATATTCATAAAACCTTCATTCTTTAGGGTTAGGCATTTCATGAAAATCTCTTAGCTCCTTTGAAAGTTATCATAAAGCAAATGAAAATGGTGGACTGAAACCTACATTTCTTTCCTTTAATACATCAGTGATATTTACAAAGACCTGACCTTTTTTAAAAAACCAGAACCATTTAGCATATGCCTCCTCAGCAGGGGCAGTATCACCCCCAAGGAGATGAATATTGGTTCTTGGGGAGATAAACAGAGAAAAATCCTAGATGTTACACATGGTTTGTAGCCCTTCAAAGGGCCACAGTACATAAACAGATATATAGTGTATCTGTGGTATTAAATTTTAATGGTGGGGGATTAGGAAAAAGATGTCTAAATAGACTCCTGGGGGGAAGGGAAATGATAATGGAAAAAAAAATTCAGAAACAGTGATCTAGCATATTTTGGTCAGTGTAGTCAGATGACAACCACTGAATTAAGCAAAGGAATTTATTTTTAAATCCTCTCTATGTCATATTTGTTTTTTTCCATCTTCTTTTTTAAATTGGGGAATTAGAGGAGGGGAACAGTGTTAGGGAATTAGGGAGGGGATCAGCCAAGTCGTTGCTCTTCAATCTTAGTTGTGGAGGGCGCCAGTCGCCATCTGGCTGCCCATTGGCAGCTCGTGGCCTCTAAGCTCAAGGTGCCCAATTCAGTCTTAGTTGCAGGCCGGATGTAGCCCACCATGGAACAGGCAGTCTTGTTGTTAGGAGCATGTTCTCTCACCAGTTGAGCCATCCTGCCACCTGTTGGCAGCTCAGCGGCAGCTCAGCTTGGGCGGAGAGTCACTGGCCCATGGGGGAATCGAACCAGCGGCCCTGTTGCTCAGAGCTCACGCTCTTAAGCTAACTCTTAACCAACTGAGCCACTCGGCCGGCCCTTTTTTCCATCTTTTTAATCTGTACACAATATAATAGCATTAGAGAATTTTAATGAAATGGTACCCAAAATGTAATTATGTTATAAATTTTTTCACTTTGCATATTATTTATGTAAAATCACGAACACATTCTATTTTGTATTCTGTTGTTTTCACTTGTATACATATATTCATCTTTCTACATTGTCTCTATAATGACTATTTTTATAAGGATTACATGAAATTCAGTTGTACTGTGGCTCTCTTATTTGGTTGTACTTCTGTATCTCTAGCAATTTCTCCCATGTTTTCTTTGCAGTTCTGCTTCTCCAGACTTCCTATTAAAAATTGGGGTCCTCAGGAATTGCATGCTATGTATGCCCCCTCCTCTTCTCATTCATCTTCCAACAGCACTCAAATCTTCTAGCTCCAGCCCAGACTTGACTCCTGGGTTCCAGACTCATATTTCCAATTTCTTAGTAAATATTTCTACTTAGATATTCCTTTTAGAAGTCTCAAGAAAAAATAACCACATTTTCCCAAACCTGTTTGGTCATCCCTGGTCATCTAGACTCTTTCTCTCCCCCTTGATCTCACCTTCCCAACCAGGTTCTATTGACTTCATTAATACCTTCAAAATATCCATCCTCTCCAGACACTCTGCTGTCCCTTTGGTTTAGTCCTTTATCTCGTAGACAGTTACACTGAGCTCCTAAATATCTCTCTGCCTTCTGTCATGCCATCCTGAGTCATCCACCATAGTGCTGTATGACTAGTCTTGGAAAAGTATAAATCTGATCAAGTCACTTCCTTTGCTTATAGCTGCGCTGTTCAATACAGTAGCCAGAAGCCACATGTAACGATTGAGCACTTGAAATGTCATTAATCTGAAGTGAAAAGTGCCAAAATAAAAGCATGTTAGATTTCTAAGATTTGGTCTGATAAAACAAATGTAAAATATCATTGTTTTATATAATGAATTAAATATTTACTTAACGTATTCAAATTAATATCACCTGTTTTTATTTTTTTAATATGGCTACTAGAAAATTTAAAATTATTTATGTGAGTCACATTTCTGGCATGCATTGTATATCTGTTGGACAGCGCTGGTTTATAGGAGAATGCCCAAACTGATATCATAAAATTATGATCTTTCGTCATCTGGCCACCATATGCTTAGTCCATTTCATCTTCTGCTAGCTGTCACACAAAGAGGGCTGGTCTTGGTGTCAAATTGGTCTGAGTTCATACCTGGGCCCTGATTTGGGTTCATACCTGGGCCCCTCCACATGCCAGCTGTGTGAGATGGAGCAAGATGCTTAAAGACTCTAAGTTTCAATGTCCCCAGTTGAAAAACTGAGATAATACTTATTTCAATGTGTTGTTGAGAGGATTAGAAGATATAACAAATGTAAAGTGCCTACTGCGTAACATTTAATTTTCCCAGATACATTCCAGCCACAGCAAACTACTTGCTGTTCCTCTTTTTTTTCTATTGTAAAGAGCGTGTAATGGTTCAGATGTGTCTGCAGCCTTAATGTTCTTAAAAGTGCATAATTTTCTTTCCCTCTGTGTCACTAGGGTTCTACTTTTCTTTCATTTTTCCTGTTTTCACCAAATATTAGACCTGAGAACCTCTGTGTTTCCCTTTTTTTTTTCTTTCAGTATCCAGTCCTAGAGAATTCATTTTAGAATAAAGGAGTATAATTATCGAAGAAATCTCAAGTCAAATGAAGAGCAGTATCAGAAAAGATTTCAACTTGCTCTTGCCACATAAGAGAATACCTTATTTCTGTGACCTGATACCCCATTGTCCTAAATTTGACTTTGGAGCAGCCTAAGAAGCAATTTTTTCTCCTTCACGCCTCCCTCTTTGTTCTCTTAACCCTCCTGCCTACAAATTTCTGCTACCCCAGACCCACACATTTAGCTTTCACACAAATTAACCATCTAGTCAGGGTCCTTTTCATCAGTTAGGCCATTTGGGAAAGGGGGCCCCAGCTCCCCATACGTTATCCACGGTGTAGTCAAGAGTTTCTAGCAACTGACACCTTGAGACAAATGCTCTAACAAATCTTAAAAGTGTTTTGGATGGCCAGAGTTGTCAAAGGTGAAATGTTCTACATACGTTTCCATTAGGAATTTCCATGAACATCTTTGGCGCACTCCGCTCATGCATTCTGAACAGTTCTTTCCCATAGGAAAAGCTTAGAAACACAGCAGCATTCTAAAAGTGATGATGAGACTCTGGCTAATGTTGCTCAAATATAAAAATGTGGCCTTTCCTATGATGTGGTCACCTTTTCCTTCTACAATGTCAGCATTTTGAAATGGGGAAAGGATATGGATTAGGTAGGAATTGAATGCAAATGTGTTTTGCAAATAGTGTCTTTGGAGATAATCGCCGATGATGGTTGAATGCTGAAGGTATTAATACAATCAGTATTTAACCTTGTGTAACTGCGCTTCATCAAATCACACCCTGTGCATTGATTGCATTAAGCCGGGTCAATGGTTTCTTGCTTAGGAATATCTTATAAGAATCTTAACAGGAAGGCAGCAGTCGCTGATCAGCTACTGTTTATTTGCATACTGAGCGTGTCATCAATAATACAAAAGACAAGGTCTTTAAGTTGAAAGAACAGTGGGATTGGCATGAATTTTGCTTAATGGTGTGTAATAAGCAAAGTAGTGTGTGGTGCCAGAAACTGACAGGATCCATTATGTTAAAACAGATATATGTCTTTAATTTAGGGTATTATGTAAATCTGACAGGAGTTTTCCCCCTTTATTTTCCTGTAGTTTCACTTTAATTGCTCCAAGATTAATTCCGATTTCTCCTTTCCTCCAGAGGGCGATGAGACTGGAGTGATGGATAATCTTCTAGAAGCCCTACAATCAGGTGCAGCGTTTCGAGACCGCAGAAAACGGATTCCCAGGAATCCAGGTAAGACCCTTCCAGCTCACGTGATATTGTAAAATGTGAATGTTCAGAGCCAAGGACTAAAGGGAGGGAAAAAGCCTTCCCGGTGAAGATTTTTTTTTTTGACAGTTGATCTCAGTTCATGTGTGAATTCTCAGTAGGCCTCTACATCTACATGATTGCAAGTTTCAACCCAATAAAAATATCTTCAGGTAACTGTAGACTTCGCAAAAAAAAAATCAGAAATAAGGGCTCCCACTGTGTTTAATATTAAATATTTTTAATTGTTATTTTATGAGCATGTGGTTTGGGTGGAAGGTGTGGTTTAAAACCATAAATGTAATTAAATCATTAAAAGTAATTGGCCATAAGGATGTCCACATTAGCTATTACAGGTGAGGAAACTGAGATAATGATTCGTTCCAGAGGCCATTTTGGCCTTGCAGTGCAGTTATCCTCCATGTTAATAAAGAGAAGAGAGGCAAAGATAATCCAAGGTCCCCCCAAATCCCAAAGCATTGGAACACATGTTTGTGTGTGTTTTTAATTAGTCACCAAGCCACACTATGAAAGTTGATCTCAGGGGAAGAAAAAACATGAAGGAAGCAAAACAACCTCCCTCACTCAAGTATAACTATAAAGTTGCTTGCCTTCTCTGTTTATACACTGTGGCTGAAGTAAATAATAGCTCCCCTCAGGATAATCCAAATAGGCCAACCTATCCATCTCCTCGAAGTAAGTTTTGATATTTTTTAGTTCATATCTTTCTTAAAGTAGAGAAAGAAATTAGGTGCATTGATTTAAACAGTCTTCTTCATGGGCTGTAAAGCTATAGGGAGAAGGAAATGAAAATAGGAAAATGAATAGTAAATATGTAAGCTCTGCTTAATTTAGATAAATAAGATTCACCTTGAATAGCCTACAATTCAAAAAATATTCTGTATTTGGACTGGAAGCTATCAGACGTCATTCCAGTGGAAATTGAGGCTCTCCAAACCATTGTACTCCCAACAAACCAGTGAAAGAAACGAAGCCCAGTGCAGAGTTGTCCAGGCAGCTGTTGGCAATGGTGAAGCTCGTGGCAGGAGACAGTATACGTTACATTCATCCTTTTTATGTTTGGGTGACTCCTGATGGATAGTTTACCCTGAAGGTGTGATATGGTTGAATACAGAGAAGCGTTTTGGCTGGAGTATAAGACTGCTTTGTGTGTATGAAGACATTGAAGATGTGGAAGACTGGAGGAAAGAAAATTCAAATCTATATTCATATGTTCATATTCATTTCTTAAGGTAATGCTGCATGGCAGAGTGTTAGGAGCACTACTAATCTGTAACTAGGAGGCAGCCTTTCCATCTCTCCTCAGTCTTTATCTGTGAAATGAGAAATGTTCTCCCGTGCCATCAGGGGCCCTCTTTCACCTCTTAGGGAAAACGGAAACCTTCACCACTCTTTCGTGAACCATCACAGCATTAATAGTCAGTGAAAAGCAAATTGAAATAATTGTTATATCAATTCAGCTCTCTGCTGAGCAGCTGATAAGTAAAAGCATGCTCCTCTGTGCCTTCAAAGAACTGTCATCATCTTTCTAGTGTGTTTATTTTAAAAATACATTTGCTAAGGCCCCTGTCTGATTCGTCTCACACCTCAGACTGACTCTAGAAAGACTGCTGGGAGACAGCGAACATTCCATGGGGTTTCTGTTAGTCTGGTACTTAAGGGAATATAGTGTTGTCAACTGTGAAACACCAAGAATGTATTTAGAAACTGCATAATTTTAGGGTACTGATTCCAAGTAATCTAAATTGGGATCGCCTTTGGTTTGTAGCTGGAGTGCCTCCATGAACACATAGGGTCAAAATATCAGCCTAGTTAGCCCTGGCAGTCATTCCAAGTGGCAGCAGCCAGTGCAAATGTCCAGCGGTAAGAGGAAACTAGAGGGCAGGCAGTGGCAATGGTTGGTACAGCATCTTGGACATCAGTGGAAGAGCTGACGCGAGGGAGAGGGGAAGGCAGACACAGAGTGGTCAAGTCTGCCCCAAACTCTCCCATCTGTTTGCCCCGTTCTACAAGCAACAGAACCAGGGGCTCTTCCAGATTTCCTCCTTGTTTCTTCCGTTCCTAGCTACATCATCTTTTCCTGCTGGCCCCCTTTGGTGTCAACTTTCTTGGGTACCTTACGTGGTTCCTTTCCAATGTCCCATTGACTTTATATTGTTACACTTTCCCTGTTCACCACCGGCACCCTTGCTGCTGTCCAATAATCTCCACTTCGCTATGATGAGAAACAAGCAGTAAAACGAAATTATTTTTAAAAGGGGCTGTTTTCTCCAAGTAAAGTCGAATAAGAGGAAAAAACCAAAACTCTGAAATTAGAGCCAACTACCAACAGCAGAGATGTAGTTTTCTGCTTGCCAACTCCAGTACCACCGCTTACAGATGGAAATCACAGTATGTAAAATACAGAGCTCTACGATTCTGCTTTGAATTGCAGTGTTTTCAGTTCCACATTTAAACAAAATGAGGTGATAGTCTGTATTGGTCATTAGAAAATGGAAACGTTAATAAATGGTATCATTGGTTGCCTAAATTACAGATCTTCCGCACTGAGCCTGTGTCCCCTCCCCGAGAGCCACCCACAGTAGGTAATTTGGAAGGAGCACCCAAATACCGTGTGCAGCCCATTCAGCTGAGTGTGCTGTTTCTGTTATGAGCACCAAGAAACATCTTAAGGAAGACTCTCATTTCAGGAGTGATATTGAAAATATTAATAGCTGACGTAACGCAGGCCCCAACTTGTCAAAATGTACACAGCAATAAGTAGCCACTGTGGTTGTGCTAATTCATGCGGGCTGAATATCAACCCAGATTGCAGCTTTGCCGGTGTCAAACTCTGAGATTAGGAGATGAGCCCCTAAACATTCATGAATTTATCGTACTTCTGCGAAAGGTACTGTGCTTGACAAGATGGAAGATACAGAAATAGTTAAGATACGATCTCCTTAGCTGTAAGACCCTTGTGTCTTAATGGAAGGATAAGAAGTACTGCAAAATAAGGCAGATGATCATAGGCATGTGCAAGAGGTGTTAATAACATATTATGTGAGTTCAAAGACGGGAACTATCATGCCTTATTGAACATATCGGGGGGAAAAATCACAGAGAAAAAAGCTTAGAAGGATGAGTATGGATTTCAGCAATAGAAGTTCGAGGTGGGGATAATGGGCATTTTTATCACAGGAAATGTCATTAAGAAAAATACAGAGGTAAGAAAATAAAGCATTTGGGGAGAATGGCAAATAACACAGCTAGTAAGAAAATAGGCTGTTTAACATGTAAAAGTATGGAACTAATTCTGGAAAAGTAGGTTGGTGCCCACATCATGGAGTGCTTGAGTAAGAGACTAAGGTGCTAGCATATCATTCTTTAGGCAAGGAGGATATACTGAAGGCTTTTAAGCAGCAGAGGAGCATAAGCAAAGTTGTGTATTAGGACATCTAATCTATAGAAATGCGAGTGATGAAGTAGGACTCTACCATCATATTCTTAGTCCAAGGAGATAGCTTAGGGGAAAAGGAGCAAGCAGGAGTCAAATATGATCCCAGGGTTTTGAGTGTGATTAGTTTGGAAGGACAGTTGGGCTACGAAAGAAAACTATTGCCATCAGGAAAAGGAGCGCTGATAGAAGGTTAATTCTGTTTTCGGTAAGTGAAACTGAAAGTGGTAGCCGAGCACTGAGGTCAAGATGCTCAGAAGTTTCTCGGAAATATGGGTGTAGATTTCATATTAAGATGATTGAGTTCATGAGCTTTCTGGTTATAGTGTGGAAATGGAAGCGATTGTTAGAGGTATTATGAAGAGAAAAGAAATCCAAAACCAGAACCTTGAATATGCCTCCACTCAGGGGCTAAAAGTAGCACTAGCAAAGAAGATAGACAAGGAGCGTTGGGCGGATAGAAGGAGAATCCAGACACTGTTTTTCTAGAAGCAAAAGAAGAGGGAAGTATTAAGAAGGAAAGAGCTGGGCATATTCAACAATGACATGCACTGTAGTGGAATCAAAAAGAATCAAGTCCAACCATTTGCTGGTTAGGAGCTTTCTAGTGACTTTTTAAGGGAATCTTTTCAATATTGAGTTGGAACTGGGAGCAGAAATCAGGAGCTAACCAATGAGTCGACAGGGAGGCTATAGGGACAGATCGGATTCATTCAAAAATCGAGCAGTTCTATTGAATGTCTCCTGGGTGTCGTGTACGGGCTTAGGAGGTACTGAGGATGCAGCACCAAATGGGCCGTTTGCCTCAAGGAGTTTACATACTGTTTGGGAAAACATGAATGTAAGCCACGTCATAAAATTGCAACACAATCTTATTGTGCCATAATGAGATAGGAATTGTGTGCTCGTGCAGCACAGGAGTTAGAGTAACTTGCCCCATCCTCTCACCTCTCGAGAGCCTTTGCACCTCTAGGATATGAACTGTGCTTTCTAGAAGCTTGGTGGGTACAAGGACCATCTCAGTTTTCCTAGTATGGATCTATCATCTATGAATTTTGCGAAATCTTTCTGGACCCTCTTTGTTTGCACTTCCGGTAGTAAGTTCCATATGTTCGCAATCCACTTTGTCAAGAATTGCCAATCAGGGGACCGGCCGAGTGGCTCAGTTGGCTAAAAATTAGCTTAAGAGCACGAGCTCTGAGCAACAGGACCGCCGGTTCAATTCCCACATGGGCCAGTGACGCTGCTCCCGAGCTGAGCTGCTGCTGAGCTGCCAGCAGGTGGCAGGATGGCTCAGCTGGTGAGAGCACGTGATCCTAACAACAAGACTGCCTGTTCGATGGTGGGCTACGCCCGCCTGCAACTCAGACTGAACTTGGCATCTTGAGCTTAGAGACCACGAGTTGCCGATGGTCAGCCAGATGGCGACTGGTGCCTTCCACAACTAAGATTGAAGACAACAACTTGGCTGGTCCCCCTCCCCAATTCCCCAAGTCTGTTCCCCTCCCCCAAATCCCCAATTAAAAAAAAAGGAAAAAAAAGAATTGCCCATCAGCATTCCTGATTTTATCATTATAAGAGCAAAAGTAAGCTTTGGAGGGAAGAAAAAACAAAACAAAAACAAACAGAGGGAAAGCCTTGCAGGACTGAAAAGCACACTTAAATATGAATACGCAAGGCCGCATCTTTTTATTGCAGAGTAGCTATGGATACTTAGCGCTTGCTTCTCCTGCTTGACCCAACTTGACTTCTCCATTCTTTGCCCACTGTAAGGACATATAAACAGGCTTCTCAGCAGTACATATCTAACTTAGCTATTTAGGCTGTGACTAGATTTTGATATATAGCGCTAGACATTAAACACACACACACACACACACACACACACACACACACACACAAGAGAAGCATTATAAAGAAATGAAACCAGGAAACAGAATAAATGTAATTTGGTTTTAGAACCACACAGGGCAACCACGAACACTCAATTTGAAAAAACAGAAGAAACTCAGGAGACACATGATCCTAGTTTTATGGATCAGCAAGATAACAGTATAAATGAGAAGGTATAATTTACCATTTGAGAACAGATAAGAAACAAGAAACAATGATATTCAACAGAGGAAAAAGACAAACTCTAAGTATTAGGGAAAATATCCTTATAGCAAAACAAAACCCACATTCTCCTGCTCTTCTCTCCATGTGCACACCTGGGACCTCAGTTGCCTATAAGGGATCTCTGAAGCATTTCTAGAAGTTCTTGGGGCACTTCAGAAACACAGTCACTCAGCACTGTCCCTATGCGGTCACCTATGATCCCATGCCTTTCCACGCCTGCTGTTGGTTACAGCTGGCACTGTCGCGCCCTCGCGATGCCAGAGCTTGACCGTGGTCAGTAGCAGAGTGGGGGAAATGCCTCTCTCTTCCTTTAGTGTGGCATGCCACCAGTGTACCAAGCAGCCCTACTTATATCTCACATCTTACCAACAACGTCTTTAGACAAACAACCTTCAGCTTTAATAGCGTTCTTATTCTCCGTAGGATTTGACCTCATACAGCAAGGCCCAAAGACAAGCCAATGACAGATTCCATGTACTGCTCGGTATTATCCTCCCTTTTCTATGACCAAGGTCTGTTGGGGTTTTCGTTTGTTTCTCTTTCATTATTACTAGGTCAAGCTGGTCATTCATTCAAAGCTGTTTACTTCTTTCTCCCTTAGGATGAGTTCTTTCCCATGAGGCTCCTCAGTCGCTATTTCGAGTTACAATCTTAGACTAGCCAACTAAACCCTGCTTTGTCTATAGTATAGTTGTTGTGTTTTAATGTGCAATTCAAATCTAGTAAAAAATGACATAATGAAAGCAAATAAGCAAAAACATGGCATTCATCCAAATAATACTTATTGATCAGATACTAGGGGCCAGACAACAGGGCTAGGGCCCTGGAGTACAAAGCTAGACAAAGCATGGGCCTTGCCCTCAAGGACTCAGAGTGCCATGGGGAAAACAGATGTATGCATAGTATGAAAACTATGATATAAGTACGCGGAAAGTGCTACAAGAGCAACTAATTGCCAAGAGAATTCAAGAAAGGTTCCATGATGAAAATGGCATTTGAGCTGTGTTTTGAAGGATGAATGGTAGTTTTGTCTGGAGGAGAACAGGAGGAATAGGTATTTCAGGAAAATGAAATGGCAAATACACGCAAAGGAGATACGGAAGGTACAGTGGCAATGATGACAAGTTAATCGCAACAACAAAGAGCCAGCAGAGATTTTTGAGTAGAGGTTTACATAATTACACACACACACATACATACACACACACATACATACAAACACACACATGCACACACACAAGCAAGAGGGGCTGAGGCTGGAGATAACAAATTTTGGGGACATCTGCATATATATGGTTCATAAGTTGTGATGGATCATAAGTTGTGATCACCTAGGAGGAGTATGTCCAATGAGAGCCAAGATTTGTGCTTTGGGGAATTACAATATTTAAGAGGCAAAAGAGGAATCAACAAAGGCCACTGAGGGGAAAATACATGGTCAGAAAGAGAGGAGAAGTAGCTCAAGTGATGCCTGGAAGACTGAGGGTAGAGAATTTCAGAATGGAGAAAGTCAACAGACTCATCATGTCCTGCAGACAGTTAAATAGAATGGCGACTGAAAATAGACAAATGGGTTTGTCACCTAGCAGGTACCAGTTGGCCGTTCCCTGAGTAGTTTCAGTAGAACAGTGATGGCCAAGAGCCAGGTTCTAATGGATTAAAGAATGAAGAATATCTTTTGTACCTTACATGCTGGGGCTTGAAGGAAAACAAGGTAGTTAGAGAATGAAAAGATGAATTGTATTTCTTCCAGAGATTCTGACAGGAAACACGAGACACTTTGAAGCATCTTGAATGGAGTTGCCAATCATAAATTATGCCTAGTTTTACTCCCAAATATATGGCTTTTTCCCCTCTTAATTCAATTGTATTTATTAAGTATAGACTGTGTCATATAGTTAAAAGACTTTAGCATGCTAGCGCTTTATAGTTAACAAAGCACTTTCTCATCTATTGTGTGATAAATGTTTCACAGCCATCTAATGCTGAGTTCTATTCTCATAAGTTAAAATGAAGGACATTTATAGCTCATACAGAGAAAGAATGGACGGGGGTGGGGAGTGGGGGTGGAGGAAAGACGTTCTTGAGTTAAGTGGGTAGAAGCTGGGGGAGGGGGCGTTGGGAAAGGATACCAAAGGGATGGAGCCATCTTCAGAAAATCTTGATCAACATTAGAATTAACTGGTTTGCAAGTGGTGGAAGTCAGACCTGGGTGGGTCATAGTGCATGTGTGATTCTCTTGAGAGGAGGGAAAGGACGTGGTGAGGGAGAAGCAAATCCAATACCCCTTGGCCAGTCACACTTAGTGTTCTCAATAGCATTAGTTAGCTTGGTCACCTCTGTGCAATACCTAGAGGGTAAATACTAGGAATCTTAGATAATTGATCAACATTCAGATGAGAGTTAAAAATACAAGAGGGGGTGAGGTAATCTGGGGGAAATGAGTAGAGTGGTGGGCAAAGAGAGAACCTTGGAGAAAACAGATGTTTGTGGCACTAGTTCTCAGTCCTACCTACACACTGGAATTACTTTGAGGTACTTCTAAGAAATACATGCGTCTAGTTCCTCTCAGAACCAATTAAAATCCAAATCTATGGAGTCAGAGCCTGGGCAAGCATATATTTTAAGAGTTCTTTAGGTGATTTTAATGTGCCATAAAATTTGAGAACCACCAGTTTATGGGACTAGCTTGGAAGCTGGAGCACATGAAGGAGTTGGTTGTGGAGGTGTGGGGAGAAAAAGCTAGTGTGGTATTACAGAGACCAAAAGAAGAGAACCAAAAGAGAAAGTGCTGAATAGCATCAGATGTAGCCCAGGGGACCAATCAGATAAGGATTTGAAAGGATCCATTGGATTTAACTATCAAAAACACATTGGTGACCTTAGCAAAAGCAGTTTTAGGAGAATATGTTTAGAGGGGGTTGAAAGTGGGGTAGAAGCTGGATTGCATTGAGTTATAAAATACTATTAATTCTTAAAACTGCTTAATTTAGTGTCTCTTTAAAAATCACTTAATATGAATCTTATGATGAAGTATGTACCTATCTTAGTTACAAAATTTTTGTTTGTCCTTTGTTTTCCTTTTGTTTATGGAAATTAAAGTTTACTTTTGGGATAGACACATACATGTATTGATTACTAAGACCTAGGTTTGCATTAGGGGGAGCTAGAAACAGAAGATTGCTGTGTAGTCTGTCCTTGATTGTTTTTTGACAACTAGAGAACGAATTACACACAGACCATTTTGTCCTATTTATATGCAAAATTGTTCTAAGCAAGCACTGATGATGTTCTCTATGGAAATTTCAATCACTTTTGCTTGTCTTTTCTCCTACACAATATAATCAGCTCTGCCACACATTTCTTCATTGGGATCATTGCAGGCCAATAGGAGATAAGGTCAATTTCAGTTGATTTTTATAAGAATATGAATTTAGCAGGCTTCCTTTGGATATTGGAACATGGAATAAGTTAGGACAAGCAATTATTATGCAGCAATAAATTTCTCTTGGTAGTTTTAATTCCATGTCAGACATTCACAGACATGCTAATGTTGGTAGCTAAGCTCACAACCAACTGCTTATTTACAAACCTTCAATTCAGGAATGGTTGGGACCCTCTATGTCAGGTGCATGACACCACTCTAATATGAGCAGACACTGTGCATTTGTAACTACATTAACCGACTAGGTATTTATTAGACTGTCATAAGTACCTTAAATTTTCTAGAAAACGAATTGCTTTCAGAACTAAAGGGAAATAATTATTTGTTCTAATTGTGATTATGGTCTTATTTCTCTTGTATGGACTCAGTAGTATATTATTGAGTATTTTCCTTAAAAGGGATAAGGAATTGTAAATTCTGCTTCCTCTTCAGCCAAATCTATTCTGCTGCCCCAATGGCCAAAGGCAGCTAGATTTACATGGAAATGAATATACTCCCTACCCATCCCCCAATTTTTGTGAAACCTTTGGACACACCTCTCCTGTGTGTTACAATTTGAACCTTATTCCTGATAGTTCCTTTTCTTGTGTCCATTAAAATGAGAGGAGTGGAAGGTGAAGGAAAGAAAGAAGAGGGAAGTGTGTGTCTTAGGTTTCACAGTACCCTTCTGAGATTCAAGTTCTTGTATTGTTCATTGGTATTTTTTGCCTTTGCAAAAACATGAGCCCAGATACCTTGAACCTAACACAGTGCTTCACATATTCCAGGAAGCTTTTCAAGGTTATGCTCAGTGTCAACTCTCTTAAAGACATAGAATAAAAAGCTTATGACTGTTTTTCACTATTAAAAGATTGTGATTTATTTTCAGCACCTGGCACATACCTCAGTATAACACAGTATATGCTCTTGATAACTGCTTATTGCATACTTCACAATTATAAAAAAAAATTAAATCTACATGAAAGCTTTTTCAGTATATTGTACCTAAAGCTTTCTCTCAAGTTTCAAATTTGGGGGATGAAGGAAATAGAAATTTCCATCAACATCATTGTACACAGAAGTTCAGTAAAGCTCAGTCTATTCTTTTTCTTTTCTTTCTTTTTTTTTGGCACAGTGTTTCTTAATTTTCAGAAGCTGTACTGAGAACAAGTTGGCTGAGTCGAGTGTACAGAGCCTGTATGGTCTCTAGCTCTGCCTTTGTTTTTGTTTTTAAAAATTTTTTTTTATTGTTAGTTTCAGGTGTACAGAACAATGCAATAGTTATCCTTTTCACCCTCACAAAGTAACAACCCCCCTCCCCCATCTACTGCCCTCCCACCACCGATATCATGCTTATCTATTACAATTCCACTGACTCCATTCCCACACTCTACTCCATGTCCCGTGACTATATGTATATATAATTATAGTTGACATACAATATTATTCAACATCAGCTTCAGAAATACAGTG